>NC_091091.1:24719078-25033684 GCF_032405125.1 Capricornis sumatraensis
GAAGCCAGCGGGATCTCATCACTCAGATATTTCACTTCAGGGTCAGGGCCCTCCCTAGCCGACAGCCCAAAGGCAGGGTCTCTGCTAGAGCCATCAGCCCTATCTCCCAGGGTCCATCTTCATTCCAGGCCCACGAGGACTCTCTTCCTGTGAATCTGCCTTTTGGGTCTTGCAAGAACAAAGACTGTTTCTGTTCAGCACTTCCTCCCCCTCCTCCTAAGCTCACCCCCAGGCCGAGTCACAGATGGCCCGTCGCTGGGGTGAGCCGAGATACAGACACCAGTGCGGTCGTTAATTTATTTCCCAGGTAAACGGTACAGCCACGTCTTCTGCCATAGCATATGGAAACACACACACACGCACGTACACACTTTCTTCTCTCAACGGGGCAGTCGCCCATTGCCGCTTATGCTGTCTTGACAGTTCTTCTTCCTTTTGAAGTCTCCACCACGTCTTTTGCCCACTGAGTGGGTTGGTCCACATGGCGGGGTTCTTATTTTCTTAACACGATGGAAATATTTGGCCTTTTCCATAATATTTAGCTCTCCTGATTCAATACATAGGCAGCGCTTTTTTTCAAGGGACTGTTTATTTAATGGCAATCCGTAGGATACCACACACTACTCTGGAAAGCAAGTCCTGCAGGCAGGGGTGGAGGTGGAGGGTGGGGGTGGGCATGGGGGTGGTGAGCAGAGGAACCCTCTAAAATGTTGTGCTCCCCACCCCAATTCTGGGATACAAGCAGCTATCCAATCTTCTCTAAAGGGTGTAATTTATTATGTCTCTTTTAAGAGGCTCTCAGAGTTACTCTCCCAAGAACCACTCCACCCCAAAGAGCAATAAATGAGTCTAAAATGAACATGTGCAAGAGTAAGAAGGTAATGCCACTTTTGAAAGGGAGGATTCTGTTTGTTTATTTAAATAGGTCTGGTTTGAGACTTTGAAAACAATGGATTAACATGTAATCCTGTGTCAACCACCCAACAAGTATTTACCGAGCACCTGCTAAGTGCAAAGCTCTAGAAACAGGAGTTGGAGGGGCAGCGGTGGGGAGGGGCAGTGGGGGTCAGCAGGCAGGCTCTGCAGAGCCAGAGGATAAGGAAGACCTTAGTCATCACCCTCCCAGAAGGCACAGAGGACCTGGAGAAATCACGCAAACATATAACGTGTACCTAACATAGGACCTAAAGCCACATTCGTATTTTGCTGGAACCAGGCAAGGTTGCAGACTTCAGTAATAGTCTGTCCCAGCAACATAAGATGTCATAGAACAGGGAATTCCCTGGAGAAGCAGTGGTTAAGACTCCCCACTCTCACTGGGGAGGGCTCAGGTTCCATCCCTGGCCGGGGAACTAAGATCCCACAAGCTGTGCAGTGTGGCCCCAAAAATAAAAAAGATGTCATAGAACAGTTATGATTAATTATCCACTGAAACATTCAGGCCCAAAGTTGGATAGTACTAGGCAGGGGTCTTTTTCGCTATAATAAGCAAATAAGCCCAACTGATTTCTGTTTGCGAACAAGGCTACAGGCCACATTTTTTAAAAAGAGAGAAATCCCAGACCTGGCTTCTGTGATGGGAGCGACATCCGGGGCAGGTCTGCAGTCCTACCCCCCACCCATGGCACACACAGGTGAATGAAGCAGGACCTGTCCGAGGCCATTTCTGGGGCACTCATAAGAGTGGCCGGTGAGGTTTGGAGGCACTGGGCAAAGGGGGAAAATGAGATAAGAGGGGCTTATTCCGGATTAACTTGAAAAACAAAGGAGGTTTAGTTTTGAAAAGCTGGCTGAGTTCTTAAGATAATTGAGAAAAAGGTTTTAGGTTTCTGCTCCCATTAGTGAGAACTGGGTGGGGAATTGTAAAAAGAACTTTCATTACAGGCAAGGGAGACAGGCCAGGAAGGAATGATATGAAGACATTAGAATTTACTACGTCTTCCAATCTTGGTTGGATTGGTCCATGGGGGAGAAGCGCCAACAGCCTGGAAGACGCTCTCTGGAAAGGAGAGAGAAAAATCTACTCTTCTGGATAATACCAAGTGTTGGTGAGGGTGTAGGGAGATAGAACCCTGGTTCACTGCTGGGAGGTGAATAAACCATTTAGCTGTTCTAAAAAAACAATAGGGTGGTACTTAAACTCAGTTTGTATATGCCCTGTGCCCTAGTGATCCCGCTCCTGGGTGTCCGTTCTGGGAAATCTGTGCAGAGTGAAAGGGCTGCAGTGTACAGGGATGTTTTTCTGCAGCAATGTTTGCAGTAAGACGTGTTGGAGGTAAGCTAGGTGTCCATTAAGAATAGGGAGCCGGTAAACAAAATGTGGTGGCTGACAGTATGGAACACCACACAACAGGCAGCAGCAATAAAGCAGACGCATACAACAACGTGAACAGATCTTGCAAACATCGTATTGAGTAAAAAGGGAAATCACCCAACCAAATCTACAGCACAACACCATTTATGTAGATTACAAACCACACACACGAACAAAACAACCTGTTTTCTAAGGATGTGTGTGTTGCGCTCAGTTGTGTCTGACACTTTGTAGTCCCATGAACCAGGCTCCTCTGCCCATGGAATTCTCCTGGCAAGCATACTGGAGTGGGTTGCCATTTCCTACTCCAGGAGAGCTTCCTGACCCAGGGATCGAATCCCTGTCTCTTGCATCTCCTGCACTGGCAGGTGGATTCTTTACCACTAGCACAACCTGGGAAGAAGCCCCCTTATGAGGACACATGGGTTTATGTTAAACAGGTTAGAGGGGATGCATAAGGGGGAAAGAATAGGAGTGAAGATTAGAGATGAAGAAGAAAAAATAAAATAAAGCAGGAGGAGGGCACTGCAATGGGATGGTGTGCAATAAACTGAAAAACACAATTAACTTGCTGCACCTGAGGGCAGAAAAACCAGCATGTGACCTACTCTTTCGGGCAGGAAAGGCAAGACACAGAGCCAAGGCCAGCAAGTATTGATGGAGGGCACACTCAGGGTCCTCCAGAGCCCTTGTCCTAAGGAGTTTAGCATCTGGTGAGTAGCCTGGAGTGTAAGGACAAGGACCCTGTCTTCCCCTCCTCATCCTAAGTGTCTGGGTTAGTGCTTCACACATGCTTGTTCAATTAATCCTGCAGAGGGAAGAAATATGTAAACCAGTAGTTGTTACAAGCTAGGAGTGGAGTAAGCCCATCTGTCTTGGGTGGATTTCAATGGTCCTTTAGAGAAGACACATCTGACACGAGGCTTAACGGATTTCAGCAGGTGAGGGGGCAAGTTCCAGGCAATGAAAATGGCTTTGGGGCAAAGGTGCCAAGAGAGATGCTGGGTGACCACAAGGTGACCCTTCCAGTCTTGGCTGGCTGCAGTGCCCTGCAGAAGCCCATCTAAACTGCCATGTGGTCTAGAATTAGGGTGATGGAGAAAGGAGTGCACGATGGAAGTGCAAGGCTAATGAATCCATGAGACAGCACAGAAGCAGACCTGGGCAGTACTTCCAGCACTTCACTCAGCATCAGAAGTTCCTGGGGAGCTTTGAAAAAGACATGGACTTTGGGGCCTGCCCTCATGCCAGGCTACCTGAATCAGCCTCCAGCTTTGGAGCACATGATCCCAAAGAAAGAAATTCTTCACCAGCTTCCCAGGTATATCTGGGAACCACTTCTCAGCAGATCAAGGAATCCAAGTGAATGTCAGGGGAGAAGTCAAATGTCACTCCCAGATTTTGACTCTGGGGATTGGGAAAATGGTGGTGCTGTTAATTTAAATACTTGCTCGGTCAGGGAGTAGGGTAGGATGAGTGGCAGGGGACAGTCTGCCCTCGGGGAGAAGGTGTTGGCTGTCTGGAGCCAGGAGAAGGTCTTCCTGGGGACACAGATCTGCCCCAAGGTCATAGATTAAGTGGAAAAGAAGACCCAGAAGCAAAGAGTACAGAGAGAAGAAAATGGAAGCATAAGGTTTCATGACTGGACAGAATCTAGGGAAACACCTTTGTTTGGGAAGTGGAAAGGGGTTATCCCAGGAGATAAGAGGAATGATGAGAAGTGAGGAAAACCAGCACAGAGAAAGGCCACGAAGCCAGCAGCTGCAGTGGAATCTCACCCCTCTGGTGCTACCTTCACCTTCTGTGTCCATCCTCCTGACTACAACCCCCTAGAGAGGCTGAATTTAACTCAGATGACCCTTATATCTACTACTGTGGGCAAGAATCCCTTAGAAGAAATGGAGAAGCCCTCATAGTCAACAAAAGATTCAGAAATGCAGTACTTGGGTGCAGTTTCAAAAAGAGAATGATCTCTGTTCATTTCCAAGGCAAACCATTCAATATCAGAGTAGTCCAACTCTATGCCCCAACCACTAATGCTGAAGAAGCTGAAGCTGAACGCTTCTATGAAGGCCTACAAGAACTTCTAAAGAAAGATGTCCTTTTCATTATAGTGGACTGGAATGCAAAAGTAGGAAGTCAAGAGATACCTGGAGTAACAGGCAAATTTGGCCTTGGAGTACAAAATGAAGCAGGGCAAAGGCTAACAGATTTTGCCAAGAGAACGCATTGGTCACGGCAAACACCCTCTTCCAACAACACAAGAGAAGACTCTAAACGTGGACATCATCAGATGGTCAATAGCAAAATCAGATTAATTATACTCTTTGTAGCCAAAGATGGAGACGCTCCAAACAGTCAGCAAAAACAAGACCAGGATCTGACTGTGGCTCAGATCACGAACTCCTTATTGCAAAATTTAGACTTAAACTGAAGAAAGTAGGGAAAACCACTAGACCATTCAGGTATGACCTAAGTGACAAATAGATTCAAGGGATTAGATCTGATAGATTAAAGTGCCTGAAGAACTATGGGCAGAGGTTCTTAGCATTGTTTAGGAGACGGTGATCAAAATCATCCCCAAGGAAAGGAAAGATACATCCATCTGAATGCAGCGTTCCAAAGAAGAGGAAGGAGAGATAAGAAAGCCTTCCTAAGTGATCAATGCAAAGAAATAGAGGAAAACAATAGAATGGGAAAGACTAGAGATCTCTTCAAGAAAATTAGAGATACCAAGGGAACATTTCATGTAAAGATGGGCTCCTAAAGGACAGAAATGGTATGGACCTAACAGAAGCAGAAGATATTAAGAAGAGGTGGCAAGAATACACAGAAGAACTGTACAAAAAGATCTTCATGACCCAGATAATCATGATGGTGTGGTTACACACCTAGAGCCAGACATCCTGGAATGCAAAGTCAAGTGGGCCTTAGGAAGCATCACTACGAACAAAGCTAGCGGAGGTGATGGAACTCCATTGGAGCTATTTCAAATCCTAAAAGACACTGCTGTGAAAGTGCTGCACTCAATATGCCAGCAAATTTGGAAAACTCAACAGTGGCCACAGGATTAGAAAAGGTCAGTTTTCATTGCACTCGCAAAGAAAGGCAATGCCAAAGAATGCTCAAACTACCGCACAATTGCACTCATCTCACACGCTAGTAAAGTAATGCTCAAAATTCTCCAAGCCAGGCTTCAGCAGTACATGAACCGTGAATTCCAGATGTTCAAGCTGGATTTAGAAAAGGCAGAGGGACCAGAGATCACATTGCCAACATCTGCTGGATCATCGAAAAAGCAAGAGAGTTCCAGAAAAACATCTACTTCTGCTTTATTGACTATGCCAAAGCCTTTGACCGTGTGGATCACAATAAATAAACTCTAGAAAATTCTTCAAGAGATGGGAATACCAGACCACCTGATCTGCCTCTTGAGAAATCTGTATGCAGGTCAAGAAGCAACAGTTAGAACTGGACATGGAACAGCAGACTGGTTCCAAATCAGGAAAGGAGTAAGTCAAGGCTGTATATTGTCACCCTGCTTATTTAACTTATATGCAGAGTACATCACAAGAAACACTGGGCTGGAGGAAGCACAGGCTGGAATTAAGATTGCTGGGAAAAATATCAATAACCTCAGATACGCAGATGACACCACCCTTAGGGCAGAAAGTGAAGAGGAACTAAGAGCCTCTTGATGAAACTGAAAGAGGAGAGTGAAAAAGCTGGCTTGAAACTTCAGTTCAGTCACTCAGTTGTGTCCGACTCTTTGTGACCCAATGAACCGCAGCTCATCAGGTATCCCTGTCCATCACCAACTCCCACAGTTCACCCAAACCCATGTCCATTGAGTCGGTGATGCCATCCAGCCATCTCAAACTCTGTCGTCCCCTTCCCCTGCCCTCAATCTTTCCCAGCATCAGAGTCTTTTCAAATGAGTCAGCTCTTTCCATCAGGTGGCCAAAGTATCGGAGTTTCAGCTTCAGCATCAGTCCTTCCATTGAATATTTAGGACTGATTTCCTTTAGGATGGACTGGTTGGATCTCCTTGCAGTCCAAGGGACTCTCAAGAGTCTTCTCCAACACCACAGTTCAAAAGCATCAATTCTTCAGTGCTCAGCTTTCTTTATAGTCCAACTCTCACATCCATATATGACCACTGGAAAAACCATAGCCTTGACTAGATGGACCTTTGTTGGCAAAGTATTGTCTCTGCTTTTTAATATGCTGTCTGCTGTTGCTGCTGCTGCTAAGTCGCTTCAGTCGTGTCCAACTCTGTGCGACCCCAGAGAAGGCAGCCCACCAGGCTCCCCCGTCCCTGGGATTCTCCAGGCAAGAACACTGGAGTGGGTTGCCATTTCCTTCCCCAACGCATGAAAGTGAAAAGTGAAAGTAAAGTCGCTCAGCCGCGTCTGACTCAGTGACCCCACGGACTGCAGCCTACCAGGCTCCTCTGTCCATGGGATTTTCCAAGCAAGAGTACTAGAGTGGGGTGCCATTGCCTTCTCCAATATGCTGTCTAGGTTGGTCATAACTTTCCTCCCAAGGAGTAAGTGTCTTTTAATTTCATGGCTGCAATCACCATCTGCAGTGATTTTGGAGCCCAGAAAAATAAAGTCAGCCACTGTTTCCACTGTTTCCCCATCTATCTGCCATGAAATGATGGGACCGGATGCCATGATCTTCATTTTCTGAATGTTGAGCTTTAAGCCAACGTTTTCACTCTCCTCTTTCACTTTCATCAAGAGGCTCTTTAGTTCTTCTTCACTTTCTGCCATAAGGGTGGTATCATCTGCATATCTGAGGTTATTGATATTTCTCCCGGCAACCTTGATTCCAGCTTGTGTTTCTTCCAGTCCAGCGTTTCTCATGATGTACTCTGCATACAAGTTAAATAAGCAGGGTGATAATATACAGCCTTGACGTACTCCTTTTCCTATTTGGAACCAGTCTGCTGTTCCATGTCCAGTTCTAACTGTTGCTTCCTGACCTGCATACAGGCTTGACACTTAACATTCAAAAAACTAAGATCATGGCATCTGGTTCCATCACTTCATGGCAAATAGATGGGGAAACAATGGAAACAGTAACAGACTTTATTTTCTTGGGCTCCAAAATCATTGCAGATGGTGACTGCAGCCATGAAATTAAAAGATGCTTGCTCCTTGGAAGAAAAGCTATAACCAACCCAGACAGCATGATAAAAAGCAGAGACATTACTTGACTGACAAAGGTCTGTCTAGTCAAGGCTATGGTTTTTCCAGTAGTCATGTATGGATGTGAGAGTTGGACCATAAAGAAAGCTGAGTGCTGAAGAACTGATGCTTTTGAACTGTGGTGTTGGAGAAGACTCTTGAGAGTCCCTTGGACAACAAGGAGATCCAACCAGTCAATCCTGAAGGAAATTAGTCCTGAATATTCATTGGAGGGACTGATGCTGAAGCTGAAACTCCAATACTTTGGCCACCTGATGCAAAGAACTCACTTATTGGAAAAGACACTGAGGAGAAGGGGATGACAGAGGATGAGATGGTTGGATGGCATCACCAACTCAATGGACATGAGTTTGAGCAAGCTTAAGGAGTGGGTGATGGACAAGGAAGGCTGAAGTGCTGCAGTCCATGGGGCTGCAAGGAGTCAGACACAACTGAGTGACTGAACTGAACTGAAAGGGGTTGCAGGTTATCAAGGCTTAACCTTAAAGCAGAATGGAGTCAGCTCTGCGGATGGACTGCAGCTACCTCCAACCTCTTATGTTATAGTCCAGCGAGGGCTATAGATCTGTCTTTTGTTTCTTTTACTCTAGTTCAGTGGTTCTGACGCTGCACAGAATCATGTACAAAGTGCCCTCAGCACTGAACTGGAAGAGCAATTTAAGGGATGTTCAATCCTCCTTGTTGGCTCGAGAGCCTCACCCACTCAGCTGTGGCTGCATCACACTGCCATCCCCTCCTGGTCTTCCAGTTTCCTCTAGTCCCTGAAGTCCAATCCATCCTTCACACCACGTGTGCGGTTACGTCTTTAAACACACCCTGGGTCATGTCAAGCAACACCTCCAGGGGCTTCTTGTGCTTGCGGGGAAGTCTGAACACCCAAGCATGATGCTCCAGCCCTGGGCCCCAGTCTCTCCTCATGCCCCAAGGTCCCACAGCCAGTCTCCTCAGGGCTCCCCATCATCTGTCGGCTGCTCTGCCGCCGCCTTCCCCAGAACTGTCTGCCCCCCCCGCCCCACCCCCTTAGCCTAAGGAAGGAGAGCACCAGCTCCAGAGGACAGGGCACGCGGCTCTGATTCCCAGCCCACCAATCACTGACTCTGCCACCCTGGCTAAGACTCTTTCCTCTTTGGTAAGATGGTGATGCGCTAACACGTCTACCTCCCAGGGTTGTGAGGATTAAATGACAGAGAACTCAGAAAGCACTCAACAGGGCAGGGCACAGAGTAAGCAATCTGCTAGACATACACATGTGCTCATGGGCACACAGATGTGCACACGCTCCTGTGCACACCTGCTCCTGTATCTCCACAAAGCATTCATTTCATGCTCAGTGCTCTAATATATGATACATCCCACCCAAGGCACTGAACAGATAGCTCTACTCCCAGGTAGGGCTCACCCAGCGTGGTGGGCTCTGGGCCACATTATGCAATTGCTACTCTTGCTATTTCAAGAGTCACTCAACCAAGTTCTTTGTCAGAATCAAAGCTATGTTAAGATGCCCCTATCTTTCTTGCCCTTTTAAATTCTGATTTAGACCCGACTTCCATACCAGTGACCAAGGCACCTGATTCTGAGTTTAATATTTTTCCTCAATAAATACAAAATGAATTTTTTAATATGAATTATTGCTTTATGGTAAATTTGCAAAATCATTAAATAAACAAAGAAGGAATACATTTAAATGTTAAAAATTTTTAACTTTTTATTAACTTATCTTTTTAACTTGGGAATTATATTATAATTTTTTACTTTGAACTTTTTTTGTTTCACATTTCACTGGAATATAAACTCCCTAGGACAGGGATTTTTGTCTGCTTTTGTGTACTATATAGTCTTGAACCTAAAACAATACCCAGCACATAGTAGGCATTTAACAAACCTTTGCTGAATGAGTGAATGAACAAATGAAGAATGCATGTAACATATAACAAATCCTTCTAGGTGGCAATCAAAACAAATAAAGGCTAAAATTTTAACATTTTTTTAAATTAGAGAAACACATTATGGATAAAGTTTAAATACCTTGTCCTCCTCCCAGCTCCATTTCTCTCTCCCCATCTAGAAGTGGCCAGCGTCATGAAATTTCTTTGTGTGTTTCCTTCTGATCTGTGTTTTTATACTTTTTCCACAAACATATGTAAACATGTATAATGCACTATTTTCTTGGGAATAATTTTTAATTTATAGTAATGGTATGAAATTCAGATAAATAATATTTACATAAATGGTGCAAGAGATAATTTCTATTGCTTGCTTTTTCACTCAGTATTGTCCTGGGGATCATTCCAGGTTGACACTTATAAATCTTATTCACATTAACTGCACAGAATTCCATCATATGAATATAGCATGTTTATTTATCCATCCTCTTCTCCTGTGATTTTGTGTTATTCCAAGTGGTAGCCTTAGTTCACAGAGTATTCCAGTTTTGTTCCTCCGCAGGCACATGGTAGGACTCTGCTTCCACCCGCAACATTTGAGGCTCCCCACTTCCTCATAGTCTAAACAACCGTTGGTAATGTTAAGACATTTCCCCCTGTGCTTTCCAACAGGGAATCACATAATCTTTTGAACAAAACTGCTAAGTAGGGTACTCAGAGTACAGAATATACCAAATACCTGGGTTGACCAAAAAGCCTTTTGCATTGTGCCTTTTGCTTTTAAACATTACTTTAGCCTGATGCTCGGCCATAAATTGTGGACGGAGATGTAAGATAATACCATGTTCCTGAACTGATTCCACAAACATCAGGGACCCACAAGGGTCTTCACTGGAAATGTCAGTTCTCATTGTATGAAATTAGATACCGAAGGAATAGAAAAATGGATTAAATGTGGGCTGACCTACCTGTCCTAAATCCCAGACACTCTTTCCTATCAATGTTGCTTTGACAATGTATCCTACAAAAATAGTAGCCTAAGTTCCCAAATACACACACACACACACACACACACATACATATGGATATTTAGGGCACTACTATCTAAAATGGGAAAAATAAAAAAGTTGAAAATGACCTAAATGTTTATTAATCCTATAGTTTTTTTAATTATAATGTTTTGCTATCTACTTCTGAACTGCCTTAAGAGTAAGATGATAAACTTCTATATAGCTGAAGATAGTTTTAGATGGGATTTAGTTACTTGCAGCCAAATGCCTCCTAACGGATTTCCAGTTTTGCACTGGACCAGCTCTAGCTAGAGGACAAACAAATGCTGTCTTTGAGTCCACACGCAGAGGACTCCAAAATGCTTGGCGACTTCCCTGTCAGCTGCCCTCAAGAGATAAGTCCCATGACCCTGTGTCTCAAGGGAGGAGAGCCTGACCAGGAACCCAGGGACTTTCACCAGAATGTGGTAAGGGGGCTGGGAAGTTAGTCAACGTTAAAAACAAATAAAGATGCTGCGTTGTCTCTCTCCCCATCCCCTCCCGGAAAGAGAGTCCCCCAGGACAGATAAGCAAAGACTTTGCACAGTTTCCACCCTGCCCCCAAGCTGCTGACCAGGCCAGAGGAAGTAATGGAAATAAACTCTAGGCACATTCAACATTTTCCTACAAGATCCAGCCTCCACCAGCTTCAAAACAGGAGAGCAGCAGAGAAGAGCCAGATGCTCCAAACGGTGGGGAGAGGAGACGCTCCAGGATAACCTGCACTTGGGGCCACAAGCCACCCGCCAAGGCCGTGGTGAGGCTCTGTGCCCTGGGCTCCTGGGCCAGCGCTAAAAAAAGAATCAAGGTTCTCCCATAAGCCATCAAAAGGGCTGATGGTGGATGAACTTGGAAAACCTTATATCAGTGAAAGAAAGTCAATCACAAAAGTCCACACAGTTGTTGATTCTATTTATATAAAATGTCCAGAATAGGCAAATCCATAAGGACAGAAGGGAAATTAATTTCCAAGGGCTGGGGACCAGTGCGATGGAGGAGGTTAGAAGTGCTTCTTGGGGTAATAAAAGTGTTCCAAAATTGACTGTGCCACAATTCTATCAATATAAACATACCCCAAACCACTGACCTGTATACTTTAAATGGGTTGACTGTATGGTATGAGAATTATATCTCAAAAAGCTGTGCCCCAAGAAGGGGGGAAGGGGCTAAGAGCATCAGTGTGGACTACCTGCAGCCGTAACACGAGGATGCCCTGCTCCCACTGTTCCTGTGTTTTTATCATTAATAATGCTTTGATGCCAGTCACCAGCTCTGAGTCTGTGCTAAAGCTCAAGGAGATTAAAATAATTTTCCTAATCATGTGGATTGTGGGGGACTCCGCCTCGCCTGTAACTGCTGCATGCTGCCCCTCCGGCCTAATTCACATCAGCAATTGTTGTTGTTCAGGCACTAAGTCATGTCCAACTCTGCAAGCCCATGGACTATAGCATGCCAGGCTTCCCTGTCCTTCACTATCTCCCAGAGTTTGCTCAGACATGTACGCTGAGTCAGTGATGCCATATCAGCAGAGAGTCAAACAAGTCCACAGGGTTAACACTGTAAAAATTTAACACCTAATATTAATAGCATTGGTTCTGGGAATTTATTAAAGGATGGCTTTTGAAAATTGGGGCAGCTGAGGCTGCCTTGCCTGAATCCACCTACTTCCTAGGGTATATCCTGGCTGATATTCGGGGCACGTGGGTGAGGCAGAAGTGGCTCTTTATGGTTCTCAGGAACGCTGGCAGGAACTGTCTGCTCCTGAGGAGTTGTTTGGAGTTGCTGAGCTGGCTGGGTACCAGGGAGTCCTCTCCCAGCAGCTCGGGAAACCCAAGGGTATCTGAGCCCCATGAATGAGTCCCAAGACACATATCTGGGACCTCAGCTTCTGTGGGATCTCCCACTGGTCTGACGTGAGCTCTTATGGGTGGGAGCAGCCAGGCAAGCCCAGGGGCCCCCACTGATTCTGTCTGTCAAGAGTGCACACTGACGAAATGGGCACCCTCTCTTCCTTCCAGGAATCCAGGCTGGGGAGGCCTGTTTCTCTGCATGTCACCTTATTAGAGGTTAGATCACATAACAGATAACACAGACATTTCCACACCGCCCCAGCCGCACACACCTGGACACATGACTGGCTCACCATAAAACAGGAGATGGACATTTGCTCTTGAAGGGTAAAGCCAAGTATAAGGTTCCTTACTCAGCAAAAATGTGTACCTACTCTCTCCTTGAGGCCTGGGGATGAACCCAGGGACTCTTGCATCTTCCTCCCCACCCCTTCTCAATTCCTCCCTCGCTTCCTCAGTCTCTCCTCCATCTCCACCCCACTCAGGGTCACAACAAGTCCTTCCTGGGATCAGGCTCTCTGGGATCAGGCCCTCTGGCGTGTCTACACCAGTCTGGTTCAAGCGGCCCTGCCTCACAGCCTTCCTCCAAAGCCTCCTCTGAAGCCAGAAGTTATGTTCCTGAAGCAAGTGCCCTAGATGGAGAGGAGGGCCCTTTCTGTGTGTGCAAAGTATGGCAGAATTCCACCCACCAGCTCACCCCATGTGGGTGGAGGGGGATGGGGAGGGTAGAAGTTAAGAGGTTGGTCAGATCCCACTTATTAGCGCTGTCACCTTGAGTCAGTAACTTAACCATCCCCATTCCTAGCTTCCCTACCTATAAGATGGGAGTAATTCTATCTTTCTTTTGTGAGGGTGAAAAGAGGTCTGCCAAACTCAGAAGAGGCACAGGAGAAAAGATAGTTGTGGTAAATACACGTGAGAATCTATGAAACCATTTTATACTAAAATCTAAGTATTTCTGGACCCTTTAGCCTGATCATAAGGAACTTTCAAGGGTACAAGATGGCCCCAGGAATATGCCTGATGAACAATGACCCAACAGCTTGTATTCCACATACACACACACACACATAAACATACCACATCCAAAACACACACACACACACAAACACATACTCTCAAACGCAGAGATATAAATACATCACCCAGACATATCCCCAAACACCCGTAACATACACACACACAAGATAGCTCCAAATACACCCCCCACAACACACCAACGCAAACACACATGCACCTAACACATCCCCACAAATACATGCATTCCACACTCACCTTTTTTTCTATCTTCTTAAAGATGCTTTCACCAACTCTAAGGACACCAAGTCTCACCACAATTTCCAACACTATTACAAGAAGCTAGATTACAGCAATAAAAACAACAGAGTGTCTGGCTCCCATATGTCACCTTGTACCTGAGCACAGAGGCCAGAAACTCTCGTCCTTACTTCCCCAGACACACACTGCTGACCTATGCTCCCGGCCTGACCTATGATGGATAAAGTCACTAGATTTCTGTTTATCCATAAGTCCCTTGTTTGTTTACTTCTGTTCTGAGACAAATTTATATAAGGTCATATTCCCACATTTCTAAGGCCCTGCTTCTCTCGGTCAAGTTTGCATTGACTGGGCTCCTTCTCTGATGAGGTCCGCAGAAGCTGCTGTATTGATCAAGAATTCTTCAGCCCTGCCCATGATGACTCACTGCCTCTTATTAGCTTAAAAAAAAAACCCTGGATCGCACAAGGATCTTTTCCGACTCTTCTATAACAAGAACCCCAGGAACCTCCAGAAAGTCAGCACGGCCTGGGGAACTGAGTTTCAGAGGTTCTCCCTCCAGGTCCACCACTTGCCAGCAGGAGGAAGCTGGCTATCACAGTTTGGGTTCATCCCAAAGCAGACCCTGAGACAGGCCTTGGGTGCAGGCTGTTTACCAGGGAGATAATTCCTGGAACCCCCAAGTGAAGAAGCAGGAAAAGTGAGACCAGAAAAGGAGAGAGGCTGATTGTTGTGGTTGTGTAGTCACCAAGTTGTGTCCAACTCTTTGCAACCCCATGGACTGCAGATGCCAGGCCTCCCTGTTCCTCACCATCTCCCAGAGTTTGCCCAAGTTCATGTCCATTAAATTGGTGATGCCATCCAACCATCTCATCCCGCCACCCTCTTTTCCTTCTGCCTTCAATCTTTCCCAGCATCAGGGTCTTTTCCAATGAGTTGGCTATTTGCATCTGGTGGCCAGAGTCCTGGAGCTTCAGCATCAGTCCTTCCAATGAGTATTCAGGGTTGATTTCCTTTAGGATTGCCTAGTTTGATCTCCCTGCAGTCCAAGGGAGTCTCAAGAGTCTTCTCCAGCACCATAATTGGAAAGCATCAATTCTTTGGCACTCTGCCATCTTTATGGTCCAACTCACATCTGTACATGACTACTGGAAAGACCATAGCCTTGACTATACAGACCTTTGTCAGCAAAGTGCTATCTTTGCTTTTTAACACACTGTCTAGGTTTGTCATAGCTTTCTTGCCAAGAAGCAATCGTCTTCTAGAAAGGGTATTTAATGGGCATGTCACTGCTGTGGGCATCTGGGGCCCAGTCCTGCGGGGGATCCTCTGGGCCTCTGGCTAGAAATCACCTCCAAACTGTCCCAGTGGAGAGCAAGCAGCTGAGATATCAACTCCCAGGGATGATGGAATGATGGGATGACAACTTGCCTCCACTCTCTCCCCTGGCCTCCCTCAGCTGCACCTGCTTGGGTGGAGCAAGCTCCCGTGGTGCCCTGGCTGGAGGAAGCCCTCCCCCAGAGAGGTGAGGTGGGGAGAGGGAACAGGGGGAAGCTGGAGCGGGGAGTTGCCAGCATGCTGGAAACCACTGCAGGGGAACTCAGGTGAGCTCAGGGTGTGGGGGATGGGGCACTGACGGTGTCCTCCACACTTACAGTGCCTCTCTGAGTCTCTCCTACCTGTGAAACAGGCAGAAGACCTGCAGCCCTTCCTAGCAGGCCCTCAGAGCCAGCGAGACCGTTTGTGGGGAGCTTGACAACCTGGGACACCGCTGGTACCAGCAGGAGGCACCGCGACCCTCTGTGGGGGCCACTCTGCTGCAATAACCCCCTCCTCCCAGGAGCTGCTCATGAGAGAGAGGTGTGGGAAGAGTGTGATGCAAGGTTCCTGGTCAGCAAGGTCAGGCTGGAGTCCACTGACCCCCCCCCAACCCTGGTCCCCACACCAAACCCCAAGGCTGTTTAAATGGCCACCAGGAAGGAGAGTGGCCCCGAGATGCTTTCCCCGGTCTCGGGTTCTCAGAGTGACCCTAAGAGGAAGGCCTGGGCACAGTCAGCTGAGGAAACTGAGCTGGAGAGGTGAGCAGCTCGCTGGTCGCTGGACTAGGAAATGATGGAGTCAGCACTAGATAACCCCCTCCTCTAGAACATGCCGCGACCCCCAACCCAGATGCCTCTGTCACACACACCAGGTGGCTTCTCTATATATATCTGTCAGGCCTGGATTGATGGGGAGCTGCCTACACCTGCCCTGCTCAGCTGACAACAGGGACCCTGAGGCAGCACTAAATCTGCCCCAAGCACTGTTCTAAGTGCCTTTATCATCATTATCTCATTTAATCCTCCCAACAGTCCTCTGAGGATGGCTCTGTTATTAGCCCCATTTTATGGAAGAGGAGACTGAAGAACAGAGAAGTTAGGTGACTTGTCTAAGGGGGAAGAGGGGAAGCTTGGATTTAGGCAATCTGGTTCCAGGGCCCTGCTCTAAACTACTTTGCTAAGTTCCTTTCAAAAGTGCAGCCTCATTCTCGTCACAGTGTACCAGAAAGTGTTACCCCAAACGTTGGGAATGAAACTGCCACTGACCTCTCTCCTGGGACAAGAACAGCACGGAGGAGACAAGACAGTACACTCAGCCTCCTTTTTAAAGATCAGGCTTCCAAGAAGACGGGGCAAATGCTCCGTGCTGAGTGAGGGTCTATTTTCTGGGGGCTTCATGTGCCCACAGTGGCATGTAGCATTGAAGTCAAACACAATTGAGGTCAAGTGTGTTTTTTTTTTTTTCTTTTTGAGAACGATAACTCTGGATGCTTTAATTGGGGCTCCCAATACAATCTTTCCACAAGGGAGGATAGATTGCAAGGAAAAGTCAAAAACACAAGAGTTTCCCAGAGTATGGAGCCAAGGCGAGCTGGCTCACAGGGAGGTTGTAGAGATCACATGAAAGAACATCTTGGGGCTCACACATCAGCAGAGATAACTGGTCAACCCCAGGGGATCTGCCCCACCAGTTGAAGGCAGGTCATGGCCACAGACTCGGTCTTTCCGTTTCTTATATTACATCAGCAGAACCACTGCCAAGTAGAACAGAAATCCCAGCTTTCCTTGCTTATGCCTGCATCCTGCTTTATAACCAGTTCTGCCATCACCCCCGCTCTCCACCCTCAGCCTTTCAAGTGGAAGTTCTGAACACAGGCTAGAAACAAAGCCAAGTGAATGGCACAGCCGCGCGGATCCAACCCTCAGGAGAGGAGCCATTCTGTCCGTTCTCGAATGCGTGCCTGCACATGACTCTCTTAGGGGGTGTTCTGTCTTATCTGTCAAAGGGAGCACACATTATTCCATTCATCGAGCTCTTATTCTGTGCTTGGCACTGCTCTCTTACTCCTCACCACCAGCCTGGGAGACGCGTTTATTACCCATGTTGTCCAGATGAGAAACTTCGGTGGGGAGGGCTCCAGTACCTCCCTTGAAGGCACAAATTTCCTTTGTGCTAAAGAGAGGACTCAGCCAGTCTGGCTTCAACGGCAGAAGCCAGACAGCACTGTACCGTCTTAATCTTCACAGGATGCCAGGATATAGAACCCATGCCCAGATTTTTGTTGTTGTTGTTTAGTCACTAAGCCACATCTAACTCTCTTGTGACACTATGGACTGTAGCCCGCCGGGCTCCTCTGTCCACGGGATTTCTCCGGCAAGAATACTGGAGTGGGTTGCCATTTCCTTCTCCAGGGGATCTTCCCAACCCATGGATTGCACCCACATCATCTGCATTGCAAGTGGATTCTTTACCACTGAGCCACTAGGGCAGCCCAGATTTTCACAGAGAAGGAAACTGAGGTTCAGAGTTAGGCTACCTGCCCGAAGTCAGCAGCTAAGCAGGAGAGCCAGGAGCAGAACTGATGTTAGAGTCTGGAGCCTGAGTTCCGTGATCACCATGAGCACCTGAAGGGCAAGAGGGGACAGTGCCAGCATGTGGCCAACAGGTCAGCACTGCCTGGGAGAGGGCAGGCCAGGGCACACCAGCCGGCCACCAAGGCAGGCTCTGCAAAGTCCTCAATGCCCCACGCCATTAAGCCCAAAAGAGGCAGGACCAAACGAAAGCCAGTGGCTGTTGACAGGTGGGCAGCGACAGAGACGATGCAGCCAACAGCTGCTGTTTATTTTGGGGCCTGGGAGGAGAGGAAGGACTAGTTAGGGCCCAGTTCATTCTAACAATAAACCGGGCAGGGCAGATGGGGAGGTGCCCCCTCCCAGCTAAAGCAACAGCCCTGGCCACCTGCTGGGCTTTGCTGAGAGCTGAACAGCCTAGGTGTCAGAAACATCTTGCCAGACGCTCTAATCTGGCCTCCACCAACCCGACACAGTGCTCCCCACTCCACCCCGCCCCCCTCCCCAGCCCCAAGTGCTGGACTTGTAAATGGCCCAGGAAGACAATGGCACACAGCAAACCCACTCCCTGAAGTGTCAGGTTCCAGGAACAAATGGCTTTTCCTGTTTCAGGGAAAAAGGGGGCCGCTCCTGCCTGCCACCACTGGTCTCAGTTCCCTGACTCCTATAGTTGGTATCTAAGGTCTATGGACAACCTAGGCAGTGGCAAGTCTGGCTGGCAGGATTCCCTGGAAGGCCAGGACATAAGATACAAGAGGCTTGTATCCCCATTGCCTGGCTCAGAACCCCAGGCCTGCCTTCTCCTAGCTTATGACCATTGGTAAATTAACCTCTCTCTGTGTCTCTGTTTTCTCATCAATAAAGTAAGGACCATAAGAGTGCTTTTCTCATCAAGTTGTTGTAAGGATTCAATGAGTAAAGTGCTTAGCAGAATGACGGGCACATAATTCATGCTCCAAACAATATTAGTAGTATGATTATTATTATCAGCATCATCACCATCATCATCAATTAGCCTGAAGTTTCCTTCTCACTGAACAGTGCAGGACAGCTTCCCTGGATATTATACATGGACTAAGCTAGCCCGTGATACAGGTGAACTACAGACATCTGGTTCTTGGTGCTATAATTCCACCTGTTCCATGGATGAGAAAGGTTTTGGGGATTGGCCTGAGGATCTGACCACACTTAGAATATTGTAAGGATGCATGCTTAGTCACGAAGTTGTGTCCGACTTTTTGCAATCCCATGGACTGTAGACTGCCAGGCTCCTTTGTCCATGGGATTTCCCAGGCAAGAACAGGAATATATACTTGACATTTCAAATAACCAATTGCTACAATTGTAAGTTAAAAGCTGTGGTTCTTTAAAAAAAAAAAAAGCAGTGGGGTAGGGGTAGGAGGAAGGGGGTTTAATAGAATAAAGCCTTCATCTACAGATTTATCTCATTGTTTGAGGACCTACTGTGATCCAGACCTTCTATTAGGGACGGGGTGTTAAAAGACGGGAGGATGTGGGGGCTGCTGCCTTTGTAAGAGCTTGCCACCCTTGGGCTCCCGGTCAGAGAAACTGCTTTCAGCATGGTGGTGCCTTGCACACAGTAGGTGGTTTTGGCCAGTTTCTATCTTCAGCAAGTCAAGAAGCCTTGCTGCTGGGCAGAGCACCCTGCTCGGTCTGGACCCAAACTGGATCCTTTACCTGTCTGACCTCGCTGCCCACTGCTCTCCCCGTCGCTCACGCCCCTGGGCCATACCAGCCCCCTGCTCCTCCCTGAAAGGGCCAGGCGTGGTCTTACCTCAGGGTCTTAGCACTTGCTGTTCCCTCTCCATCAACCACTTCCCCTCCAAACATCTGTGGGCCTCACTTGTCCTCCTCCTTCAGATCTTATTCAAAAGTCACTATACACGGGGGCTGTCCCTTGCCAAGCTCTAAGAGCTAACATGGCAACTCACACCACGGCCGCCATTCCCTGTCTCCCTCCCCTCGCTCAGTTTTCTCTACAATGTTTATCCCACATCTACCACACTCCAGATTTCCCCAACTTTTCATTTGTTTGTTGTTTCTCTTCCCCTAGCAGAATGTGAATCCCAGGGATGGAACAGCCTGGTAGGCTCCCATCTCTGGGGTCGCACAGAGTCGGACACGACTGAAGCGACTTAGCAGCAGCAGCAGCGGCAGAATGTGAGCTCCAAAAGGGCAGGGATTTTTAGCAGTCCTGGTATGTTCCCAGTGCCCGGCACACACTTAACATTCAAATGTTGATTGAGTAACTGAATGAATTAATTAATATTCAAATGAATGAATAAATGAAGATAAATAAGCATCAGATCAGAGTCCATCCCTCAACAAGCTTTTTAACCAGTCAAGACATAGGCTTGTCCCAAACTGAGCAACCCAAGGTCATTCTTGGTAAGAGTTACTGGAGAGGTAAAAACAATAAACATTACAAAAATTCACAGACAGGAGACACTGTAAGATGAGAAGTCAAAGAAGCTTCTGAGAGGTGACAGAAACTAAGCAAAGCAATGAAGCGTGAGGACTTTCCTGGAGGTACACTGGTTAGGAAGCCACCTGCCAGTACAGGGGACATGGGTTCGATCCCTGGTCTGGGAAGACTCGACATGCCTTGGAGCAACTAAGCACCATAAGTATGGAGCCTGTACTCTAGAGCCTGAAAACTGCAACTACTTGCAACTAGCTTGCATGCCACAACTACGGAAGCCCAAGCACCTAGAACCTGAGCTTCATAACAAAGAGAAGCCCCTGCTCACCGCAACAAGAGAAATCCCACACACAGGAATGAAGACCTAGTACAACCAAAAAAAAAAAAAAGGGGGGGGGGGGGACTAGAAAACAAAACAAAAAAACCCACCCAACCAACCAACAAAAAACCATGAAGGATGACCAAGATAATAATAACAACAGCTGCCATTTATTGAAAGCCTATCATGCACCCAACATTATGTAGAGTGACAGCCTGGCGTGCTGCAGTCCATGGGGTCACAAAGAGTCAGACACAACTGAGCGACTGAACTGAACTGATTCACATTTTACTGATGAGAAAGCTGAGGCCCTGGCAGAGAAGAAACGTGAACAAGTGTAACTAGGCAGTAAGAGTTTCAGAGCTGCGCCCATGGTGCAGATGCGTTGGTCTCTGCTCCCATCCTCATGTCCTCAGCTTCCAAATGCTGACACCTGAGGCCCTCTCCAGAGCTGTCCAGTTGCCAGAGCCTAGTTTAGCCAGAAAAAGCAGCAGGCTGAAAGTGCCGGGGAAGTAAACCACTCCCTGCTGCCAGCCACAGTGCCATGCTAGCCCCCATCCTCCAGGAGACGATGGAGAGCCCCCCGCAGCTGGAGCTTCTGAAGGAGCAGGCTTTCAAAAGTGCTCTGCACAAGAGTCCAGGGGGAATAAAACTTTGAGTCCCAAAATAGCAGCCAGACCTTGCTAGGGGTCCACTCTGGGTAGCAAGAGGCTTGTTATCTTATCCCAAATGCCAGCTCCAACCACATCATGTGTCAATGGAGGGGCTTGGGGGGAAGGTCAGGGTGGGCAGATAACCAGGGTTTAGTCCAGACCCTTGAAGTTTTATCAGGGACCCACATGATGTGTTTGCTAGGCCCCCAGCCTCTCAGGAAGCTCTTAAGAGACAAAACCACTATAAAGCTTCAGGGCCCCAGCCTTCCAAGGGAAGGCCTGCTGTACATAACCCTTTGGGTTCACTTCCCTTCTTAAGCCCAGGGCAGTGCTCTCAGCTGTCTGTACCCCCAACAGAACCACAGATCACGGCTGGGATTCCCAAGGGTGTGTGCAACAGAGGGAGAAATACAGCCACGGAGACCAAAGTCTGATGAAGACGAGAGTGGGCAGAGAAAGACCCAGTGCAGTTAGTTTTTGATATGTGTGGATGTCTCCAGCTGGGGGCAAGGACAAAAGACAAATACTGCCAACTAGCTACCTAACCTTTGTGTGGTGGGGATGGGTGAGCCATCAATCCTGCATGGCGGCCAGTGGGACCCAAACCTGCACGGGCTTTGCCGCTGCAGACAGCTGGTTTCAAACCCTGGCTCTTACTGCCCGTCTCTGAGCCCCTGCTTCCTCGTCCGCAGGGATGATGCTCAGGGTGGCGATGGGGATTAAAGAAGACAGCAGATAAGAAGCCTCAGCCCCATGCTTGCACCTAGAAGGGCTCTACTCACACATCCTCTGACTCAACTTCCCCACTTCCCCTACCTGGGAGCCACCACGTCCAGTGATCATGGGAAAAATGAGGCTGCTTTTCTCCAACTGCCAGTGAGTGATGACTAAAGTCAATAATTAACCCCTGCTTGAGACCCAGACATTGCCTATTACAGGCCTTAGCTCTGCGAGAAAAGGATCAGTTTGCCAAGCTGCCCAGGCTTAGGCAAGCAGAAATCCCTGGGAAGCCACCTTTGGAAGCCCTGCCCTCATGGACAAGTGACTGGGTCCCTCCTGGGTGCCAGGGCCCTGTGCTAAGAGCCTGCTGAGCCCTGCCCACGAGGCAGAATTCAGGAAAGAACTGTCTTCTCTTGGAGCCCCACTGCCAGCACCATGCCAGGCCTCCCTCCCTCTTGTTACAAAGAGAAATTCTCCCACACAGGCAAGGCCCTTAAAATAGCCCTTTGGGTCTGGGCCATCAGGAAACGGAATAAAGCTGGGTCAGAATGGGGCCTACAATGAAAGAGTTCACAGAGCAGCCGCTTCAAACGCCAGAGACAATCCCTCAGTGCTCAGAACCCTCAGGTGGGCAAAGCCGCAAGGTGAGCCCTCCCCACAAGGAATACTACTCCCCAGGAGGACCCTGTGCTGAGGCGGGAGAAGCCCCCGCTACCCTGGGGCAGCACCCGGGTCCCTCTGGGAGAGGGGCCCACACGTAAGTCACAGTGACAGTGTGACCCAGGCATCGCCTAGGGTGAGGGGCCCACACACCGGGACCTGTGCTTGACTAACAGTGCGACCTCAACTTTCCGAGTCAGCCTCTTTATGAATACAACAGGGCTTAAAATGCACGCCCGCTCCACCCCTTACCCCACCTGCTCCGCCCTGAGGTTCACTATCAGCATTGGGCAGCACCCCACCCGCCACCCCCTGGAGTGATCAATTTCCGCCAGGCCTGAAGTTCACACTCCAGGGATCCCAGAGACAGACAGGAGGGCCCCCACAGGCCCCCGCTGCATAATTTATGCGGCACTGATACACAGAGAGGAAGGGATCCGGCCCCCACCCCACCCACGCACTTCCACCCAGGCTCAGGGAGGGCGGCTTCCTCACCAAGCAAAGGAAATGACAGCAAAGGCTGGAGAGGGCCGCTGAGTGGAGGGCAGAAAGCACAGCTGCTTCCACATCACTAGCTCAGTTCAGTTCAGTTCAGTCGCTCAGTCATGTCTGACTCTGCAACCCCATGAATCGCAGCACGCCAGGCCTTCCTGTCCATCACTAACTCCCAGAGTTCACTCAAACTCACGTCCATCAAGTCGGTGATGCCATCCAGCCATCTCATCCTGGGTCATCCCCTTCTCCTCCTGCCCCCAATCCCTCCCAGCATCAGAGTCTTTTCCAATGAGTCACCTCTTCACATGAGGTGGCCAAAGTACTGCAGCTTCAGCTTTAGCATCATTCCTTCCAAAGAAATCCCAGGGCTGATCTTCAGAATGGACTGGATGGATCTCCTTGCAGTCCAAGGGACTCTCAAGAGTCTTCTCCAACACCACAGTTCAAATGCGTCAATTCTTCGGCGCTCAGCCTTCTTCACAGTCCAACTCTCACATCCATACATGACTACTGGAAAAACCATAGCCTTGACTAGACGGACCTTTGTCGGCAAAGTAATGTCTCTGCTTTTGAATATACTATCTAGGTTGGTCATAACTTTTCTTCCAAGGAGTAAGTGTCTTAATTTCATGGCTGCAGTCACCATCTGCAGTGATTTTGTAGCCCAAAAAAATAAAGTCTGACACTGTTTCTACTGTTTCCCCATCTATTTCCCATGAAGTGATGGGACCAGATGCCATGATCTTCGTTTTCTGAATGTTGAGCTTTAAGCCAACTTTTTCACTCTCCTCTTTCACTTTCATCAAGAGGCTTTTTAGCTCTTCACTTTCTGCCATAAGGGTGGTGTCATCTGCATATCTGAGGTTATTGATATTTCTCCCAGCAATCTTGATTCCAGCTTGTGTTTCTTCCAGCCCAGTGTTTCTCATGATGTACCCTGCATATAAGTTAAATAAGCAGGGTGACAACATACAGCCTTGACGTACTCCTTTTCCTATTTGGAACCAGTCTGTTGTTCCATGTCCAGTTCTAACTGTTGCTTCCTGACCTGCATACAGATTTCTCAAGAGGCAGGTCAGGTGGTCTGGTATTCCCATCTCTTTCAGAATTTTCCACAGTTTATTGTGATCCACACAGTCAAAGGCTTTGGCATAGTCAATAAAGCAGGAACAGATGTTTTTCTGACACTCTCTTGCTTTTTCCATGATCCAGCAGATGTTGGCAATTTGATCTCTGGTTCCTCTGCCTTTTCTAAAACCAGCTTGAACATCAGGGAGTTCACGGTTCACGTATTGCTGAAGTCTGGCTTGAAGAATTTTGAGCATTACTTTACTAGCGTGTGAGATGAGTGCAATTGTGCGGTAGTTTGAGCATTCTTTGGCATTGCCTTTCTTTGGAATTGGAATGAAAACTGACCTTTTCCAGTCCTGTGGCCACTGCTGAGTTTTCCAAACTTGCTGGCATATTGAGTGCAGCACTTTCACAGCATCATCTTTCAGGATTTGAAATAGCTCAACTGGAATTGCATCACCTCCACTAGCTTTGCTCGTAGTGATGCTTTCTAAGGCCCACTTGACTTCACATTCCAAGACGTCTTGCTCTAGATGAGTGATCACATCATCATGATTATCTGGGTCTAGCTCAGCCCCCTGTATTTCACCTCCTCCCCTCAGGTGACAGCAGGCAGAGATGGCACTGGAAATAGCTCTGTATTTCCCATTCATAGAAATGACCGACTTGGAGAGAAGCAAAGTTCCCAGAGGTGGCTTTCTAGAAAACATCTTCACTAAGGGCCTAGAGTGATCCTGAATTGACCCTGGCCACAACTGTGTGGATCACAATAAACTGTGGAAAATTCTGAAAGAGATGGGAATACCAGACCACCTCACCTGCCTCTTGAGAAACCTATATGCAGGTCAGGAAGCAACAGTTAGAACTGGACATGGAACAACAGACTGGTTCCAAATAGGAACCAAATAGGAACCAAATAGGTTCCAAATAGGCTGTATATTGTCACCCTGCTTATTTAACTTGTATGCAGAGTACATCATGAGAAATGCTGGGCTGGAAGAAGCACAAGCTGGAATCAAGATTGCCGTGAGAAATATCAAAAACCTCAGATATGCAGATGACACCATCCTTATGGCAGAAAGTGAAGAGGAACTAAAGAGCCTCTTGATGAAAGTGAAAGAGGAGAGTGAAAAAGTTGGCTTAAAGCTCAACATTCAGAAAACTAAGATCGTGGCATCTGGTCCCATCACTTCATGGCAAACAGATGGGGAAACAGTAGAAAGAGTGTCAGACTTATTTTTTTGGGCTCCAAAATCACTGCAGATGGTGACTGCAGCCATGAAATTAAAAGACGCTTACTCCCTAGAAGGAAAGTTATGACCAACCTAGACAGCATATTAAAAAGCAGAGACATTACTTTGCCAACAAAGGTCCATCTAGTCAAGGTTATGGTTTTTCCAGTAGTCATGTATGGATGTGAGAGTTGGACTGTGAAGAAAGCTGAGTGCCGAAAAATTGATGCTTTTGAACTGTGGTGTTGGAGAAGACTCTTGAGAGTTCCTTGGACTGCAAGGAGATCCAGCCAGTCCATTCTGAAGGAGATCAGTCCTGGGTGTTCTTTGGAAGGAATGATGCTAAAGCTGAAACTCCAGTACTTCGGCTATCTCATGCGAAGAGTTGACTCATTGGAAAAGACTCTGATGCTGGGAGGGATTGGGGGCAGGAAGAGAACAGGATGACAGAGGATGAGATGGCTGAATGGCATCACTGACTCGACGGACGTGAGTTTGAGTGAACTCCGGGAGCTGGTGATAGACAAGGAGGCCTGGCGTGCTGCGATTCATGGGGTCTCAAAGAGCCGCACACGACTGAGCGACTGAACTGAACTGGACAGGCTTCTTGGGCCGGAAGTATGGCAGAGGGACCTTGTCTAGAAATTCGGTTGAATCAGGAAGAGCTCCTTTTGGTAAAACATCACCTTCCCAAATGATGAAGAAGCCAGACAGAGGGTTCTAGGACCCCTCCACACAGCTATTTTCGCTAGGCTCAGCATTTTCCAAAGCAGCTTTCATATCTACCCTCCCCTCTGCAAGGCAGCAGGCCAGAAAGGAAGCAATGAACCCATTTTCTAGATGGGCAAATGGAGATTGAGTGGGGAAGGTGACATGTGGAAGGTCTCCCATCTTAAGGAGTCAACGAGCCAGTCCTCAGGTGGAATCTCCTTGGGGCCTGGTCTTCCCAGATGCAATGAGAGATCGAGGGCTGTGAGGCTCCTGTGGGGACAAGGTCAATTTTGGAGCCAGCAGGCCTGGGTCAGCTTCTTAGCTGCATGGTGTTTGGCAATTCATTTTAAGCTCTCTGGACCTTGGCATCCTGGCCTGCATGAAGCAGATGTCAGTAGTAACTACACGTTTCAGCACGCTGTTTTGAGTTTCCATGTAAAACTCAGTATGTAAAAAACATTTAGAAATGTTAGCTCTTATTATTACATTTTCCTTAAAGAATCAGGCTTACTGGAACATCTGACAATGGGGTGAGGGTTAAATAAACCAAGAGGTAGTTTGAAGCACTGTCTTTCTAACTAAAACAGGTTGAGAGAGATGCTGAGATAGAAGACAACGCTGGCCTGAAAGTTTCAGGTGACGCTGAGACTTTGGAGACATCCTGGGCTCCCAGCAAGCTGTTCAGCGTTAGCCCCCAGACCCTCCGAGAACAAGGGTCTCCTTTCTTGCCACTGGGGTGCTTGAGCGGCAGCGCTGGGGACTGGAGATGGAAATGACCTCGCCGTGACATAAGGCCCTGGCGGCAGGGCCCTCCATGGATGAGGCCCAAAGCAGTCAACACCTCACTTCTTGCTGCCCCTCCACCACCCTCATTCCCCAAGACCTCTGGGGTGCAATCAACTTTTATGAGGCAGCCTGACCTTTCCGAGTAAGAGCTATAAACAGAGAAGGGCCAGGCTCTGGCCTGCCAACTGTAGAGTCCCCAACACACAGAAATGGTTCCCATCCCTACATAGGTAGCTCTGTTCCCGCCATGGCTGCGACAACAACCCTAGAGCCAGTGCTGGGGCTCACCAGAAGGACCCCACAGTGACAAGCAGGTCCTGTCCCCTGCAATCCTTGGGAGGAATGGAAGTTGCGGAGGTGAAGCCTCTAGACGGGTATGTGAGGCTCTCAAGAGCTGGCTGCCCTTCCTCCCTATCCTTCCCGGCTTGGGTTTTGCCCGTGTTTTCCTTGCACATTCCACCTCCAGCACCTTTGCTTTTCCCTTTCTTGGCATGCCTTCCCCTCTTTTTCCCACGTAAATCCTATTCTTTCCCACCCAATCCCCAGTTACTCCTTGAGGCCCATCACGAAGCTGGCCTTCGCCAGTCAGTCTTCCCTGAAAAACTCCAGTTCACAGAGAACTCCTTCTGAAGCTTTCAAAGTCAAACTGTTGGTTGCTCAGTCGTGTCCAACTCTTTGCAACCCCATAGACTGTAGCCCACCAGGCTCCTCTGTCCATGGAATTCTCCAGGCAAGAATACTGGAGAAGGTTGCCATTTCCTTCTCTAGGGGATATTCCCAACCCAGGGATTGAACCCAGGTCTCCCACGTTGCGGGCAGATTCTTTACCATCTGAGCCACCAGGGAAGGGGGTCTTAATATTAGTACAAACGCCGATGCAGCGCTGAATGTGCGCCAGCTACTGTTCTCAGCTCTTTACATTTATCGACTCATTCACTCTTCACCACAGCCCTTCGAGCTAGGTCCTATTTCCCCCTCATTTTTGTTTGTTTGGTTGGTTTTGTTTGTTTTTAACAGGTGAGGAAACTGAGGCACAGAGAAAGAAGGAACTTGCCCCGAATCCCAGGGCAGTAAGTGGCAGAGACAGGATTCTGGCCTGGGGACAGCAGAGCCCAGGGACTCTCCAACAATACAGCCTTCCAGACACACATCTTACTCTCTCTCAGGAGGTGTGGCCCCGACTCCTGGGTTCCTTTCACACCTCTCACATTTGACCTGGCTCTAATGGGGAAGAAAGTGACATAGACTCCGGTGTCAGATGCCAGAGTAAGGATTCCAGCCCTGACACTGAATTACTCTGAGTGAGAGCCGCATAAACTCTCTGAGCCTCAGTTTCTACTCCTATAAAGTGGGGATAAAAACACTGACCTACTTCATGGGGAGGTTATGATGTTAAAATGAAATCCCCTCTGAAAGGTCTCTTCTTCTCTGCCTGGCACATAGCAGGCACTCATATACTGGTTCTCCCCCTTCTCACTGCATGTCGACGTCCTCACTGGATTCTGCTCAGCACCTGCTGCTAATGTGAGCCGCCTGGAGGCTCCTGGGGGCCTCCTTGTGGCCCAGTGTGCCACCCTCCCTCCCTCCTGTCCTAACTCCACTACACAGAGCATCAGCCGAAGCAACCTGGCCCAGGAGAGAAGTCACACACAGCCCTGGGAATCGCCTCCTGAAATGCTGATCACCCTCCTGGACTCTTCCGTTATTGTTGGCAATAGCCACGGCAGAGAACACCTCTGGCCCTGACTCAGAAACGGTTTCCAGAGCCAGAGTCTCCACCTCATTTCCCACACACACCCCTTGTCCTTCCTGTTCCCGGGATCCCTGTCCTAACCCATGAGCCTGTTCCTGGACTCTCAGAACTCAAGAGCAGTAAGTGTGACTACCGTATGTATAACTCTATTACTTGTTTTATTTCATTTAATAAAGAGGCAAAAGAGAACAGAGTTGCCTGTTAGGCTTTTTCTGGCCAATAAATAGTCTGGTCAGTGACTCAGGCTGAGGAAATTAGAAGGCAATTTCCAGGGACCGCGGTGCAAACCCCAAAGTCAGAAGTCCTAACAACACTCCTCTAATTCACTGCCTCCACCAACGATTAACTCATGCTGGCCTCGGAATATCTCTCTGGAAAATGCAGCAGCTGGCGCTTATATTTCTGGAGCTGGAACCGGTCTCCAATGACATCAAATAGGTTTATTTTTCCCTTCCCTTTGCCTCCCCTCTGCCTGCCACCACACATGGTGATTCCAATCCTGATTTGTCCCTCCAAGCCCTCGCTCAGCTGGCTCTAAAGAGAACCATGATAAATGACTGACTGTGTTCCTTCTTCCATCAGCCTTGAAGGATGTGGTCGGTTGTTCCATGAGCAGGAATCCTTGTCAGACCTGTGAATCACCCCTAGATCACTTCCCTCCTTGGAGCAAGAGAAAAAACTGTTCTTGTGTGTGTGTGTGTGTGTGTGTATGAGAGAGAGAGAGAGAGAGAGACAGACAGACAGACAGACAGACAGTAAGAAAACATGTGCTCTGTCGCTTCAGTGGTGTCCAACTCTGCACGTCTATCAGCAGTAGCCTACCAGGCTCCTCTGTCCGTAGGATTTCCCAGGCAAGAATACTGGAGTGGGTTGCCATGCCCTCCTCTAGGGGATCTTCCTGACCCAGGGATAGAACCCATGTCTCCTGCATTGCAGGCAGATTCTTTACCCTCTGAGCCACCTGGGGAGCACAAAAGAAAGCAGAGAAGAGTGCTAACTCACGTGTGGCACGGACTGTGGGGCTGGGATCCTATATGACCTTGCCCTCACCTGCAGCACCTCTCTACTCCGCTCCCCCAACACATGTTCCTTCCCAACACACCAGGAAGCCAACACTTGGACAGCTCCAGGAAGCCCTCCAGGTCTGAACAGCTGCTCCTTGTTTATCTGTTTCTCTTGTATGTTGGGTGTTTTCCATGGGGCATGTAGCCCACTTTCCCATCAGACTGTGAACAGCTGGCCTTCCTTTTTTGCCTCAGTCTTCCCTTCTCTCACAGCTTCGCCTATCAGATTCTAAATGGACTCAAGGGTTTCAGTGATAAGGAGCACCAGACAGGAGCTAGTATGTTGAGTACCCATGATGGGCGCCAGGAGCTTGCTTCAGTCGTGTCCAACTCTTTGTGACCCCATGGACTGAAGCTTGCTAGGCTCCTCTGTCCATGGGATTCCCCAGGCAAGAACGCTGGAGTGAATTGCCACGTCCTCCTCCAGGGGATCTTCCCGACCCAGAGAGTGAACCCACGTCTCTTCCGTCTCCTGCGCTGGCAGGCGGGTTCTTCACCACTAGCGCCACTAGGTAAGGCACTAAGAGTAGAAGCTTTGCCCCCAAATTATCTCAGATCAATTTTCCAAAATCCTTGTAAGGTTACCGGCGAAGAAACTGAGACTCAAGAGTGGCTGGCTCCAGGCTGCTCACCCAGGAAGAGTCAGAGCCAAGACTCAAACCCTGATCTGCCCAACACCAGTAATTCTACAGTGGGACTGGCCTGAGAAGACCCTGTCCATACTGCAGCTGCACATCCTTCTTCCTGTGGGGCTGGATCCACAGTTTAAGGGCTTAAGGAAAAAAAATGAAAGGCAGAGAAATGAATGGGTCTATGCCCAATTCCTAAAAATGTAGCTCCCAGGACCAAGCCCCAGATCTGTGATGCTCTAAACACACAGGAGAATGTATTATTTCTTCAGGGTGGATCCTTCATTTATCAGCTCAGGCATCATTGGAGAGCAGACATCATCTTGGGTTTGCTCTAATCCCCTGCCTCACAGTGACCTCCCCCCATTGCCTGTCACATGCCCTCCTCTGGGGCACCAGGTGAACGTCCTAGCTAGTCAGTCCTCAAACGCCACCTGGCATTGCTCTCTCGTTGTCCTGTAAACCTGAGCCTGGTCTCCACAACCAACTCCAGGGGAGGAGAAGGGCCTCATTGTAGGTTCGTATCTTCTTCTGGAGGTGAAGTGACCCGAGTTGACGCATATCTCTAACTGGGAGACCCTGAGCAACTTCTCACCTCTCCATGTCTCAACTCACCCAACTGTATAAAGAATCAAAGACTTTGCATGGACTGTAGGAATCACATGAAATCCTGCACATTGAGCATCTGGCATCGATGACAGTAACTGCTCACACTGGCTATCATTTGCATTCCCTGAAGAGTCCTGTAGAGGATCAGCACATTCACGACTGGTATTTGTCTGAAATAAACAATCAGGAGAGGAAATGACTGCGAAAGCACAACGCCTCTCAAATCCAAACAAATAATTTCTTGTTTGCTTTAGATGCACTAGCTCCTCTCCAACACCATATGACTTGCCTTACACCTACCTACACATGCGTGTGGGTGCAAAGAATGTGAACCGGAGCTCACATCCTTATGGAAAGTTGTCAAAGGTAATTGCAGTTTGCATCCAGCGTCATTAGGACCATTTGAAAGACAAGTGGTCTGAGGCCAAAGCCAGTTTACCTAAGGTCTCTCCAGGGACAGCTCGTAACAGCTGAGAGAGGAGCCCAACTCCAGGCAAGGAGCCTGGTCTAAGCAGAGAGGAGCCCAACTGCAGGCAAGGAGCCTGGTCTAAGCAGCAGCTGCCTATCTCCCCCAAACACTCCCCCCTCCCAGTGTCCCAAGCAAGGCCCTGGCAGAGAGGAAGGAAGCCAAGGGCTGACAGTGCCACCCAAATGATGCAGGTCACCTGCCTGCCCTTTCATAAACAGGCCAAAACACAAGACCCTTGGTATCTAGGCGGCTCCACACCCATCCCAGAGACAAGCCTGTCCTGAGAAGACCTCTGCAGTGTGTTCCCAGCATTCTGGAGCCAGCAGAGCCCCTCCTGCTTGGGCCCCAGGCCTCTCATCAGCTAGCTCCGGCTAACGTGCATATCCCATAAAGCCGCTCGGCTCTGCAATTTGCCAAACCACAGACTCAGAATTCACCATCACCTCACCAGGAGAGGCAGGAAGAGGGCAAGCTTCTACAGTACAGAAGGGCTTCAGGACATACATGACATGGGCGCAGTGTGTCCTGCCAGCTACCCACACCAAAGTGCCTTGGCCGGAACACTTGACCTTCTGGTGTGTGGTGTTGGCCTTGCAGAGGCCAAGGGAGGAGGCGACCCTAGGCTTCAGAGGCACTGCCTCCCCACCTGGCTCCTCCTGCCCTGTTGGCCCCTCCTGCCCTGTTGGCCCCATCGACACATTCTACTATCAGCCCCCTCTCCTGATGCATTAATGCCCCACACGTGCAGGAACCTCTTGCTATGACCAGATATTTGCTTTCCTCATCAACCCCAACCAGCCTTCCAGGGCACTTAGATGAACCCAAGCCACGTGATGGGCGGAAGGCCAGTTAGACCCAGGTGCTGTGACTCGCTGTGTCACAAGCAACTCTACCCCAACCGGTTCTCAGTTTCCTCATCTGTAAAATGAGGGGTGGAGTCTCATGAGTCCTCAGGTCCCTGCCAGCTCCACAGTTCCGTAACACACAACAGTGTCTCCTTTAGCTGTTTTCCACAACCTGCGTTCAGGGCTCTGTATGCCCCATCTGCTCAGTGACATCACTCCCGGCCCACACATAGCATCATTGATTCTTAACACGGGAAGCGGACACATCCCAGAAAACACTGTCCATGAAAAGGGAGGAAATGATCATGTCGATGGAATTGGACAGGACTTTTTTTTTGTATTTTTCACAGAGAACAAGTTATTAGCAATCTTAAAACCCCAAATCTTTCTTCCTTCTTGCCAGACCATTAATAGCTGCTTTTCAAAAGTGCTTTCTTAGTCAGAATCATGCCAATCATAAGCTACCATCTAATGAGTGCCTTATGTGCCAGGACCACACTAAGTGCTTTGCATGGATGATCTCATTTAATTCTCCAGACAATCCTATGAAGTAAATACTACTATTATCCTCATTTGAAAAATGAGGAAACTGAGGTACATGGAGGTTCAGTAAGTTGCCCAAAGTTGTATAGCTACTCAGTGTCTGAGCCAGGCTTTGAACAAGAGCCTCTCACTCAAAGCCTCAGCACTAACCACCTCTCAACACTGTTCGCAGGGGGCCCCTCGTCCCTTTAGCAATGCTCCTGGCTGGTGTGTTCTACATCTGTAACCTTGGACATCACTGGTCAAAGCTAAGCTTTGATGTTTCACCTAAGATCCACAGAGAGTGCCATCTGTTGAAAGCAGTGCCTACCTTATCTGAGGACTAGAAAAGAAGCCCTAAAACTGCAACGTTCAAGAAAAGAAGTTAGGAAGGCTGACTTCATGATAAGGGCTGGGATATGCCGATGGACATCTGCCTCAGAGGAGGGCGACCACACGGGAACCCAACTCCTCCAAAGACAGCTTTCTCAAAAGGGCAGGGGGAGATGCCTGCCGGGCCAGTGACACAAAAGGACGAATCCTCCCACCAGCATCCACCTTTCTGTCCCCTCAGGAACCAGACTCCTTGGTTTACCTCCTCCCCAACCTGAGCCCAAGCTAATTTATTCCACTAAAAAGAAACCCGAAGATCAGAGCTACTGGGGATAAAGACAGAAAGAGTAGCCTGAGGCTGACATTAGCACAAATCCAGTCCCCTTCCAACAAGGAAATAAAAGGCAGAGATCAATGTGCTGTCTAGGGCAGCAACCCACAGCCTGTTTTAATTGTGAAAATTAATGCTTTGAGCATTCTAAATGCTCCTTTAAATGCCTAATTTGCAAATAAGATGCAGTCCTTGCTGTCTGTCTCTTCCGTCTCAAGAACAGGAGCAAAGCCGCTGGGACCGGCAGCCTCGGGAGCCAGGGACACCATTTACTTCCTAAGGTGGGAAGGATGGGAAGACGGGATGGGCTGAGATGAAAGGGCGTCGCGTCCTACTGGCCCCCAGCTCGGCTCGGTCAACCTTAGCCCCTTCTCATTAAGTCTGGGAAGGCAGGGGGAGGGGCAGCCGGCCGCTCCTCGGAGACCACAGCAAACATTTCCCTCCTCGTGTCGGAGACCGAGCATCACTTAAGAGGAAATGAACCCCGGTTAAGGGTCACGTCCAGAGGAGGGATAAAAGGAAAAGCCACAATTTTCCTCACACCGACCGACACGAGGGCTTTAAGAAGGAAATCAAAGCTCAGGGCTGAGGGTGGAGGTAGGGCAGGGGCGCGGCGGCTTCTCTCGGCCCCCCAGACCCAAGCCTGGGGAGACAGAGACCAGGGCACAAGTAGGAGGCTCGTGCGAGGCGTCCGTCCCCAGGGTAAACCTCTGAAAGCATCTCGGTCTGCGTGCGCCTGAGCGACCCGAGCCCCCAGGGAGGGCCGGGAAGATGCTCTTTCCCAACGGAGCTTCCCAGCAAGGGTTTGAAGAACGTTCCCCCCACCATCCATCAAAGCTCAGGCGGACAGATGACTTCACCGTTGTAACAGACAAGGGCAGCCACTTGCCAATTCCAATGCCAAAAAAAGAAAACGGGCGTGGGGCGGGGGAGTGGAGGGGAGCAGTGGAGGAAGGTCAGAAAAGGCTTCCCTGGAGATCACAGCCCGGCGAAGAGACTCCACCGCCAAAGGCTGCCCTGTAGGCGCTCAGCTCCGGGACTTAACAAGGAGAGGGCTGAGGGGCCACCCAGGGGCCCTCAGGGGGTTCCTGGCCAGCCTCCCGCAGGGGTCGTGGGGGCGTACTCACATAGTGCTTGGAGGGGTTCCTCCGTTTCTCCACGTCCACCACGGTGGCATCTTGCACGCAGTAGGCGAGCATCTTCCCCCACAAAGCGAGTGGCGCCCCCCGGCGGCGTCACCTTCTCATCCCGGTCCGGCCCCGGCTCCTTGTCCCGCTTCCCGGGTCCCCGGGTCTCCCCAGCTACCTCGGGCCGGCGCGCCGCTGCCCGGGCTCCCCAAGCCCGCAGGTACAGCCGCTGGGCGGGGGCTGTTCAGAGGGCACGCGGGCTCCGTGCGCCCGGGCGGCTCCCCGTGGGCCTGCCGCGCTCCCCTTCCCTCCCGCGCCGCCGCAGCTCTCCGGCTCGCCCGCCCGCTCTCTCCGCCGCCCGGTGGGTCCGGCGGGAACTGGCGGAGCAGAGGAGGGCCGGGGGTGTGTCCCGCCGGCGAGGGGACGGGGCGGGGGCCCCGGAGCCCGCTGTCAGCGCGCTGGGGAGGGGCCGGCGGCGCCCCTTCTCTGCGCTCAGGCTCCGGGGGGCTCGGCGCTGACGGAGGCTGCGGGCGCAGGAGGCGGAGGCAGGGCCGGGCAGGCAGAGAAGGGAAGGGAGGGGAGAGAGGGGAAGCGCGCGGGGAGGGGCTCCGGGCCCGGGGGAGGGGCTCGGGGCGACGGCGAGGGGGGCTGCAGCCCGGCCGGAGAGGCCGGAGCGGGCCCGCGCGCCCCCACCGCGCAGAGAGCGCGGCCAGCGGCCTGGCGCGGCGCTGGGCGACTTCGCCAGGCACAGAAACTCGGGGTGGCTTCGGAGGGAGGAGGGGCGAGGGGGAATGAACCGAGCGCGCCCCCGCCCTGGCTTTCGGTCTGGGAGCGGATTTGTGCCTTTGGGCCCCCAGCTTTACGGCCCCCTCCCACTCCTATCCCCCAGAGCTCTTTCATGAAAAGCAGTTTATTACCCCACTGTTTTCGCTCAGGCCCTCCGAGCTGGAGTCAGGACTGGGGAAGCAGGCGGCATTAAATCTTTCAAGCCAGAGCCTCTTTTGAAAAACCACCTGCCCCCCTGCGGGTGACAAAGGGTACAATTCTCCCCGGAAATGTGATCGATCCGCTGCCTGAGTCGCTTATCGATCTGAGCCTGGATAACCAATCTGTGATATCATTTACCAGTGAGGTTACAAGAAAATAACACTCCTGCCTTTAAGCCTAAGGCTTCCCTGGGACCCTCTCCTCCAGGTCGGGGAGGAGGGAAGGGAAAATCCACCATTGGGTTGGGGACTAGCTCATCACTGGCCCCAGGCTCTGACTTTCTCACCGCCTCTCCCTCTGGTTTAGAAAACCGACTGTTCAAATCACTTGTCCATCCCTGGACTTGGGACACAATTACTATTTAATTCAATTTACACCCAACCTCCCCCTCCCATCTGTTTCCAGCATTTTTCCATTCTAATTTCAAATATTTAAACTAGTGTCTTCACAATTAATCCTATTGTTCACAATCACAATAAACTTTGTGACGTGGAGCAATGCCAAGCATCTGAAATGGAGGCCAAGAGTTCTAATTGTGTTAATACTTTTTTCTCTGTACTGTCAGAACTCATGTAGATCTAAGTTCTAAGACTATTCACACAACTGCTTGGTACAGAGTAGCCTATTGTCCTTCCAGCTTTCTCGAAGGGTGCTAGGACACCAAACGGTGCTGCTGTCTAATTAGCTGACCTGGAGCAAATCACTTAATACCACAGGCATTAGAGTCATTTTAAAGTTTTCTGTGAAATGGGGGTGCTGAACTAGATGGACTTTTAAGATTTCTCCCTACATACATTCCAAACTCCTAGCAGGAGTTACTCCTTTGGAGACAATTTTGAGGGTTTTTTTTGTTTTGTTTTTCATAATTAGCATGTATGGATATTTACATTTAAAAAATATATTTTTTAAATTTCTTCTCTAAAATTCTAGAAGTTTAGGCTTGATTGAGCACTTATTCTGTGCTCCTTTACAGGGCATTAAAAAACAAAAGAGAGAGAGTGAGATAATTCAGGTGATGTTTGTGGAACTGAAAACTGAATCCAATTGACAAATGCTTGTCCCTTCCCTCAAAGAGAAGAAAGTACACTTGAGAAATAGGGACACCATTAAGACAGTATGTAATAAAATGTCCATTGCATGTTCAGTTGTGTCCGACTCTGTGATCCCACAGACTGTAGCCTGACAAGCTTCTCTGTCCATGGGGTTATCCCAGCAAGAATACTGGGATACTGGGTTTCCATTTCCTTCTCTAGGGGATCTTACTGACTTAGGGATCGAACCTGCATCCCCTGCTTGGCAGGCAGATTCTTACCTCTGAGCCACCTGGGAATGTCCATTATTATTGTTGTTCAGTTGCTGAGTCATGTCCGACTCTTTGTGACCCCATGGACTGCAGCATGCCAGGCTCCTCTGTCCTCCCCTATCTCCCGGAGTTTGCTCAGATTCATGTCCACTGAGTCAGTGATGCTATCTAAACATCTCATCCTCTGCTACCCCTTCTCCTGTTGCCTTCAGTCTTGCCTAGCATCACAGTCTTTTCCAATGAGTCAGCTCTTTGCATTAGGTGGCCAAGGTATTGGAACTTCAGCCTCAGCATCAGTCCTTCCAGTGAGTATTCAAGGTTGTTTTCCTTTAGGTTTGACTTACTTCTAAGAGACTCTCAAGAGACTTCTCCAGTACCACAGATCAAAAGCATCAATTCTTTGGTGCTCAGCCTTCTTTAAGGTCCAATTCTCACATCCGTACATGACTACTGGAAAACCATAGCTTTGACTAGACGGACCTTTGTCAGAGTGATGTCTCTACTTTTTACTATGCTGTCTAGGTTTGTCATAGCTTTCCTTCCAAGGAGCAAGCGTCTTTTACTCTTGAGGCTGTAGTCACTGTCCACAGTGATTTTTGGAGCCCAAGAAAGTAAAATTTGTTTCTGCTTCCACTCTTTTCCCCTTCTATTTGAAATGCCCTTTAGGATTCCAGAAAATGGAGGCCTGGAATAATCCAGGAGAACTTCCTAGAGGAAACTGTCTGTGTTGTAGGGACTCTGTATGGTCTCTAAACTCTCTATGGGCAGAGTTTAGAATACCTTGGAATACTCTGCCTCTTCTGAAGTCCCCGGCCAGTTGCACTTGCCCCAAGCTGTCTGACTTGTGCGTATTTGTCCATAACACATTCATCTCTTCCGAGAGTGCCTGGTGCACAGGACTGACGGTAAGTTATCTCCTACTTCTTTGCACTCCTCATGTAGCAAACCTTCACCTTATCCACACCAGTAGTCACTGTACGAGAATCTGTTGAATGAATGATGGGGGGAGAAGAAAAGGTGGAGTGAGGACACTGAAGCCTGAACCTGCAGGTGACACACAGAGGGCCAGGAGGATAGTGTCCACCTGGGGAAGAGTCAGGGAAGGGGCTGAGACACAGGAAGAGGAAACAAGGAGAAGGATGGGCGTAGGGGCTCCAGACCGTGAGAGATCTTGACACCAGGCAATGGGCTTCTGTATCAGAAAGGATGATAGAAAAATCACTGTGGATGCTGGGCAGGTGTCCTGGGAGAAGATCTGAAAGTGATGCCCAGTGCTGTGGAAAGGAGACCAGGCATCACTACCTTGAGCAAGTCCTGTTCCTTGTGGGAGTAGGAGGGATGTCTGGATAGGCGCTCAGTGCTGAGCTCTGCAAGGAAAGGGCTGGGCTGTAGGAACCTGGGAGGGCTGCTGGTAGAAAATCTAGACAACCCGTGGGTTCCCGGTCAAAAGATTCTTAACAGCACTCAGCCACTCTTCCTCTGTGGACTGCAAGGTGTTCTGGACGTGCTAGTGAAGCCCGAGAAGCCCCTGCTGAGGGGTGTTCAGCTGCTGGAGGGAAAAAAAAGGAGAAGGCTGGCTGTCCTGGGTCCCCTTGTGAGTCCGAGCACTCCCCCAAGAGGCATTGGTGGTTTCCTGCTCACCCTCCTCCTTCTGGATCAGGATTTGAACATGGACCTGAGGATAAGAGATCTAGGGAAGAGAGGGAGGGTGCTTGGCTACAAGGTGATGGCCTTCTTCTGGTTTAAGAAACCCTGACAACCTGACATCTCCTAAATTCAGGGTCTTGAAGCACAACTTGAGGACTGCCCGCTTCTCCCTGTGCTCCCAATTACCTCAGTTGGAGGGAGCAACTGAGCACCAGCCTCCACCCAGCCCCATGGTGCCAAGATCTCTGGAGATTAGTTGCATAGAAGTTATCAATACCTATGGGAGAAAATCTCCCTCTCCTGGGGCTATAGAGCCAAGAGACTTTAAGTATAAAATGGTACAGACTCTCCCTTCTTCCCTGGGTACATGTCAAGCTTATGCAGACTTCTTTTGCAACAGTGCCTTAGGCATGCCTTTCTGCTCAACACATGTTTACTGAGTGCCTCACATGTGCGTGGCACTTTTCCAGCAATGACTGACACTAGCTGAAGGCCCCTTGGAGACAAGACAGCCTCTCATTTGTTCAATGTCCAGCATCTCTGGCACATAGTAGGTACACTGGGTGGTCTGTGTTGAAGACATCTGCTCAAGGAGTTCATAGTGCTGAGAGGACTAGCTAAACCCCTATTTTGCCACCTCCATCCATGAATTGAGGATGACTCCAATTCAAGGACATAATATGAGTTCTAATGACAAAGTATAATGTCATTTTTTTTTAAAGTTTAGGATAAATAAGGGAAAGAGGACCCAAAATAAAGATACAAACTGACTGATACCTGAAAGTCTGATTTTTCAGAAACAGAGAACTGTAGGATGCTTAGAACCAAAGAATTTTCCAACTGGAAGGGATCAGAGAGTTTACTTATTCCTTAATTTTACAGAGGCACAAACTGAGGCCAAGAGAAACTAAGCAAGCTGCCCAATGCCACACAGCTAGGGAGTACCAGACCTCCCATCTTTGTCCTTCACCACTCTTATAAGCCTATTCACATGCAAGAAGAGATCATTTAGAGCGTCACAGATGCCTGCAGATCCAGAATGCTGCTCTCCCTTGATTCCAGTCCATTCTCCATTCCAATTCTCCATTCACACAAACATCACAGGCTCCTTAGAACCCCCTCTCCTGCCTATTCCAGGCAGGATGCTCCTTAAGGTCAGGGACCATGTGTGTCTCCAAAGTCCCTTTGTGTACATGCAAATCCGATCACTCCCATATGCAGAGCCCACCCCACCTTCTCTCCCGTGTAATCTTCATAACCACCTCAAAGATGACAACATACAGGAAAACGGTGAAAACAGTTAAACTACCAAACATTCATTTGGCTACTAATTGAAAATTGCCCTTTGACAGTTCAGCCACTACTGTATTGAACACTTATTTACATCTTTTAATTTTTTTTCAAATTTTGCTGTGCTTAGGTTGTACGTTCTAAACCAGTAAGTAGCAGGTGAGGGTCTGAGAACCATGGACTTGGACTGTGGCACCACCTTTTCCCTCCCCACCCTGACAACAGCACCCGGGCCACCTGCCACATACACCCCCAACCCAGCAGAGAGCTTTATACATGCCAGGCACTCAATGAATGCTTGTATTTTAAAATTGGATATTTGTTGATGCTGCTGATGAAAGTGATGCCTACACACTGTAAAGAGTTACCCATCCTGGGTTCTGGTCCTACTCAACCATATCCCAATCTTGTGACTTTGAAGTCACTTCCCATCTCTGGGTTTCTGGTGGTATTCTGGTCCCATACACGCTCTAGGTTGGTAGATAAAGTGAGGTCTTATCGGTCTATGACTCCGGGAGTTGGCGATGGACAAGGAGGCCTGGCCTGCTGCAGTCCATGGGGTCGCAAAGAGTCAGACATGACTGAGCAACTGAACTGAACTGAACTGACCCAGAAATGTGCACATTTTAGTGAGATTTGGAGCCCCCTCCTGGTCAAAGTGGTTTTAGCACCTTTAACACAAAGCAGCTGGCCCTGCTCTGTATCCGTTTCTGTCCCTGGCTGACCTCTGGCAGGAGCAGGCAGGTGGGCCTGGTACCAAGAACCTGCCAGTTTACAGACTATAAGCAGTCCAGGGTGTATATGCATCTCTCTTAATTCTCCTTCTTCCTTTCTCTCTCTCTTTCAAATCAGCCCTAATATACAACTGTTTGGGGCTTCCCTGGTGGCTCAGAGGTTAAAGTGTCTGCCTCCATTGCGGGAGACCTGGGTTCAATCCCTGGGTCGGGAAGATCCCCTGGAGAAGGAAATTGCAATCCACTCCAGTATTCTTGCCTGGAGAATCCCATGGACGGAGAAGCCTAGTAGGTTACAGTCCACGGGGTCGCAAAGAGTCGGACATGACTGAGCAACTTCACCTTCACCTGGGGAACGCCTTGAGAATGGTCCCTCCTGAATCTGGAGTAGACAGTGAGATCAACTTCTGCTTTCTCCAGAGGGGAGTAAATTACTGGCCAGACTTCTCCTCCCCTAGGTTTCTGGGGAATGGGAGCAGGATGAGACACCAGAATTGCCCTGTCTGCTTAGCCCTATTGTTCACTAATTGCAACCATAATAACAGGCCCCTCCTGCTTGCCAAACCACGAGGTGGTGGAAAGCACCTTTATTTGACTCCCAACACAGTAAGTTCATCAGCAAAATCTCAGCCAGCTTTTGTACAAGATGCCATTGAGAGTCTCAGCCTCCTGTCTCAGCCTTGACTCTGAGGGTGAGGGTCCTTATGCAGCAGAATTATTTGACAGGACCAAATCAAGTTCCAGCCCTAGCAAACAACCATTGCCCTGGAATACCAGAGAGAAATCTGCTAACTTGCATGTCCAAAGAAGCCAAGGACACAATCAGATTCACAATGGAAAAAAAAATTATTCCATAACTCCAGACTACATCCCTAACACTGATGGGATATCTGGTCCCCAAACTAGCACATGGTACTTTAAGACCTTCAGAGATGAGGGTGTGGATGGTCTATCTCAACTACTGAGCATGCCTTCAAGTATATTCCTGCCTGGTAGGGACTTACCAGCATCCTCTTGGTATAAAAGATCAGTGTACATAGTTCCATTTTAACCATAAACCACCACAGATTTTCTTTTTCAAAATCCCCTGGATTTTCCAGAAGCCAGCAAACCCTGACTTGTCCATTGGATGACAAAAAAAGAACAGGAAAGAAAAAATCCGTTGGGGAATTCAAAGGCAGTTTCTTAAAATAACCTGAAGCCACAAATAACCAAAATTATGAGTCTGGTTTTGGTTTGATCGCTTTTTCTTTTTTCTTCCAGTTCTCTATTGAGAAATGTTAGAAATTACTGTTCTTTATCCTGTTTGAATCCACTTGCCTATTTCAGGTGAAAGATCCAAGACTTTCAAAAGTCAAGTCTGGCTTCGGTAATGTCCTGCCCCCTCTGTCTCATACAGAAGGTATCCCCATAGTTGGTTCATTTCTTACCTGATAGACTATGGCAGGTTGAGGAAGACTTAGCTGGCTGGGTTTTCCCACCTAGGTGAATCTGGCTGGGATTCTGAGTGGCATCTACAAGGTGTTGCCCCAGGCAGATTACTATGATCACTTTGATTAATCTTACTGCCTAATATATAAATAGCTCATGTTTCAGTTGAGACTCAGTTGGTTTACAAGTATGAATATTTGAGCTGAGCTAGCTGAAAAAAGGAGAAGGGGCTCAATTTCCAAGGTACAGTGCTATCTCATCCGTGGACGTTTGGACTTAGAGCCGAACCAGGAGTGGCGAGTCTTAGAGAACATGATACTTTCCTCCGTCTCTTATCTCTGCTTATGGGTGTGTCTGTTTTATTCTTCTTGATCTGCAGACTGCTTTTCTCTGCTACTTTACCCACATAGCAGGAGTCCCCTACTACCCAGATTTCAGACACTTGAGACTGGTTGTCTCTGTAGTCTAGATCCTAGCACCCAGGAAAAACACTCTGATTGGCCCAGTTTGGGTCATATGTCCACCTCGTTCCAGTCAATTATCAGGGGGTGGGGTCATGTAGCATGAAGATGACTATCAGAGCTAACCCACTGGACTGGGAAGTAATTAGAAGAAAGAGGGCTGGTGTGAGTGGCCCCCACACCCCAAAACACCCCTACTAAATTATTGTTTACTTTTTCAAGGACATTATTCATTTATTTATTCACTCAATGAATACTTAAGTTACCAGTTATGTCACCCACTTTATGAGGAACTGGGGCTACACTTGGGGCAAACCAGACAAAGTCCTTGTCCTTAGGGAGTTTTATACTTTTGAGGAAGATACACATTGTTTTATGAATCATCCAAATAAATGTAATATTATAATTGTGAGTAATGTTGTCAAGGTGGAGAAAACATATACTAAAGTATAAATGTTGGTCATCTCTGGGGGTAGCGATACAAAGTTTTAAAATGAATTTATTTAAACATTAAAAAATTCTATAGTGTACTTTTCCTTTTGGAGAAAGATTGAGTTTTTAAATTTGCATTTTAAAAAGATCATGATGGTTCCCTGGTGAAGAGGGCTGCCTGGAGGATAAGCAGGGGGGGCATTTGGTGGATTGGCAGTGGGATACAAGAGGCGATGACATTGATGTGTCCACACTACTATATATAAAATGGTTGGGCCTCTCTGGTAGCTCAGCTGGTAAAGAATCCACCTGCAATGCAGGAAACCTGGGTTTGATCCCTGGGTTGAGACGATCCCTGGAGGAGAACATGGCAACCCACTCCAGTTTTCTTTCCTGGAGAATCCCTGTGAACAGGGGAGGCTGCCAGGTTACAGTCCATGGGGTCGGAAAGAGTCGGACATGACGGAGGGACTAAGTGCAGTATAGCATATATAAAATTGATAACTCACAGGGGCCTACTGTACAGCAGGCCTCTGTAATGACCTACATGGGAAAAGGATCTTAAAAAGAGTGGATATGTATATGTATAACTGATTTACTTTGCTGTACAGCAGAAAGTAATGTAACATTGTAAATCAACTATATTCCAATAATGTTAGCCTAATTAAAAAAAGAGAGAGATGACAACAGCTTAGACTAGGCTGACAGTTCTGGGTGGAGTGAAGAGAACTTTAGAAGGTAGAGCATCCTCTGTCTGGTGATATTGGTCAGGGATGAGGGAATCGGAGGTGCTGAGGACAATCAAACGTTCTCAGCCTGCATACCTTGAGGGATGATTATGCTATTTAGTATTCTGACTTTTTCTTAGCCTGCAATATACGGACGCTGTTCTAGTCAAGGTTAGAAGTTTCCTTTAGCTATAATAAAGATCATGATAATAATAATAGTAACAATAACAACGATAATATCAGCAATTGTTTATTAAGCTCCTATGTGTTGTGCCAGGCACTCTGATGAGTAAGCATTGTGCATTCCATAAACGGGAATTTAATCACAAACAAGAATGCCCTCCCTCGTGGGGTTCACAGTGAAGGTAGAAGAAACAATGAATTAGACAAGAAAAAAACCAAGGCTTTGGGCCTCTTCAACTCTCTAGTATTTTTTTAAAATTTGTTCAGCATTTATTTAGTAAGGGCTGGAAGAAATAAATTTTCTATTAAATGTGCACTTTTCTCCCTGCATTGAAAGTAAGGCATTTATTATATGCACTGAAAGCAGTATTTTCTAAGTTTTCTTTTATTTCATGAGCTTTCATACCTGGATAATGTCACTTACATGCTTGCTATCAGTAAAAGTAACTTACATGGATACAGCTTCAAACTCATAAAAGACATTTTAAAAGTTTGTTTTCATTTTCATGGAAATCAGATGTTTCCTATTTTTCTGGAGTTCTTCCCTTTAGTTTTCCCTTTAGTTTGGGGGGGAAGAGGAGGAAGTTTCTTAATAGTTAACTTCTCGGGACGTATATTGAACGGTTTGAAGTTACTTAAATCGTTTCTTCCAAGAAAACAGCCCCGGACCCGCACTGCTACACGCTGACCTAGGCCTTGCAGTCGGGGGCGACGACTGCCGTGGGCGACGACTGCCCCCTGAAGGGCTGTCTGATGGAAGGGGTTAAAGCCGGCCCAGCTCAGCCCACAAGGGCAGGCATCCTGCAGGAATACTCCACAGAGATGGGAGGCGTTGGAGAGGAGGGGTTGTGAATTTCCACTTGAGGATACTGTTTATTGTGGAAGGACCTAGGCCATTTGTGCCAGGAGAGCCTCGGAAAATCCCAGTCTTTCAGGCCAATTTGTCTACCCGGCCTAACACAAGAGGGGTCACCACTGCTCAGATTTTTAGAAACAAAATGAAAAATTCTCCCTGATGGATGGTTAAGCAGTCATGTAGATAAATGTCTGATGATTAATTCATGATATTACTGAAACATGAGGGGACTTCTCTGGTGATCCAGTGGCTGGGTCTCCGTGCTCCCAATGCAGAGGCCTGGGGCTCAATCCCTGCTTGGTGAGCTGGATCCCACATGCTGCAACCAAGAGTTCACACGCTGCAACTAAGACCGGGGACAGCCAAATAAATAAATATTAAAAAAAAAAAAAGAAAGAAACATGAGAATGCCAGCTCATAAGGACAGAAATGTTGGTCTGTCTTTTCACCATGATACACCCCCTGTGCTGAGAACAATGGCTGACACATGACAAGTTTTCCACTAACTGTTCGCGAAACCAACGGTAGTAAATATTTTCAACCTGGGGGCCCATACAATCTCTGTTGCAGCTACTCAACTCTGTCTCATATACCTATACCATGACCCTGCAACTTCATTCAAGAGAAATTTCACCCAAGAGAAATCTGTACATATGTCCACCAGAAAAATATGAAAGCATTTAAAGCAGCACTAATCATAATAACTCAAAACTGAAAGCCACTCTAACGTCCACCAATGCTGAGTGGGTCAGTAGAGGTGTTATGTTTATACAATAGAATACTATACACCAGTGATAAAAACCAAACAACAGGTTCAGACAGTAAACTGGTGGAAGTTCACAGACACATGTTGAGCAAATAGAGGCAGATGCAAAGGATATATGCATACTATATGGTTTCATTCACATAATGTTCAAAATAGCCCAAGTTAACTCGTAGTGCTAGAGGCCATATAAATGGTTGCCTCTGAGAAGTATGAGCTGAGACAGGCACAGAGGACTATGCTGGAAATGGTCTTTGTCCTGATCCATGTGGAAGTTTTGGCTGTGCCCTAGCATTGTACACTTGGGTGTATATATTTTACAACTTGCTATGTGGATTGTTTATGTCCCCACAAAGTTCATATGTTCACTTAAATAAAAGAAGGATTTAGCTAATAACAGATTTTCTTGATCCAGATAGAGAGTAGTTTCTGGCTGTAATTTCTTTTCTCACTTGAAATGGCCATACCAGCATCTTCCTCTGGCCTGAAAAGTAAAAAGTAAATTCTGGATCTCACTGCCCACATTATTATAATAACTCAGAAATGTCTGAAAAGTTTTCAATGCGAAAACAGCACTTCAGCATCACTGAGATGCTATATATATAATGCATTTTAAGATTCTCTTCTTGGAGTTTTCCCTGGTGGCTCAATGCTAAAGAGTCTGCCTGCTAATACAGGAGACACAGGTTTGATCCCTCGTCTGGGATGATCCAACATGCCACAGAGCCACTAAGCCCGTGTGCCACAACTATTAAGCCTGTGCTCTAGAGCCCGGGAACTGCAACTACTGAGCCTACACGCTGCAGCTGCTGAACCCTCATGCCCTAGAGCCCGTGTTCTACAACAAGAGAAGCCACCGCAATGAGAAGCTCACGCACTGCAGCTGGAGAGTAACCCCTGCTTGTTGCAACTAGAGAAAAGCCTGTGCAGCAAAAAGACCCAGTACAGCCAAAAATAACTAACTAAATAAATGAAAATTATCTTTAAAAAAGATTCTGTCTTCTTGATGATGGCTAATGCTTGACGTATGGGTCATATAGCTTAACCCTGGCACAGGCACAACTTAATAGGAGCCACCACTTCCTCACTTTTCTCCCATCACTGTTTTCTCCCCATCTGAATGTCACTACTACACTTTTGCTAACATTTCACTGCAGGTTAAAAAAAAATCTTTCTTTCGATAGCTTTTCTGAATGCAAACACGGCAGAAGGCGGTGGAAAGAGTGTGGCTCTAGGTCTGGATTCCTGCTCTACCGCTATTCTCTGTGCAACTTTGAAAGATGTTTCACCTTTCTAAGCTTCTGTTTCCTGTCTGTGAAATAGAGATAATAATGCCTACCTTACGGAGTCATTATCAGGTGAACATGAGATCAGTCAGGTATTGGGTTGACCAAAAAGCTCATTTGGATTTTTCTGTGAGATGTCATAGAAAAACCTAAATGGACTTTTTGGCCGACCCAATAAAATGGTCAGCATAGTGAAGGCATAGTGAAGGCAATGACATTAATAATTATACTAATAATAATGGTCAACAGTATTATTATTAGTAGTATAATTATTAATATCATTTACTAAAATAAACCATTTGTTCTCTGATCCTGTTGGTCTGTAGACTGTACATAACTTTAACCTTCAAACTTCAAGCAAGTTGCAAGTTGCAAGTTGGAGTATTAATTCATTCAATGAGTATTGAGTACAGTCAGACTTCCTTATCCACAGGGACAGAGGGCCAACTCTACTGTGTGGTTTTACACACGGGACTTCAGCATCTTCGGATTTTGGAATTGCCGGGTGTCCTGGTGCACAAGCTCAAATCTAGATTGCTGGGAAAAATATCAATAACCTCAGATACTCAGATAACACCACCCTTATGGCAGAAAGCGAAGAACTAAAGAGCCTCTTGATGAAAATGAAAGAGGAGAGTGAAAAAGCTGGCTTAAAGCTCAACATTCAAAAAATGAAGATCATGGCATCCGGTGCCATCACTTCATGGCAAATAGATGGGGAAACAATGAAAACAGTGACAGACTTTATTTTCTTGGGCTCCAAAATCACTGCAGATGGTAACTGCAGCCATGAAATTAAAAGACACTTGCTCCTTGGAAGAAAAACTATGACCAACCTCAGTTCAGTTCACTTCAGTTGCTCAGTCATGTCCGACTCTTCGCGACCCCATGAATCGAAGCACACCAGGCCTCCCTGTCCATCACAAACTCCTGGAGTTTACCCAAACTCATGTCCATCGAGTCGGTGATGCCCTCTAGCCATCTCATCCTCTGTCGTCCCCTTCTCCTCCTGCCCCCAATCCCTCCCAGGGTCAGGGTCTTTTCTAATAAGTCAACTCTTTGCATCAGGTGACCAGAGTATTGGAGTTTCAGCTTCAGCATCAGTCCTTCCAATGAACACTCAGGACTGATCTCCTTTAGGATGGACTGGTTGGATCTCCTTGCAGTCCAAGGGACTCTCGAGAGTCTTCTCCAACACCATAGTTCAAAAGCATCAAGTCTTCGGCACTCAGCTTTCTTCACAGTCCAACTCACATCCATACATGACCACTGGAAAAACCATAGCCTTGACTAGATGGACCTTTGTTGGCTCTGCTTTTTAATAGGCTATCTAGCTAAGAGTCAAATATGACTGAGCGACTTCACTTTCACTTTTCACTTTCATGCAGTGGAGAAGGAAATAGCAACCCACTCCAGTGTTCTTGCCTGGAGAATCCCAGGGACAGGGGAGCCTGGTGGGCTGCCGTCTGTGGGGTCGCACGGAGTCGGACACGACTGAAGCGACTTAGCAGCAGCAGCAGCAGGTTGGTCATAACTTTTCTTTCAAGGAGTAAGCGTCTTTTAATTTCATGGGTGCAATCACCACCTGCAGTGATTTTGGAGCCCCCAAAAATAAAGTCTGACACTTTCCACTGTTTCCCCATCTATTTCTCATGAAGTCATGGGACCAGATGCCATGATCTTCGTTTTCTGAATGTTGAGATTTAAGCCAACTTTTTCACTCTCCTCTTTCACTTTCAAGAGGCTTTTTAGTTCCTCTTCACTTTCTGCCATAAGGGATCCAACCTAGATAGCCTATTAGAAAGCAGAGACATTACTTTGCCAACAAAGGTCCGTCTAATCAAAGCTATGTATGGATGTGAGAGTTGGACTATAAAGAAAGCTGAATGCCAAAGAAATGATGCCTTTGAACTGTGGTGTTGGAGAAGACTCTTGAGAGTCCCTTGGGCAGCAGGGAGATCCAACCAGTCACTCCTGAAGGAAATCAGTCCTGAATATTCATTGGAAGGACGGATGCTGAAGCTGAAACTCCAATACTTTGGCCACCTGATGAGAAGAGCGGACTCATTTGAAAAGACCCTGATGCTGGGAAAGATTGAAGGTGGGAGGAGAAGGGGATGACAGAGGATGAGATGGTTGGATGGCATCACTGACTCGACGGACATGAGTTGAGCAAGCTCTGGGAGTTGGTGATGGACAGGGAAGCCTGGTGTGCTGTAGTCCATGGGGTTGCAAAGAGTCAGACATGACTGAATGACCAAACTGACTGACTGGGTGTCCTAGAACCAATCCCCCAAGCAATGTGAGGAACAACCGTATTTACTCTGTGAATAAGGTAGACCAGAGCCTTGCCCTCAGGAACTTGCTTTTCTATTGTGATTGGCGCATTTGCAAACTTCTCTCTGGGCAGAATGATCAGCAGTGCTTCCACTCTTCCCCAGTAGCTTGTTCCTTCTGTGTTCTTACTGCCCGATTACTAATAGGTCTTATTAATTAACAGCTCGAGGTTTCCTAAGCTTTTCCTTAATAGCATGTTCTTCTCAAGACTTCATGTGCAATGTGTTGTTTATCTGTGGCACTGTACATTCATTTTCATCACCAGACTTTTTTGCGTATGTTTTTATGAAAACATTAAGCTGTTCATTTTCCATGGAATGAATCGTAAAGCTTTGTTTTCATGTTCCACTGTATTTAGTCTCAAAATGGCATTGCTGCTTGGCAGGGTCTGTAAAAATCAGGTGCAAAATTTACTACACATACAAAACATATTTAGGACTTGGGTAATTTTTATTGCCATAAAAGCTGACTTTTCCAAACAACTAAATATCATTATTTTCTGTTGCCACTGAGTGGCTTTTTTTTTTTTTGGCATGAGCATTTTTGACAGCTTTGTGGCTTTTCCCTTTACAAGCCCCTGCCTCCTCTACCCTGGAATATTCTTTCAGTTTTACTTGAATCAGTTTCTCCTGAATTGCAATTCCTAAGACCCCAAATAAACTTATTTTGTGTTTTATGGCCTTCTTGGTCACCACAGTCAGAGATGTAATCTTTACTGTGAGAGTGTGGCCCTTCCATGGTTTCAACTGAAAGCTTGAGTTGTTTGCCAAAGCCCCATAACTTGGTAAGAAACCATCACCCCTGGCATGGGCAGTGGTTGAAGTCTCTGCTCCATCTCTTCCAGCCATCAACTATTGTTTTCCCCTGGATTCCCTTGAGTCTCACTTGCTGCTGCTGCTAAGTCACTTCAGTCGTGTCCGACTCTGTGCGACCCCATAGACGGCAGCCCACCAGGCTCCCCCATCCATGGGATTCTCCAGGCAAGAACACTGGAGTAGGTTGCCATTTCCTTCTCCAATGCATGAAAGTGAAAAGTGAAAGTGAAGTCGCTCAGTCGTGTCCGACTTGGACATGTACAATTCAAGAGTCAGTCAAGGATTTGAGAATTTATACACATTTTGGGACTTCCTACTCTATGACTCTCCTTTTCAGAATTTTCACCTCAATTTCCAGCCACTCTATTTGCAAACTCCTTCTCAGAATCATCAGGCCAGTAAGCCTGTGATTTTAGTCTTTCAATGACCTCTACCCTGTGTGAGCTGATTGTGGTTCTCTTAGTGTGGTCCTTCAACCAGTAATTAGCATCACATAGGGAATGGATAAAATGCAAAATTTAGGGCGGCATCCCAGACCTAGTGAATTAGAAACTCAAGGTGGAGTCTAGCAATCTATATTTTAACAAGTTTTAGTTTGAGACTGACTGCCTTAGTGGTAAAGCTATATGAATGTGGGTCTCACCCAGAGTGGTTCGCACCCTTTACTGTCTGGATGCTCTCCAGTGCCATCAAATATGAGTTTTTTTGTGTGTGGGGAGGGGTCCAGAATTTTGTAATATTATTTGTAGAAGGAATTAGCCTTAAACAAGCTACTTTCAGTTCAGTTCAGTTTTCAGTCGCTCAGTCATGTCTGACTCTGCAACCCCATGAATCGCAGCATGCCAGGCCTCCCTGTCAACCAGATGGGAATTTGGGCATTTACTTTGTAGCATATATTCCACACTGTACACTGCTTGATTCCCCCACTTCCAAGCACATATATCTTTGTAATTTAAAAAATAAATTTCAATTCTTTTAAATTGAGATTTGAAGAAAATGTTTGTGAAACCCTGGAAGCACCGTATAGTTTTATGGAACACGGCTGGAAAACCTCTAGTTTAAATGGTGTTGATTGACAGTAGGGGTCAGGATTAGCCTCAACCATGCATAGGAGAATCTCCATAGCAACTGTCACCATAGCATCAGGCCTATGACAGAGGTGATAAATGAGCTTGTACAGAGTGGGGAAGAATGTAGTGTGGTATCTTCTGGTCTCTCTTCCAGGAAATCCCAAAGACACACCTGTACCTTTGTTGCAGGAAGGGGGACCCCTTCCAGGGCCCAAAACTGGGCTATTGTCTAACACTCGGAAATGAATTGTCCGAGGAGACATGTGCTGACAAAGCAAGAGATTTTATTGGGAAAAGGCACCCGGGTGGAGAGCAGTAGGGTAAGGGAACCCAGGAGAACATCTCTGCCAGTGGCTTGCAGTCTTGGGTTTTATGGTGATGGGATTAGCTTCCAGGTTGTCTTTAGCCAATCATTCTGACTCAGAGTCCTTCCTGGTGGTGCACACCTTGTTCAGCCAAGATGGATGCCAGAGAGAAGGATTCTGGGAGGTGTTCAGACAGGTCTCCTTTTGACCTTTCCTGAACTCTTCTGGTTGGTGGAGGCTTATTAGTTCCATGTTCCTTAGCAGGACCTCCTGTTGTAAAACAACTTATGCAAATGGTTACTATGGTGCCTGGCCAGGGTGGATGGTTTCAATCAGTGTGCTTCCCCTAACACCTTGATAGAGAAAGCCTGCAGGTAACGACCAGGTGAAATGACCTGACATTCTCCAAAGTGCAAAGGGTCTCTGCTCCTCAGTGAGAAGCAGGGACTCCCCCTCAAGAGGGAATTAATCCCTTACAACTTCAAGAACAGGGAATACCTTCACAATACTGTCATCCTACCAGACCGGTAGAATAGAGAGAAAGTTCATCTAAAAACTCACTCTGGCTTCTTCCCCTTTCCCTGCCTCCACCCCCAGACAGACCCACTGGTGTTTTATCCCCAGGGGAGCAGGCCCTGGGCAGTACTTTTCCAACTTTAATGCATGCTGGGGATCTTTTTCAAATGTAAATACTGATTTAGTAGGTCTTATAGGCTGAACTGCATCTCCTCCAATTTCATATGCTGAGATCCTAACCCCAGCATCTCAAACATGACTGTATTTGGAGACACGGTCTTTAAAGAGGTGATTAAAGTGAAATGAGGTCACTGAAGTGGTCTCTGATCTAATATGACTTGTAAGAAGACAAGACAGATAGAAAGAGAGGAAAGACCATGTGAAGATATCTGGAGACCCCGAAGAGACAGACTGTAGAAGAAAATGACCCTGCTGACACCTTGATCTTGGACTTCAAGCTTCCAGAACTGTGAAAAATAAATTTCCATTGTTTAGGCCACCGAGTTTACTTTGTTAGTGCCCAGTGGGACTTTGTTATGGCAACCCTAGCAGACTACTGTAGTAGGTCTGGGGAGGGAATTGAGACTTTACATTTCTAACATTTTCCCAGATGCTGCTGATGCTGCTGGTCCAAGGGTCAGACTTTGAGTAACAAAGATCTGCAGAATCAGGTTCCTTTTTGCTTGATGGCATGCAAGGTCAGCAGCTTCACCTTGCACATTGGAGAGGACACTTTTTCTCCACCTCTGCTTTCTTTAGGATGGCTAAGGCAATTGTTCTCAGCCTTCTTGTGTTGGCAGCACTTTAAAAGTATAGAATGGCACCTTTCGGGGGATGAGTCACAGGTTAGGTTACATAAATGAATGAAGTGGGCTGGATACAACATAGGACCTGATGGATGCAGTAGGTAAATGGGGAGCTCACGCCTCGCATGAAGTGGGCAGATCTACACTGTCTCCAGTCAGAATCTGAGCTTGGTGTAGCCAGATTTTCCAAAATTTCAAGAGAAGATAGAAATTTGGATTTTTACTCTCCAGAGTTTCTAAATGTTGGCAACTCCGTCAATTTCTTTTTGAAATGTGAGGCAAAGGAGCCCCTGAGGTCCTGGACAAGTTATTGATTAGTATCTTATTTTGGAAGTAAACGTATGTAAGGGCTTCCCAGGGTGGCGCTAGTGGTAAAGGACCCAACTGCCAATGTAGGAGACATAAGAGATGCAGGTTTGATGCCTGGGTCAGGAAGACTCCCTGGAGAAGGACATGGCAATCCACTCCAGTATTCTCGTCCAGAGAACCCCATGGACAGAGGAGCCTGGTGGGCTACAGTCCATGGTGTTGCAAAGAGTTGGACATGACTGAAACAACTTAGCACGCACACATATGTAAAAATTCGTCAAACTGTAGGATTAAGATTTGCACAATTTACTGCTTTTAAGTTATCCAACAATAAAATACCTGCATCAGGGTGATGCACACCACCTTCAAGGTAGGTGTCATCTGTGGGAATGGAGGCAAAGCAGGGCTGAAGTCGGCTTTATCTGTGTCACCAACGTTATGTTTCTCTCAAGAGGAGAACTGAAGCACAGATGGGAAAAGAGTAACAGCTGTCTCATCTCGGTGGTATCTAGATTTTCTTCTTCATTATTTTCTGTATGTTTGGACTATTTCACCATTAAACATCTTAAATATTAAAAAAAAAAAACAAACCCTGAGAATACCAATACTGCATGGGCTAACCTAAACCCCTTGGAGGTTACTGAAACATATTCTCTTGGTCTTCCTCTGGGACCATATTGTTGTTCAGGTAGGAATGTTCTCTGCCTTGTCCCAGATCTTCTGCTTGCTTCAGGAGACACCTGCTCCCTCCCTGCCATGGGTGTGACGTGATATCACCCCATCCACTCAACCCATATAACCTTCATCACCAGAAGTGGTATTCTCAGTGGAGGCTCAGCTGAAGCAAAAATAAAATATAAACATCAACCTAAACCTGAGGACATTGTGTTGAGTTCCCAGTTCTGAGCCACCAGAGAACAGGCTTCTCTGATCCTGAAAGCAGTACAGCCTAGTGGTTAAGCTCACTGGGTAGAAACCTGGCTCTTCCACGTAGTAGGTAGTTACATATCCTTGGGCATGGTAGTCAGTCTTGGCCTCAATTTCCTCATCTGTAAGGTGGGAATGATAATAGTATATACCTATTTAGGTTTATGTTAGGATTTAAGTTGGCTGGGTGACTGGTGAATAACTGTTCAATAAAAGTTAACTCTCATAACTGTTAGTATTATTAAGTACTTCCACTTTAAACATCTTTGATACGTCATGGACTAAGTCTGAGGTGAGGCCACGGTGTTAATAAATTGGTATCTGACCACTGAGTCCCAAAGGGAAAATATTTTCAACTCTGCTTCAAGTAGCAAATTTGATCAAGCTTCGTCATGCATAGGAAAGGAGGATCACAGAGGCTCCAGGCTGGTTCATTTACTGCTTGCCTCCAGCCTCAGGGCTGCGGCACCTACCCATCCCTGTGGATGGTGGTGTTGCCAGGGCAACAGGGCTTGTTGATGCCTGGGGGTTGCTGTTTGGGGCTGGTTGCTCAAGGTAATCCTCCCAGAAACAGCATCCTACTGGTGGCTCAGTGACCCAAAAAAGAGCTTCAGCAGTGACTAATACCGCTGCAAAGGATGCACATAGATCCAAGAAAATGCATTCCCTAAAGGGATGCAATTTTAACGACTTCTCAGTTGGTGCTTCTTTGCCTTCTTCAACCACAAGCATTAAGCTTCTCTGTTTGAAATTCTAGTTCTCCCAGGTGGCATTCTCCAGAGGGGACGTTTTCTCTGGTAACTCACAGAGACTCTGACTACCTGGAATGGGGTGGGGAGGAGCTAATTAATTGCCTGTGAGAGTGTATTTCCAATGAGGGCCTTTCCTTGTAATTCAGGAGCCACACTCTTTAAGCGTTTCTGCTGAATCCAGTTGAGAAGGCCCACAGACCCATATGGTCGGAGAGTCGGACACGATTGAAGCGACTTAGCACACACACACACACACAGAGCTCCTGAGCCCTCTTGCCCTTCCATTAGCCTGAGACTCCTACAGCCATCCCCATGGTCTGTCCTTCAGAACCTGGGCGATACTCCGGTCTTTCCCACCCTCCTTTCCTGAATCAATTTCCCACCTGGGGTCTTGCACTTAGGTCTCGGACATCTGTCTGCTGGTCACCGTCCCCATTCAGGCCCTTACTACCCTTCCCTGGATCACTGTAGTCACGTCTCTCTGGTCAACCGGCCCCTGAGCAATGCTCCTCCACCCTGCTGCCAAAGTATTCTTTCCAAAATGTAAATCTGATGCCAGCTTTCAGCTTTAAATCTTTAATGCTGCCCTTCTCCCCACCTACACACTGCTTCCAGAGTAAACGTTCCCAGTACTGTTAGAATTCTTTGTCAAGAAAAATCCAGAAAGCTAGACTTTGGTGAGGATTTTCCCCATCCCTTTATTTATTTGTAGAGTTATAGCATTTTACACATCAAAAAATTACAAAACATTGCAATAAGTCTTCTACCCACTTCAGCCCCCAATTCCGTATCTGAGGAAGACACCCCTGATACAGTTTCTTCTGTGGTTTCTCAAACACATACACACCTTTTTTTTTTTTTTAAATACATATGACAGCCAATTTTTTTAATATGTTGGTTTAATATTTTTACCAACAGGAAAGCGTGGCGTGCTGCAGTCCATGGGGTCACAAAGAGTCAGACACGACTGAGCAACTGAACTGAACTGAGTATTTTTAAACTCTGAGGGTCAAACAAGACCATATGTATCCATGGGTTTTAAGTCATACAGACATGTGCTTATGACTCACTTTACTTCAAGTGCCCTGGAGACAGGGTTGGAGCTTTGCCTTGGCATCCCCCTCTACAACACGGCATGATGCCTAGCATACAGTTGACACTCAATAAGTGCAATGCACTGGCCATCCACTGAAACATTTATTAAGCACCATTCTGTCCCTACTGCTGGGTCTGTCACAGAATTCCAAGTGAACTGTAATGTGGGCAACCTCTGAGGGAACAGATGGGAACGGTCAAGTCCAAGACCTCAGCTGGCTATAGGTTCAGAACCTGTCCACCTCCTATTTTTTTCTGGTTATCTGGGTCCACAACAAATGGACAGAAATGGCAGATGCCTCCTGACCTTGCCCTCAGACTCACCTCAATGGGGTGTGGGCTTGTGCCCAGCCCAGCCCTCCACGGAGTGCTGACACCACCATTCCCAAGCTGGCTCTCATTCCCAGAACTGGCGTGTCTACTTCTTGCCTTCCACCAGGTCAAGGCAAGCTGGGACTGGAAGGAAACCACACAGGCCGTTTGCTGACTCTTCCTGAGGCGCTGGGCTGGGCTGGGCTGGGCTGGCTGCTGGATGAGTCAGGCCTTTTCAAGCTTCTTCATGTTGGGAGAAGACTTGCTGCTCAGGTGGTTTGGGGCCTTCTCCTAGGTTAGATCCTCTCTGATTGCTTGCCTGTGGTCTAGGTCACGTCCAACTGGTCACCATGCATGATTGTTGCAGGAGAGGGTGACATTTTCAGTTCATGATAAGGTGGACCCCACTGATGATACATAACAAACTCATCATATGGCCCTCCCCATCTCCTGAGGCTGCGATTTCCAATTGTTTCCACAGGGACACAGGACAAGTGGTTTTCGTATGCAGGGTGCTACTGCTGGAGTATTTGGGTTGGCCAAAAGTTTGGGTTTTGCCATAACAGCTTACGGAAACACCCGAATGAACTTTTTGGCCAACTCAATACTTTTTTTTTCCCTCCACTGAACAGACCATTCTGGAATGCAAAAGTGGGTGGGGTGGGAATGTGATCTTGTTCTAAAATTCACCTTGCCTTGATTCTAACTGCAGTGCAGTAAGAATCTTACTCCTAAAACTCAGGGTGAGGGGGGCGACACATCACATGCCTTCTTTTTCTTTATTTCAAGTTATCTGAGGCTTGGGAGCCCTCATTCTCTAGGCTGGAAAGAAAATAATATTGGTGGTAATGGGGCGGTAGGCTCTCCCCTTCTCTTGGGATGTGTGAAAATCCATCACATGGGAGGGTACATGGTGCCTGGAAAATGGGTGCTGTGTCCACTTTTCTGAGACCAAGTCTTCTGCTGATGTCCCCAGGGTGTTCCTTTAGAGGACGCTTACAGAAGCTTCCTTTCCATGCTTGGGAATCTCGGCTGAGGCTGGGGATCTTAAGCCAATGCCTAAGTCTGCAAGAGACACTGCAAAACCTCCCCACAGAAGTCCTGCCAACCTGCCACCTGCCGCAGGCACCCTGGGCAGCACATTCTGGTCTGCCAGGCCTGAAACCCACTCATCTCCAGTCCCTCCCAGGCTCCAGGCTTCCAGAAAACATAAGCCAGCTTGTCTGCACAAACAACTTCTGGTTTCAGCCTCCAAACCAAACCTCCTGGAGGCAAGGCTGGCTTCTTGCTTGGAAGAAGCAATAGAAGACAGGAAATACAAATCCCATGCTAACAGCTCAATATATTATTCTGCCACCAAATTTATATTAATCATCCACAAATCTCAGTACATCAGAAAACTCTGTACTTCTCACAGGTTACTTGTGCCACATATCACCGCTTATGTGACACCACTGTTGCTCTGCTCTAAAGTAAAGCTAAAAAACCCCAAAAACAAAAACAGAAGCATTTTCTGTCTTCACCCCTGCTTTCTTTCTTCCATTCACTGACTGTCCTCAGAACAAAACTAAAAAGCCTTCTCCCTGAGGATGCAATTTCCAGTCAAGAAGATTATCTAAATGGGTGTTGCCCAGTGCCCCATGAACTGTACCAAACCTGGTCAATGATGAAAATGCAACCATCACCTTATTATGATAATTGGGCTATGTTGATTAAAGTGGAAGCAACATTAAGGCCATTTCTATTACTAAAACTATCTTCTCCACTTAATTAGCACTTTCTTTAAAACATCTTTAGTTTCTTACAGTTTATCTGACTGGGGACAGAGTCACTGAACCAGAGTTGAATGGCATCTGGTTTACGAGAGGACTGAGTCTATAATATGGTGATTGGTTTTTAAAAGATTGCTGCCTTCATGTATTATATAACATTTGGGCAGGCATGTGTCCAAGCACTTGAAGTAGCAAATGGGGAACATTGAGGTTTGAGTTCTTCAGGATGTTTATTCCAGCTGTGTATTAACTAGGACCCCAGCGTCCGGCCTTGGACTGTTTCTGTGGCTGATACAACCGGGCCTCTGCTGGAAGTAATGGCTAGTGTCCAGGGCAGAACTACATTCATCCAGAGGTTGCCTGGAATGAACTGATGCTAGATGCTGCTCATATCTAAAGAAGTAGAAATGCAAGCAAAACCTACAAGTTGTTTTTACCAATCAGATAGACAGTGATTAAAACTACTGATAATATATACAGTTTTAATGTGTACACTCAGTTGTGTCTGACTCTTTGCAACCCCATGGACCGTAGCCCGCCAGGCTCCTCTGTCCACGGGATTTCCCAGGCAAGAATATTGGAATGGGTTGCCATTTCCTTCTTCAAATATGTACAAAGTGTTGGTGAGCTTGTAAGCAAAGAGTAGGTTCATAAATAAGAGAAAATAGGACTTACTTTCCTGGTGGTCCATGGGCTAAGACTCCACACTCCCAATCATGGGGCCCAGATAACGATCCTTGGTCAGGGAACTAGATCCTATATACTGCAACGAAGAGTCGCCTGACGCAACTAAAGCTACTGCATGCTGCAACTAAGACTCAGCACAGCCAAATAAATAATAAAAATTTTAAAATAAGTATTTTTATTTAAAGAGAAGAGATAACAGATCAACCTTTCCAATGATTTTTTAAATGTTCAAGACCTTTGTCCTGGTGGTTGTGTTAATAAAAATTTACCATACAGGGACTTCCTCGGTGGTTCGTGGTTAAGAATCTGCCTTGCAATGCCAGGGATGCTGTTTAGGGAACTAAAATCCCACATTTCTGCCCCTGCCCCACAACTAGAGAGTCTGTGCCCGCAGTGAAGATCCCGCATACTGCAACTAAGACCTGACACGGCAGCCAAATACATGAAAACAAAACAAAATAAAACTTACCTTACAAATATATGCAAACGTATGCCAAAGAAAAGGAAAACGTACAAGGATGCTTCCTGCATAACTGGTCACAATAGCAACAAAATGGTGACCAATTAAACGTCTTTCATTAGAGGGTCTGGTTAAAAACCGTAAAGGATAGATAAAAAGGTTAAACATACAAAGGAATTATCTGACCATTTAAAAGAACATAGTCAATCTTGCATGCTGAAGTGGAAAAAAACACACACACACCTAAATTTTAAGATATATTATTAAACAAAAAAGCAAGGTGCATTTAAAATACTGACATATATTTTGGGCAAAATATTGTTATTTTTTTAAGGACACATATAATCTAAAAAAAAAAAAAAAAAGAGTACCTGGGAAGTGATACACCAGTTTTTCTCCTTTCTTTGTACTTTTTGATATTAAAAAAAATTTTTTTAAAGAACAAGGCTGTGACAGGGACTTCTCTGGTGGCCCAATGGCTAGGACGCCATGCTCCCAATGCAGGGGGCCTGGTTCGATCCCTGAGCGACCGAGATCTCCTGGCATGCTGCAACTAAGACCCAGTGCAGCCAAATAAGTAAGTTGAAAAAAAGAATGAGGCTGTATGTGTATAAAACCTGAAAGATTATCTGTGAGCGATTATATTTCCCCAGTGTGGCCACAGCAATATTCCCATTCTATGCGTACTTTGCAGACAGTTCAGCCGCTCAGTCATGTCCGACTCTTTGCGACCCCATGGACTGCAGCATGCCAGGCTTCCCTTTCCATCACCAACTCCCAGAGCCTACTCAAACTCATGTCCATTGCGTCGGTGATGCCATTCAACCATCTCATCCTTTGTCGTCCCCTTTCCCTCCCGCCTTCAATATTTCCCAGGATCAGGGTTTTTTCCAGTGAACCAGCTCTTCACATCAGGTGGCCGAAGTATTGGAGTTTCAGCCTCAGCATCAGTCCTTCCAATGACTATTCAGGACTGATCTCCTTTAGGATGGGCTGGTTGGATCTCCTTGCAGATCTACGTGCGCTTCTAGAGCCTTGTTAGCCCCCATCGGGGTAGTTTATTCCTTTCTTCTGGAGTCTGGGCGGCACTCTGGACAGCCCTGACGATTAGAATGCTGTGGAAGTGGCACTGTGCGGCCACTGGGACTCTGCACAAAACGGCCGTGCAGCTCCCATGTGGGATGTGCTCTTCCCTGGGGTGCCTACCCTGGAACCCTGCTGCCAGGCTGTGAGGAACCCCAACCTACCTCACAGTTCATCGAGTACATTCAGCGTTGTGCAAACACCATCACCACCTAATTCCAGAAAACTTCTGTCACCCCGAAAAGAAACCCTGTGCCACCAACTCTCCGCCTGCCCCGACTAATCCATTTTTTGTCTTCATGGATTTGCCCATTTTGGACATTTCCTATAAATGGAATCATACAATATGTGGCCTCTTGTACCTGACATCTTTCACTTAGCACAATGTTTTCACGGTTCATCTATACTGTAATACGTACTGGAACTCTATTCCTTTTTTATGGCTGATTAATATTCCCTTGTATGAATGTTTCACATCTATTTATCCACTTATTAGTAGTTGGTCATCTGGGTGGTTTCCAGTTTCTGGTTATTAGGAATAATAGTGCTGAGAACATTTGTGTATAATTTTTTGTACGGAAGTATGTTTTCAAATCTCTTAAATTCAGGTGCTATAAAATCACCTATGGATAGTAAATGATACATAATACATAAAAATGACACAAAATACATAAAAATTAAGTGATACTGAATAATAACAAATGATACATAATTTAAGTAATCATTCATTAGAGCAGCCTTCCTAAGAGCAGCAAACCTGTTCCCTCGTAGTAATTCAGACATAGTATGATTCACTGGGTAGACCAAAAGCCACAAGATGGCACTATTTCAAGCCCAGGTGTTTCACCACATCAGTCTGAATTGAGTCACCACTTGACTGTCTCTGTTTAAAAAAAAAAAACAAAAACAAAAATCCAGGGCTGTTTTGTGGTCTTCAAAATTCCTCTTTTGATGTTACAAAGTGAAATCTATCAATTAAATTTGACATACAGGGAGAGGCTGGAACCTCTTCAGGAATTTGGCATTTGATTTAGAATTCCTCTGAACATGGAAAACCTGGGACTGACCTGTTTGGGTTTACCTAATAAAAGTTCAATAAAAATAAGCCATTAAAAAAATTCTGGATTAAGTAAAAACTCACTTCTGTGGGAGTTTGGGATCACATTTAGAGCCTCCACCAGTAACAGACTATTATGCAAATAAAAACTCTACTGCAAGGTTCTTCGTCCACAGACACGATTTCCCTCCAGGATGCCCTACTTCCCTTCCAGCGCCTGCTGCTAGCTTCTCCAGCAAGCCTCATCACCATCTTCCTGAGTTCGCCTGTGTGCTTCATGTAAATCTAGTAAGGAAACAATGAGATGCTTTTTTTCCGGCAGTTGCTCTAGAAGCCACTTGTAGAGAAGAGATGGCACTAATAAAAAAGTGCGGATGTTTTCTCCAGTGGAAAATTACAAGTTTGCTTGGTTTTAATCCTTGGCACCAAGTTTTGGGTTCCTCATCACTGAACAGACTTCTTTCTGCCTGGCTTTTTCCCGGCCAGTGTCCTGGCACACTATCAGAGGGGGAAATAATTAGAAAGTGTCTTACAGGGATGAGAAGCACTGGGAGCTTACCAGATGGGGATAATCATGAGTGTTCAAACAAATCCTTGACCAGACAGAGCACTATGTGTCTTCTCGCTTACGTTAACTATAGGCAGTGTTCACGGCTCCTGAAACGTGCGCATGGAAAGGACAGGGGGATGTCTGCTCAGTTTCCCTTCTTCTCAGGGGGACCCCTTGGTTGCTCTTCGGTTCATGAGTAGAGACCCAACTGTAGCCCCAGAGAGTTTACTAGGAGCTTCCCTCATCTTACTATGGAGGGAAGAGTCTCACTGCATTCTTGGTTCACTCATGATTTAGGTTATGTGAGTGTGGGGTGGGGAGCGAGAGACAGCTTTGTTATTTCTGTATAATGACACTTGGGACTCTCCTGGTGGTCCACTGGTTAAGATTCTGCTCTTCCAATGCAGGAGGCACAGGTTTGATCCTTGGTTGGGGAATCAAGATCCTGCATGTTGCTTGCTGTGCCCCCAATTTTTTTTTAATTAAAAAGATGTTTACGAGACAGTTGGGGAAGTGTATAACGACATTTACTAATTGTAACACTACTCAAGTATAGATATGTAGTTAAAAAGCATCTGACATCTCCCCTTTCAGAGGTAACAAGTGTGTCACTTAGGGGAGCATTTCTAACAATCTGATGTGCACAATTATTCATTAGAATTTCTCAAATAAACTTGTGAGCATTTGTGTTGTGCTTGTTCAGAAATCTGACCCTGAGACAAGAATCAAAAAGGAAGCCGTTCATTTGGGAGCTGCAGCAAACAGTATGGGAGAGGGGTAAAGTAAGACAGGGTAAGGTAGCCAACTGAGGGTGATTATCAAGTTAGCTGCTGTTGTGGGCGGATGGAGCCTCATCCCACAGACAAACTCTGGGAAGTGCTGTAGAACATGAGCCTCAGAGAGATTTCATTGGAAGGGTGAGGAAACAGAAGTATTTATACCCCAGGTCCCATTGGCTAAAGCTGGTAGGTGTTAATTCTGAGTACTTCCAGCCTGAACAGCCTTCCAAGACATTGGAGTAAGTCCCCAGGAAAGAGAGGAAGTTATCAGCAGGTGGAGAGGAGCCACACACACACACAGTCGTGGAATCACTTGGAAGATGTGCTGGGCCCTGTTCTAGGTGCTGGGACACAGCAGGAAATGAACGAGAGAGAAAGTCTTGCTTTCATGGAGCGTTCCTTCTGTTGGGGAGAATATAAGCAGGGTAAGTAAGAAACAGACTGACCGTGTTCCATGTGATGAGAAAGGCACTGTGGAGCGGGGCTGCTGTGCCAACAGTGAACTGAAGAGGGGCCAGGGAGCAGAGAGGACGGTAGGAGCCCCACCATACTCCAGGGGTTGGTGGTAGAGGAGTGAGATGCCAGTATGATCAGGCTGGACATGGGATATGAGAGGGGAGGAGTCAACGGGCTTGGCCTGAGCAACTGGGAAAATGGAGCTGCCTCTTCCTGAACCAGGGAAAGCTTCTGAAGGAGCACGTTTGGGGTCAGCAGTGGGTGGGGGCCTGGCTTTGGGTATCTTACATTTGTGATGTCTGTTGGACACCTAACTCAAGCTGTCAGCAGGAGGCTGACTGGAGGGTCAGGAGTTCCAAGAGGTGTGAACTGGATGCAAACTGGGGTTTGTCAACATACAGATGGTCTGAGCCTTGGGACTGGTTGAGACTCCCGTGGGAGCAAGCTAAGCAGGAAAGAGGTCTGGGACTGAACCCTAGGAGTGGAGTGGGCAACTGTATGTATGCGTATACTTGCCACATTTATATGGATGGATGTGCAGAAACACTCTGTTTAGAAACATACACACAGGGGGTTGCAGGTCAGTGGTATTATATAGATAGATTTGCAACTCAATTTTCTTCCCACTCAGTCTCCTGGGGATACTGCTCCATGGCAACAGTATTTGTCTACTCCATTAACTTAACGGCTGCACAGCAGTTCATTGTGTACATGCACCATAACTGATTTTTCCCTGTAGAGGAATATTTACCCCAGTTTTACACAGCAGTGGGCACCCTGGACACTCATTCTCTCCATCTTCTGTCATCATCTCCTTGGGGTTATAGCTCCCCTAGAAGCCGGGTGGTTGTGTGCAAGGATGTGTCCTTTTTATGTTCCAACTCAAGACCCCTTCCTGGCAGCTCCAATAATCTGAGATGTGTTCAGTAGGGAACAGCTGCTGACCTCAAGGAGGAATCACTGGGGTGTCATTCCAGGTAAACCCTGTTCTACAGGAACCCTTCTGAATACAGGGCACCCATCTGGGTAACAACTGCTAGAAACCGGGCAGAGGTTTGGGTCAAGTCAGGAAAGTCCAAGACAGGAAGTCGTCTGTCGGGACTCACTCCAGGACTCACACATGGAGCCACAGGCGACTTCTGAGTGTAAAACCACTCTGTTTCCACACAGAGCAGAACAACAGACCAGGCCTGCAGGCTCTCCAGGAGAGCTGCTAGAAGCTTATTACGTCAAATTCTAAGGATACAGCCAAAGGCAGATGTGCTTTTGTGAAATGACTGTAATTAACTCCAAATCTTTCCCTGCACTTGCTTTTCACTGGCTGGATTTGTCATTGAGCTGTTAGAACAAGACTATGCCGTATGCCAGATTTCTTCCCTTTACCTGTCTTTCCCAGCAAAAGCATGACCCTGTCACCTGTCTGGGCACATCCCGAGTGTTTGGAAGGTGTCAGGGCGTCCTGCATGTTCAGTGGTAACCTTGAAAATAACATCTATCACTGCCAGGTAATTGGCCGGCAGCCTCGGAGAACTTCAGAATATTAAGAGATGATGTTTTGAATTTAGTCACAGTGTCCTCAAGCACAGGGACATGTACTGAAACGCCCTGTGATTCAGAAGGGAAAAAAGGAAAATAGCAAATACAGAGCCATGCCTTAGATCCTGTTTTATTCCCATCACTATAAACAATTCAACCCAAGATTGGACCCACTGCTGGGGTTTGACCCACAGAAATTATAGGTCAGCAACACTCATCCAGGGAGACCTAGTCCCCTACACCAGGGTCTTAACCACCAAGAGATGCCAAGAAAGTACCTGATAGTGAGCGTCTGAGCTGGTGATCTGTATGCTCTTCTGTTTCCGCGTCCAGGGGCCTTTACCATGGAAGGCCCCTTGGCAGAAGCTCCAACCAGGCCAGCCACCAGCAGTTTCTTCCTTTTCTGCTCTGTGAGTGATGCTCGGTCCAGCCTAGAGTCCAATGAGGAGGGTTTTCTTGCATGTTGTGGCTAAGTCATTTTATCCCAGGATACAGCAGGTAGATGTGAAGAGCTGATTCATTAGAAAAGACCGATGCAGGGAAAGATTGAAGGCAGGAGGAGAAGGGCACGACAGAGCATGAGATGGGTGAATGGTATTACTGACTCGATGGACAGGAGTTTGAGCAAGCTCTGGGAGTTGGATGGACAGGGAAGCCTGGCGTGCTGCAGTCCAGAGAGTTGGACACAACTGAATGACTGAACTGACGGCAGGTAGAAGGCAGCCTCCAGAATTTATGCCAAATTCCCATTCCTCAAATCACCAGATTTCATAGTTTGTTATGAGATAATTGCCCCCAGACCTATAGACCTGGGCACGATGTTAAAACCAGAGCTTGGGAGTGAATGCCAACTGGTTCCCCTCGTCCTCCCCGCTCTGCCTGTGCTGCCTGCTGGCCTCCGCTCAGAATGCCGTGTAGTATTTCTCCGTGGTGCTGACGATGTCACTCTGGTCCTCCAGCAGCTGCAGCACCTGCTGCAGCACGGGTTCACTCAGGCCTGGGCTGAGGCTCAGGCGGGCACAGGCCAGGATGTGCAGGAAGTGGCAGCCCTTCTCCACGTCTGTGGGAAAAAGGGAGTTGGCGCAGCTTGGACACACCCGTCAGACCCTCTTCTCTCCCCCCACCCCGCTGTCCTCTCCTCTACACGGAAGTCCTTCTCTATATTTCCTGAATCAGAACCTGCAGCTTCACAAGACCTCCCCACCCGCCCGGATGGTTCTGTGCACACTGAAGCAGGAGATGCACTGGCCTACCTTACTGAGGACAACAAACTAAATCAGGCTCAGGCATGTGCCAGGGACCGCTGCTCGGGGACACAGGCCTTCAGCCTCCCAGGATTCCCAATTGGTAACTGCATGCTCATAACCCCGTGGGGTTGTAGCGCTTGATCATCTTTTTCTCTTGGGAAGTCACATGTACAGGTGCACATATTCAGTGCTAACCCCCTAGCTTCCCAGGTGGGAGCCCTCCTGAGGTGGACAGCAGAGCCAGCCTGCAGCAGTCTCCTTATTCCTTCCGTAAATCCTGGACCATGGGACTGCAATGGTGACCTTTGGCCTCTTCTCACTCCTCTCTGCCTAGGCTTCCAAACAGTCTGTCTGTGGTGGCTGTGTTCAAGGAACTTCTCACCCTCTACCAGAACAAATGGGACCATTTGTGACAGTTCAGGGTGACTGACCACTTTCCTAATAGAAATCAATCATTTTGCAATAGTGGTATTCATACTGAAGTTATAAGGATCATGAAATCAATTTAGTGGGTTGTGATTAGCATTCTTTTCTTACCAAACAGACTGAGGCAGACCAGAATATGAGATTACAGAATGTATTGCATTTTAGGTAGGATAAATATTAAGGTAGGCTAAATATTAGTTTATATTCAATTATATATGTGTATATATAGTTGAGGTAAAATGTATAATGAAATGATATAATTTACTGGGTCATGACATAAAACTTATTTGTAACATTGAGTCAAAGTCAAACCTCATTCCTGGAAACCAGCCCTCCCCAGTTTTCAGCATAGTCAGGCCTCTCACTGACATGTGCCTAGCACTTGGCCCACTAGCGCACTGCACAGTCACTGAACATTGTTTTCAGATGACAGAATGCTTTAGGCTCCAGGAAAGTCCTGGAGGGGTCGTGGTGATGGGCAAAACATGGCTGTGGCTTTGGGCAAGTCACTGCATCTTCAAGCCAAGTTTTCTGACCAATAGGGAGAGGGACCGGAGGTGGGGGCACCTCTGAGGTCCTTCCCAGCTGTAAGGGTCAGGGCCGGTCACAGGTAGTGGGCTAACAAAGACTTGTTAATTCTGACCTCTAGTGGCTACTCAACTCATTATTCCTACCAACTGGGGTTACTGTTGGGAAATTCCACTGGTCTCCACATTTCCAGGCTGTTTCTTCAACATTTGTTTAATCAAAATTTCCTGAACACCTACTATTAATACATGTGCAGCACTAAGCAAGCGGGAACAGGCACAGAGGGCAGATGGAGAGCAGATTCTGGAGTCCAAGGGACTTGAATTCAAGTGCTGGCTCTATGACTGGGGCAAAGTGGTCCCAGCTCCTCATCCTGCAACCTCAGGGATAAAATGGAAGAAAAGCACCTGCTTCACCTCTGCTTGTGTTGATGAAAGGAGACTCACGGTGGGTGCTTCATCCTTGGAGAATTTACTTATCGTTATATTCATAACCTAAGAAGATGCACAAAACCTAGTCTGCGCTCTAAAGAAGCTTCAACTTTTCCCAAGAGGGAGAGTTGATGATGGGTAGAGAAGGACACCAAGCAAAGCTGGGTTTGCACACAGCAGAGAGGGAACACTGGGAATTCCAGCACTGCTCAGCTTGGAATCTTGGTTTTTATAAGACCTGGATGCTCAGGCTCAGGGCTCAAGGTGATGTATAGGCATGTATGTTCAGCAGTGCTGACTGCCCCAGAGGTCTTAAAGGACTTCCTCACAAAGGCCATTCTGCTGTCTGAGGGTTGTCTAGCAAGGCTGTTCATAGAGGGGTCTTCCAGTTACAGGCGGAAAAGGACTGGCATTAGTTCTTTAAATGTTTACAATTCACTGGTGAAACCATTAGGTCCAAACTTTTCTTTGTTGGGAGATTATTTACTACTGATTCAACCTCCTTACTGTAGATCTATTCAGATTTTCCATGTTTTCATAATTTAGTCTTGGGAGGCTCTGTGTTTCTAGGAATTTGTCCATTTCATCTGGTTATACAATTTGTTGGCATACAATTGTTTATAGTACTTTTTTTAGAATCCTTTTTATTTCTGTAGAATCAGTATTGATGTCCTCATTTTCATTTCTGATTTTAGTAATCTGAGTTTTTTCTCTTTTTTTTTCAGTCCACCCAGCTAAATGTTTAGCAATTTTGATGATCTTTTCAAAGAAGCAATTTTTGGTTTCCTTGATTTTCTCTATTGTTTTTCTATTCTCTATTTCATTTATCTGTGCTCTAATTTTTATTATTTCCTTCCTTCTATTAGCTTTGAGCTACTTTGTTCTTCTTTTTTAGTTCCTTAAATTGTAAACCTATGTAAGTGTTCTTAGCTATAAAGTTCCCCTTTATACCCGGCTTTTGCTGAGTCCCATAAGTTTCGGTATGCTGTGTTTTAGTTTTCATTCATCTCTAAGTATTTTCTAATTTCTTCTTTGGTCAACTGGTTAAGAGTATGTTATTTAATTCTCACAAATTTGTAAATTTTTCAGCTTTACTTCTGTTACTGTCTTCTAACTTCAAAAGATACTGGTCAGAGAGAAGATACTTTGTATGATATCTATCTTTTAAAATCTGTTGAGAATTACCGATGGTCTAACATGTTCTATCCAGGAGAAGGTCCCACGTATGCATGAGAAGAACATGCATGTGGTTGTTAGGTGGTCTTCTGTGTGCACAGGTTAGATCTGGCTGACTTATGGTCTTATTTAAGTCCTCTGCTTCCTTATCTTCTTATCCTCTGCTTCCTTATCCAGTTCTTCTATGCACTATTGAGAGTGGAGTACTGAAATCTCCAACTATTATTGTAGAACTATTTATTTCTCCTTTCAATTCTGTCAGTTTTTGCTTCATATAATATTCCGATGGTCTGTCACTAGACACATAACATTTAAAATCGCTATGTCTTATCGAGCCTTTTATTAATATATAATATCCTTCTTTGTTTCTTGTAACATTTTGATTTAAAGGCTCTTTTGTCTGACATTAGTATACCTGCCCCTGCTCTCTTCTGAGACTCCCATAACACATATGTTGGTCCATTTGATGATGTCCCATGGGTCCCTTAGGTTCTGTTCATTTTTTTTTCCAGAGCCCTGTTGATTCGTCTTCCTGTTCAAATCTGCCTTTGAATCACTAGTAAATGTTGCATTTCAGTTCCTGTCCTTGTCAGAATTTCTTTTTAGTTTTTGTCTTAATCAATATTTTCCATTTTATTCACCCATCATTTTCATGAGCATCTTTAAGACAGTTGTTTTAAAACCTCTGTGCAATAGATAAGCCATCAGGTCTTTTTCAGGGATAGTTTCTGTTGCTTTTTTCCCCCCTTCCTTTGAATGGGTCATAGTTTCCTGTCTCTTTGTATATCATTTGCTTTTAGTTGAAAACTGGACACTTGAATCTAATAATGTGGTAATTTTGGAGATTAGATTCCTCCCCTTTCCTGGTGGTAGCTGTTTTTTTGTTATTGTTTCCAATTTTTTTCAGTTGTTTTAGGCCGTCTCTGAGCCAAGAATAGCCTGAGATGGAAACCTAAGGTCTTCTCAGGTCTATTTCTGAGTCTGTGCCTTTTCCTGGGTATGTAAGGTCACTTTCTAATTTTCCCCATATATGCAGTTGATTTTGAATGTCCTAAGTCTTTCTTTTCTGGCTCCAAAAGGGGCAAAAAAAAAGAAATGAAGGGTTTTTAAAAAGAAGGGTGGCAGTCTTTTTAAAATCCCTTGGAAGTCACCTCAGCTGTTGGGTGAGGCAGGCACAGCAATGGGAGGAGGTGCAACAACGGCTACCCACCTCTCTGTCCACAACTCTGTGATCAGAAGCAGTAATGAGTGACCAGAGCACAGACCCCTGACATACGGAGGACTGGGCCCTTTCTGCCCACCCTAGATCCAGAAACACATGCACAGCTGCCTGCTATGTAGTTGGAGGTATGGGAAGGGCAGCCGCTACTAAGATTTGAATCTTGACTGGAAGCAAGCCTAATTACTGTCCAAACCTTCCTCTGGAAGTTGCCAGCCTTTATAGATACTCTAGAGCTCCAAAATAGCTATAGCAGACAGATGGCACTGCTGTGTAAGCGGAGGGAGGGGTTTTTGGTTTCCAGCTTCCTGAGTTTTATAAAACACCGGTTTATTTCATCCTTATACCAAGCCACAATGTAGGTACCATTAGTATCTGTTTTGCATGTAAAGAAACTGAGCCACAGACTTACCCAAGGCCACATATTCAAAGTGGCAGAACCGGGATTCAAACCCAGGTAAGGTGGCTCCAACAGCTCGCTCTTTACAACTATGCCACACGGCCCATCTTTAGACAAGCCTAGTACCAGTGCTTTAGGGACTTAAAACTGGCCTGTGTTTATGATCCTGTCATTATTGTAGGTTTACCCTTTGCTAAAATACTCTTCAGTTCAGCTCAGTCGCTCAGTCATGTCTGACTCTTTGCGATCTCATAAGTGACTCTAAAGATTTTAAGTTCTCCTACCAATCATTGATGCTTTTGAACTGTGGTGTTGGAGAAGACTTGAGAGTCCCTTTGACTGCAAGGAGATACAACCAGTCCATCCTAAAGGAGATCAGTCCTGGATGTTCATTGGAAGGACTGATGCTGAAGCTGAAACTCCAATACTTTGGCCACCTCATGCGAAGAGTTGACTCATTGGAAAAGACCTTGATGCTGGGAGGGATTGGGGGCAGGAGGAGAAGGGGACGACAGAGGATGAGATGGCTGGATGTCATCACCGACTCAATGGACATGAGTTTGGGTAAACTCTGGGAGTTTGTGATGGACAGGGAGGCCTGCTGTGCTGCAATTCATGGGGTCACAAAGAGTCGGACACGACTGAGCGACTAAACCCATGATCCTGTCATGGAAAACTCAATTCTGTGTTTTGTTTGAAAGGTTAGGAATGAACTAAAGGTTCAGTTGTTGTAGTTGAGTTGCTCAGTTATGTCCAACTCTTTGCGACCCCATGGATTGCAGTACGCCAGGCTTCCCTGTCCTTCACCATCTCCTGGAGCTCACTCATGTCCATTGAGGCAGTGATGCCATCCAACTATCTCGTCCTCTGTCATCCCCTTCTCCTCCTGCCTTCAATATTTCCTAGTATCAAGGCCTTTTCTAATGAGGTGGCTCTTCACATCAGGTGGCCAAAATATTGGAGCTTCAGTTTTAGCATCAGTCCTTCTAATGAATATTCAGGGCTGATTTCCTTTAGGATTGACTGGGTTTGAACTCCTTGCAGTCCCAGGGACTCTCAAGAGTCTTCTCCAACACCAGAGTTCAAAAGCATCAATTCCTTGGCATTCAGCCTTCTTTATGATCCAACTCTCACAGCCATGATTAAATAAATGGTCAAATATCTGTCAATACATATGAAAGTGAAAGTGAAGTTGCTCAGTTGTGTCCGACTCTTTGCAAACCCATGGACTGTAGCCTACCAGCTCCTCCGTCCATGGGATTTTCCAGGCAAAGGTACTGGAGTGGGTTGCCATTTCCTTCTCCAGAGGATCTTCCTGACCCAGGGATGGAACCAAGGTCTACCTGCATTGCAGGCAAACGCTTTACCCTCTGAGCCACTAGGGAAGCTATCAATACATATAGTGAAATATAAAGACAGCTATTAAAAAGACAGGTACTTAATACACATACTGTTGCTGAATGACCTCTAGAACGACCTCTAGATTTAAAATACAATGTATAGAACATTGAGTATTATATGCTAAGCTTTATTTAGGCATTTTAGGAAGGATAAACTACACAAACGTGCTTTATAAATGCATATGACATCTCTAGGATACACCAGAAACCAATGACATCTACTACCTTGGAAAGGGAAACATAGAGCCTGTGGCTTGGTGCTGGGAGGAAGTCTGACTTTTCTCTGTGTGTTTTTGTACTTTTTTACTTTTCACCCTATGCATATAATATTCTGAATAACTTTTTAATGTCATAGGTATTTCTTATGAAAAGGGGTGGCTGCAACAGACTCTAAGTCCCTACATGATATTTTTGTTGGCATCCTGTTATCCATGCTCCAGAATTCGTCTCCTGGGAATTCACTAGTTTCAGGGAACTGGCTTATCATTTTTAGAGGCTCCCTTTTATAGACTGACTAGCAGAGCCTTGACAGACATACTCACCAAAGCAGGACCTGGCCTGTGGATTAGAAGTGGATATAAAATCTGCCATTTTATAGACCCTCAGGTCACCCAGGCTATTTGATTCTCCTAAGAAAGGTAGTGTGAATTGCTTTCATTTGCTTCACCAGGCCCTAGGATTACTAATCCTTTATCCACCCTGTTCCTAATATACATCAAAATAAGAATCTGGCCAGATGGCTTGGGACTAGCATGAGTGCAGGCATGTCACCTGGGAAGCAGCCTCCCCTCTCATCCCTTCTTGGTGGAAGAATCGTGCATTTCATTGCTCTAAAAAGCTCTTCAGTTGTGGACAGGCAGTTTCCCCTCAATGCAACTAAAGGATACTTTTCCTTCTTGTTCTGAATGAAGTGAACAATAGTTAAGAAACCTTGCATCAAATAATAGATTGCTTTCAGTTTATTTTAAGAGCTGTTATCACACCACTCTGGGAGGTGACCTCATGGGTCCTCAAAGGCTAAACAGGGCTGCATACCATCACCACCAGGGCTGGAGGCCTGGTCCTGCTCCACCCACTGACTCAGCCTGGAAAAGATCCAGGTCTCAGGCACATGTGGCTTTAAGGACAGGAGGTGGACCTCTCTGGAAAGAAAGCAAGCAGGGGGAAGAGGCCTGCCTGTGCTCCTTAACCAGCCTTTCTACTCTTCTTCTGGCGTCATTTGTTGACATATGCCGACATTTGTTCTTAGCATATGTTTACAAAAGGTAGACTGTGAAAAGTCACCTTTAAGAGTGGTCAGTTTACACAAGATTTAAAGATAAGACAAATGCTTTATTTCTAACTAGTGTGAAAATGGCAAAGTCTGTTCTCAGACTATCTACAATTTGAGTTTCTAACCACTAGGGGCTGACCTAACTCCACTAAACCCAACTCTTTCTCTACACCATTTCTCTTTTTAATCAGGCTTCTAGATGACTGAATTATGCTCTTCATAAACTGTAATGTCTAGAACCACTCCTCCCAACACTGAAGGGCTTGACAGTAGAAGAGAGGAAAATATCAGCTTTGGGTTTAGAGACAAGAAGTCAGAGTGGAACAAGGAATAACACAAATTTGGTGGTGGTGGTGGTAAAGAACCCACCTGCCAATGCAGGAGACATAAGAGATGTGGGTTCAATCCCCGGGCCGGGAAGATCCCCTGGAGGAGGGCATGGCAACCCACTCCAGTATTCTTGCCTGGAGAAGCCCATGAACAGAGGAGTTTGGCAGGCTACAGTCCATAGCATCGCAAAGAGTTGGACACGACTGAACCAACTCAGCATGCATACAAGAGACTACGAAACCAGAAAGACGTCAAAAACTCTGAGCCTGACGACTTACCTCGCTGTATCAGAATCACCTGAGGAGTTTACTGTCTAGCCCCACCGAGTGAATCAGAGTCCCTGGGGCTGGGACCTGAGTGTGGTATGTTCATAAAAGCTCCAAGGTTGACTCTTAGATGTGGCCCAGGTCAGAACAATCGTGCGAGGCTAACACTCACTTGAGTCAGGAGAAACCTGAGCTTCCGAGAAGGCAGGTGTCTGAACCAGTCACGCCTCTAAGCTGTTACTGGGAAAAGCCCTAGGTTTCCTAACCCTCTGTCCAGTGCTCTCCAGGAGGGAACATTTCCCCTTCCAAGACACTGGGATATATGGATATTACACCACTTACGATTTGGTTTCTGGCATTCTTCTTGAATGATCCGGTGGATATTTCTGTGCAATTCTTTGTCTTCTCTTGTTACCTAAACAGGAAAAGAGAGTTTGGAGAGAAAGGTTAAGTGACAGAGAGGCTGTGTCACCTACCCTCCCAAATTAGTATTTAGGGTAGCTCCTAAAGATTTCATAACAATCATCATCCATTTGCCACCAATGAGTGTGGTTTTCGAAATCAGGCCTGTTGTCACATCAGTTCCATCCCCAAGCAGCTTACTGCTCTGTGTGTGACCCACAGACATATTCCCATGGGCGGTGGTTCACTGGGGCCAGGATAGAAAGAAAATCTGGAATCCCCTGCTTTTGAGGAGAAACTTTCTTCTTAAATATTTATAACACATTCATAAAATTTCTCTTATTTGCTGTATTTTTGAGGGAGGCATAGTGATCAAATCCCAGGACTCTTCCCTCTTGTGTTTCTTCTTGGGTTTCACATTCCTTCACCCAACCATAGGGAAAAACAAAAGAAATAAAACTAAGGAAAAGCTAGGGAGAGAGTAAGTCTAGCCTATAAACGGAAACACTGTCTGTTCTCAAAGGCAAATATAACCTGGGTTCCTTTCTCAGCTAGCTCAGGTAACAGGGAAACAGCCACCAAATGGGCTTCACCATCACATTCAGTAGTAAATCTAATGACAAAAAAAAGAGAGAGAGAGAAAGGAATAAAGAAAGGAAAAGAGGAAGAAAAAGAGAGAGAAAAAAAAAGAAAAATGGAAGGAAAAAAGAAAGAAGTGGACAAACACATAGGTCAGGAATGCACCCTGGGCCGATGAGACATGGAATAACCAGATTTAAGACAGCGATACTGACAGGGACCCGTCTGTGGACTCATGGGGTTGCTGGGAAGATTAAGGCAATGTGGGAGAGCTGCTGAAAGCTGGAAAGCACTAGACAGACAGAGGACAACGATGCCCCTGAGGTGATGCCCTCAGGAAAACAGAAACCTAGGGCCAGGGTTGAGGTGGGGGCAGGGAGTGAAGTCAGCAAAGTGGGGTGGTTCTGCTGAGGAAAATATAGCTATTATAGCTGGATCACCTCACTCCAGCTCAGACTGATTCACAGGAGGAAGTGCCCCAGCCCTGCCACACCTCAGCGCTGGATGGCTGCCCACGTCTGCTGTTCCTCAGGAAAAGCTGCTTCCTACCAACCCAGGAGGCCACGCAGAGCCTCATGGGAGAATGCAACAGTGGGGATGGGGGTGGGGGCTGTTAGGGTGAGCTGCCCCACAAGAGGCAATCAACTTCCCTCTCCCCCTCCTACCACCCGCCCACTCTTACGCAGAACGGAATACCCTTTCCAAAAGTTACTGAAATAGTATTTAAAACATATCTTAATTTTAAACACTTTCTAAAACAGGGGAATCACTAGAGTAAGTCAACATCAAGAAAATGTCCTGTTAAGGAAGGCTTCCCCTCAGGAATCTCGCTGTAGAGAGTGAGGCTCCTGGGTGTCCTCAGGGTTTTGCTCTGTCTTCAGAAGAATCGCGTGCTGCTCATTCACATCTATGCTACTGACGTGGACATGGATATCACTGTCAGCTTTGTTCCTCCAGGATTAAAGTCAGGCAGTGGGAGGTGAATTTTAACTCTAAGTCTGAAGGAAACGGCAACCCACTCCAGTGTTCTTGCCTAGAAAATCCCATGGACAGAGGAGCCTTGCAGGCTACAGTCCATGGAGTCGCAAAGAGTCAGACACGACTGAGCAACTTTCCTTCACTGAGGCAGGCAAGCACTTGTATCCCTGGCGATAATGGTAATTGTTACCACCTTTGGTGGAGCCAAGCAGATTGTATTGACCCAAACCTTAAAGGTACATGTCCTCTGCTCCAACCATTCCTCTTTTAAGAGTCAATCTCACAGAAATACTTACATAAGTTCACAAAAAGACAGACATAGCAGCAGTGTACTTGAGAACAAAGGATGGAAACAACATAAAAGTCCATCAGCGAGAAGTGGTTAAATAATTGATGGCAAGTCCCCATAATACAGACTACCATACAGATGTCAAAAAGAATGAGGTGGACATCCAAGGACTCACATGGAAAGAGGCCGGTGCCGTGCTGTTCTGGTATCCAAAAATGTACAGACTGTTATTTAGAGCAGTGGTTCTGCACTGTACCAAGGGATACTTGGCAATGTCTGGGGACATTAAGGTTGCCACAACTGGGCGTGCAGCTACTGCTCTCAAGCGGGTGAAGACCAAGGACACTGCCAAACACCCTACAATACAAAGGACAGCCCCCACAACAAAGAGTCAACTGGCCCAAACAACTGAAGTTGAGGAATCCTGATTTAGAGGATGATCACTTCTTTTTTTTTTTGAATAACAGGGGCATGTATTTATAAGCGTGCAGAAGAATGTACTGCCAAAAATGATACCAGAGGAAAGACAAAGGCCAGCTTCCACTCCTTAGGTACCTCCTTAATGACTGACTTTTAAAAACAACAAATAAGTATTCCTAAGTAATACATATATTTGCAAATGGAAGCTAAGGGAAAAGAAGTTACACCGCAAGTCTCTTACATAGAATAGGTTATCAAAACCACCATCTTTCTGGAAAACGAGCCCTTTTTCCTGCAGCAGCTTTACAGCATTCCTAAATATACTGTGAATTGCTCTGGAAGTGGTGTCATTCTTAAAACCCATCTGTAGGAAGGAAAAAAAAGAAGTTAAGTCCCATCTTATAGCACTTGAGGGCAACTCCCTAGACCAGCTGGTTATAAATTCACCCAACAGGCTTTTTATGGTAGAGTCAGAAAGATTCAGGTATGCAAGGGCCTAGCAGGACAGTATTTAATGAGGGCTGGGAAGTCTGCTCTGGCAGAATCACACTTGATAACTGTTCTACCCCTTAGTTTTTTGTTTAACTTAACTCAATGATAGGAAATGGAAACATCAAGATGAAAATCTTTTTTTATACAGAACAAAAGATTCTATACACATTGGCTCACTTCTTTGATTAAAACTGTTTTATCAATTTTAATATGGCCAATATTAAATTTTATAATAACTTATTTACAATATTAAAATTTGTAAATAATCAAATTTACATATGGCCACAATTTTAATTTAAAAAGTGAGTCAATATGTATAGAATCTATGGTTCTGCATAAAAAAATGAAAAATTTTCATATATACATATATGTATATATATTATATACATATAAGGGAAATCAACCCTGAATATTCATTGGAAGGACTGATGCTGAAGATGAAGCTCCAATACTTTGGCCAACTTATACAAACAGCCAACTCATTGGAAAAGACCCTGATGCTGGCAAAGACAGAGGGCAAGAGTAGAAGGGGACGACAGAGGGTGTGATGGCTGGATGGCATCACGGACTCAATAGACAGGAGTCTGAACAAACTCAGGAGACGGTTAAGGACAGGGAAGCCTGGTGTGCTGCAGTTCATGGGGTCGCAAAGAGATGGACACAACTTAGTGAATGAACAATAATACAACTTCTTCCTAAGGACATCAAAGAATTTAATACACACTGAAATAGGTTAGGGATTCCAACACATAGAGAGTATTAAATAGACTCCTTATTTTAAATAGAGGATAGTGAAGGCAAACAGCTGTGCAGAGACCTATCAAGGGGGAAGGTGCATGGGCTGAAGGCAGACAGGGTCCTAGGGGAAGCAAGAGAGGCACGAGGCTAATATTAGGTTGCTCTCTCTTCAACTTCGGTATCCCTTCCCTTCTCTAAGTGTGCCTACAGAGGTTACCAGGTCATCCTACTTCTTATTTCAAGGAAGCCACGTTTTCCACCATGTCGCACCATGGTTAATCAGATTGCGGGCTTCTTGAATTGGGGACTCTGTGCTTCATCTCGGCCACCTGCTCCCTGACACACAGTGGGTGACCAAAAAGATGTATGTGCCACCAGTGGAAAGAAATACCCTGTAGAGATAGGAAGTAGCTTTCTAACTATTCCACTAGGGATTTTCAGTTCCTCCCTAAAACAAAGGAAGTGGTGAGTAATACCTGTCCTTCAAGGTACATACCCATTTTTTTTTTTTAAGATGTGACCATTTTTTAAAAGTCTTTATTGAATTTGTTACAATGTTACATTTTTGGCTTTTTGGCCATGAAGTATGTGGGATCCTAGCTCCTCGATCAGGGATCAAACCTACACCCTCTACGCTGGAAGGCAAAGTCTTAACCACTGGACCACCAGGGAAGCCCCCAGATCCATTTTTAATGTGAGAGAAATCTGTAAACATATTAAAAAGTTCAGAGAGCCTAAAAAAAGAAAAACATGGCAAAGCGAAGGCAAAGTCCTGCCTCTCTAATGGGACAGCACCCACAGATGCTGAAACAGAAAGTGTACCTCAGATTTTCTAAGATGTTCCTTCAAAGTGACAGGTAGAGAAAATGCACCCCAACATGGCCTCCAGTATTGACAATTCCATCCTGAAAGAAACCTTTGCTTCCTAGGAGAGGCCTCCCAGACAACATAGTTTGAATTTAATAGATCTTGGCGACGTTTCAGAAACATGCTCTCCTGGACTGAAGAGAAGAGTCTAACTTTCTTGATTATATTCAGAGTCGAGGTTTTTTTTCCTCAACAGAACAGGCCTAGGGAACCTCGGCATCAGAACCCGGGTCTGAGAGTTGACAAGCATTTCAGGTAATGACAGCATCCATTCTCTGAAGGGAGAATAAGGTTGAGAAATACTTGATGACTCCCACAGGCAGAAAAGCTATCTGGGTATGTTTAGAATAAACACCTCATCCAGCCATCCTCGGCCACATGCCTTTTTATTCAGGGGGGAGCTGGGGGAGAGCTTTTTCTAATTTCATACATGAGTGCTCTAACTTAGGAAAAGCAATGATCAACCCAACACAGGCTCCCCCACCACAACTCTATACAACTGCTTTATCTTCATAATTCTAAGGTGATTCATCTTTAATAGAAAGATCCTAAGGGTTGAGTTTATTCCACCTCTTACCAATATAGGAGTAAATTGGAAACTGACTAGAAATGCTTTTACGTGGTTATTCCTGTCATTGAAAATGACTGTTGATTATCCCCAGACCATACAGGAAGCCCGGTTCCTCCTCCCCGAGTTCAGTGAGACGGAGCAGCGGGAAGGGAGGGTGTGAGGCATGGGAGAGTAACAGCAGTTTCGGCTGTGAACCAGAGGGGCCCAGCAGAAAAGGCTCTCTGTAAATATCAACAATGTGTGAAGCTTCCTTTCCAAAAACATTTGCCTCAGCTGACCTTGGGATGTAATTCCCTGCTGGTTGTAAAGTCATGGTCCTGAGGATAAAACCCCAGTGGCCCTTGTAGCTAGGAGGTTTCCCTGGCCTGAGAGGTGTGTCTTTCTTGTCTTTTTCTAAAGAGCAGTGACAGACTCATCCCATTCAGGAAATCGAAACTGCTCAGAAACAAAAACAGTGACTGGCTGAACGGGCTGAGCCTCCGCAGGCCTCTCCTTGTGGCGGGTCAGGAACTGGGTGGATCTCTGAAGTATATATATAGTCTTCATTCCCAAACAAACTCCACATTTATCCAGCTGTCAAAGAAACAATGGTTTTGCAAGTTTGCTTATCATGTTTCTGGATGTGCTAAGATGGGCCACCATGGAAAAAAAAGAAAGGAGGAAAACATTCAAACCCACTCTTTCCACCTTCTCACGTATAACATGATCACAACGATTTTTTGTTGTTGTTAAGCTTTCATCTGTATGACTACAGAAAGTGCCAAAGGATCTAGGGTTTCACCATCATTGTGAAGTCTCTTAGGTCTCCCAGGCTCTATTAAACAGAATTCAATGTCACAACACTGACCTCCCCAACCAGAGCCATGTGAGAGAATAATTCATAATTGATGGAAAAATAGCTTCCAGAGACAAAACAGATATAGCGCCATATTCACTGCTTTTCAAACATACAGCACCGGGCAGGCACGGATTTCTGCTCTGAACATTTACAAAAAGATAATCATGCCAAAAGTCCCCTTTGGAATGTTCTGAATGGAGGGGCTTTCTAGTCCTCAGTTCTCCCTACTGAATTCTCGCAGAAGAGCTGGCTCACACGGAGAATGTGGTCTTTGCTAAGCTTCAAAGTTTCCTTCTAAACATGCCAAGAGAGTGCTCAGAAGTCCTCAGAGGCCAAGTTGGCACTGAGCCTCCTCTAAATGATTAAGTGGGAGGAAGGTCACTTGCGCTGTCAGTGGACAGCTGGGGAGCTAGCCCTGTGCAGAAGCCACGGCGGTGCAGAACAAAGCGGCCAGTCCTGACCCACCCCACCTCGGTGTTTCCTGAAACGGTATCCCTCACCTCCGTGTATGAAACTGCGGGTCACTGGGCATGCAGCCTGGTGCCAGGAAGAGATAATCAGGTTCACGAACGAAACTGAGAAGCAGTGGTTGCACTCAGAAGGTGGGGATGGGGACCTGGTATCTGTTCCACCAGAATGCTGTGGTTGTTGTCTAGTCGCTTAGCCGTGTCTGACTCTTTGCGACCCCGTGGACTGCAGCCTGCCAGGCTTCTCTGTCCATGGGATTTCCCAGGCAAGAAGACTGGAGTGGGTTGCCATCTCCTCCTCCAGGAGATCCTCTGGACCCAGGGACTGAACCCACGTCTCCTGCATTGGCAGGCGGATTCTTTACCACTGAGCCACCAGGGAAGACCTCCGTCGGAATGGTGAAGAATAATCATATTACCTCGCAAGGGTTATCACACCAGCCCTGCGGCCAACGACAAAAGACTAGAAAACTCTGAACAGTCCAGGAATGACCAGACCCCTTAAGAAACTATGGTACACATAGTAAAAGATCATTATGGACTGGCAAATATGTTCACATGGTTGGGGAAAGGACCTACAGGACACACACACAATGAAAAGCTAACGCAGATACAGTGTTTAGTAGGATACCATTTGTGTAAAAGAAAGGTTACAACTACTTCTAGTTTATATGTGCAGATCATCTGCAGAAGGATATTCATGAGCCTAGTAATGGCACTTGTCTCTAGAGAAAGGGGAGGAGGAGGGAGGATGGGAAAACTAGATACTTTCAGGGACTATTTGAATTTTTATTTTCTATTTTATTTAATTTTTGTTGCTTGTTTCCTTTTATTTTTTGGCTATGCAGCGAGGCTTGTGGGGTCTTGGCTTCCCAACTAGGGATTGAACCCGGGCACTCGGCAGAAAAAGCTCCGAGTTCTAACCACTGGACTGCCAGGGGATTAATTCCTGAGCTACCTGAATTTTTAAAACCATTCATTCTTTCTATCAACAAATAACTGTGGAGGACATACTTTACGCCAGCTCTGTTCCAGGCCCTGTTCTAGACAGCAAAGAAAGAGACAAGACAAAGCCTCTGCTCTTAGAGAACTTAAATTCTGGTGGAGGAATAGGCAGCCAAACAAATAAATACCAGTGTTATCAAGAGATGTGGAAACAGGGTCATAACACGGTGAGGAAGCTGATGACTATTAGAGGAGAAGGTCAGGGAGGGCAAAAAGGTGACATTTAAGCAGAGATCATTCCCGGTGGAACAAACAAATACAAGTCATGTTACAACAACAAAAAAACTGAGGAACTGTGCTGAAAGCGAAAGCCTAAATGCAAAGTCTCAGATGATTTTTAATTCCAGGCCAATAAGTAAAGACCAAACAACTTAAGTTCACCCTATAACACTATGGGTGAAAAAACAGGGATTGCTCTTTCTAGGACAAATAAAAAATTATTTGAGTGTTTCTTAAAATTTTTGTTTATAAACCAGACTGAATACAACTTGTTCTTTATTCAAACTCCTAACACAGGACAAGTTAACCTTATTATGGAGAAGAGAGAGCAAGTCATTAAAAACCTTGGTTGAAGTTCAAGAATCATCTTGCTGTTCAAAAAATAATTTTGCAAGAATAATCAGTTCTTCTCATCTATTTCCCCCTTCTTTGGCTCTTGCTGAAATTAAATGCCTATCTCAGTGAATACGAAGTACTATGAACCTTAGACTGTTTTTTTTTTCTACCCAAAGATTAAGCTTCATGAGATTAAGGAGGGGAAAAGGGCACGTCCATTCTCCTTTCAAATTCTCAGTGGTCAGTGACCTTTCCAAAACAGAATCAACATAACCTCCACACTCTGAGTACACCCTGTGAGTCTTAATGCCACAGTCACATCTACCCACACTCTCCAACTGCAGATCTGGGGCAGGGGCCTTGATTTCTCACGTGGGCACGCTGCACTTACTTGCCCAGAGCAGGCGCTGTGAATCACAGGCTGGTTGGCAAGGGACAGAAGGGACTCCACAGTTTCCAATTCCTGCTGGTAAAAGGTTTGCACTCTGCTCTCCACAAGGAACTCTTTGGCCTTTTCACTCAGCAGACATGTGAGACTATCAAGGTCCAGGGTGCCAGGATTGCTGCTGGGGGAAAGTTTGAACAAGACTTGCAGAAAACTATTAATATTACGTTTGTTGCTTTTGAACATGCATGAACCTGAAACGGGATCCCCAAGTGGCTTAGTGGTAAAGAATCCACCTGCCAACGCAGATGTGGGTTTGATCCCTGGGTTGGGAAGATCCCCTGGAGAAGGAAATGGCAACCCACTCCAGTATTCTTGCCTAGGAAATCCCATGGACAGGGGAGCCTGGCGAGCTACAGTCCAGAGGTTTGCAAAGAGTCGGATGTGACTGAGCACGCACACACAAACGGCTAGCAAGTGACGTGTCATAAGGATGTGTGTTTTTCACATAAGGGGCAATGCACGCAGTGAACACTGCATGGTTATTTAAAAGTATGAGGCAGAACTATGGGAATGATATTTGTGATTTAAGAAAAAAAAATCAAGCTGAAGAACAGTATGTGAAGGAGGGTGCCATTTTTGTCAAGAAGCAAATGACAACCCACAACATACGCAGGTGGATACGCATGCTTGTGTGTGTGGAGAACAAACAAGTCTAACAGGATACACGCTGCGACCTTGCACCGTGGTAACCTCTGGGGAATGGTACTGAGGCGGGAGACAGGAAAATGGAGAACGTCCACTGTTTACACAGGTCTCTAGTTTGGGGATTTTTTAAAGTAAGTTTTTGGAATATGCAATCTATAAGTATGTCTATAAGATTAAAGGATACATGGTAAAGAGTCTCCTTTCCACCCTCCTCCCAGCCCCCATCCACCCACCCCCAGCAGCCACTATGGCTATTTCTGTCTTCTCTGAGTTCTTTGAGGCATAGAGTTACAAACACACATATATTCTTACTCCTCCTGATTATTTTTCCCTCTCTCAAAGAGAATAAACTCCTCTCTGGCTGAGGTATTGTTTCCTTGATCACAGTGAGCCTTGGTGCAGTTTTCTTCAGATTTCTTGGGGTTCATGGACCTTCTTAGATCATCTGTGAGTGTTCAGTTCTTATCAGACTTGGGAAATTTTCATCCGCGAATTTTTCAAATATTTTTTCTCTGTTCCCCCCTCCACTCCTTCAGAGATTCCAATCACACATGTATTTTCCTTCCCACCACCTCAGAACATCTGCACTGTGACCTCCTTCGTGTTACAGATGAGGACGCGGAGGCATCTGGACAGTGACAGACTTGCCCGGGGCCCCACAGGGAGGGAGTGGCCGACTCAGGCCCACCCCAGCATCTGGGATCCCACTGGCTGGCTCACACCCACAGCACTTGCAGTCCATAACTTACCTCAGTGCCTCATCTTCCTTTAGGGCAGGGCTGTGGAAGGGCTGGTCATACACTTTCCTGTAGATGGCAGGCAGCTCCAGCATCCTTGCGATCTGAACGTTGCACACTGGGTCATCCACTTTATCTAACGAGCCATGGAAACAACACTGAGATTAGCTCTTTCCCAAGTCCAGACTGCTGCTGGGGCAACAGTAAATGGGGCCCTTGGTGGGCCTTCTTCCTTACGGATGCCCGGGATCACAGTCTAGAAGCAAGCACTAAATGGTCTCCGGCCATCCCATGAGAGGGGAGGCGATGCCCAGAGTGTCGCAGACATGACCAGAGTAGACCAAGGTGAGAGAAAGCATGCAGACATGTTCACGCATCTGGGACCGTGGCGGATGACTGGGGCTGTCCTTGAGATTTCCAAGTGCAAACCAGCCAGATCAGTGCAAAGGGCATGGCTCAGATGACAAAGCACTGTCATGCTTCCGATTAGCTGACTTCCTCAGTGGTGCTCCAGAAATCTCCCGTCATTTTCAAGGCTATGAACGCTCTTCCCCAAATGGATTCACACTAAAAACTTCAAAGTATTTTAGAGACTCTACTATGTTGTCCAAATAAAATGTCAGCCGTATATGATAAATCACTTATTTTCTTTCCCAATTTATTTAAAGTTACTTCTCTTCAAAATAAATAAATGCTGATTTTCTTAACGAATCATGTTGCAAATACAATTTTTTTCTTTAAAGCTTTTTGTTTGAATTTTTCAGATTTGACTTTTTACTAAATGAGCTTACTGGACACATACACAAAACAACAAGCAATTGGGCAGAGATACTGAATGCTTACAATAAGTTGTGGCATGAATCTCTCGCTCTCCTCTGAACATGCGGATGTGGCCTCTGACCCGGATAATGTCCCCAATTTCTAACTTTGCTCTCTGTGCAGTGGTCTCTTGCAGCTTCTTAAGCTGAGAGGTTAAGCTCAGCTCTCTTGCACTTGGAGCGGCTGTAGCTGTTAGGGCCAGAAGGAAAGAAGGAAATACACAACACGATCACTCCACCATCTTTGGGAGAGAGCTTGGGGTAAGACAGACACAAAACATTTATTTATTCTACTTCTGATTGGTTGCTCGACTGTAGGAAATCTGAGTCATCCTTCAAAATCCTCTACTGAATAAAAGGCATAAGCTGTAATTATTCAAAGGTCTGGGTGACGGGAACAGAGTCTGGTAGGAGGCTGGACAACCCAGTGTCCAGTGTCTTCTTTCCTCCCCCAACATCACCTGTGCAAAAGGCTTGAGCTGAATTCTGTGTGAGTTCAGCTGGGTTTGGTGGCAATAGCTCTAAACAACCCTTGAAAAGTGTCCTTGCAGGGAGGCAGAATATTGGCCTGAGGGGAAAGGGGCCCAGGAGTCTCCATTCGCAGTTGTTTATGGGGAAGGCAAATCTACCCAAGGCTGGTGTTCCACTGAGGTACTCAATACCCTAATCTCTCTCACTTCTCTTCTTTGTTGAGTAACTAGGCTGACTTCTTGCTCTCTCCTGCTTTTGCTCACTTCCTTACACACAAACACACACACACACACACGAACACTCACTCACACCACTTAAAACTATAAATTTAAGCAACTTCAAGAATTTGCCTGCCAGTGCAGGAGATGCAAGAGACAGCGGTTCTGTCCCTGCATCCGGAATATCCCCTGCATGAGGAAATGGCAACCCACTCCAGCATTCTTGCTTGGGAAATCTCATGGACAGAGGAACCTGGAGGGCTACCATCCATGGATTTGCAAAGAGTCAGACACAGCTGAGTGACTGAGCAAGCAATTTTATGGTGAAAACAACCCAATGCACACTCAATTCTAAATAATTTCCATCACTTGAATTTACTTCCAAAATGTATTAGTTAAATAATGAAAATCAGAATAGCCATGAATGTTCAGGTACCGCCAGTGCTGTTCTGAAGACTTCATAACCTATCAGCACATCTAATCCTCACAACCACTCTTATTTATTATCAGCCCCATTTTACTAATGAGGAAACTGAGTTACAGAGACGTCAAACAACTTGCCTGCAGTAAAACAACTGGTTAGCAACAAAGCTGGAGTGTGAACTCAGGCAGTCTCTAACCCCAGAGCCTTCCTGCTTATTCTTTATTCTCAGCTGCTTGTGCCATGAACATACTCATATTTTCCATAGTTACAGCTAGTGTGTATTAACAATTTTGTGTTGTTTTTCTGACTAGCATCACTTCAAATACACACATGTATCCACAGAGTCTATACAATCCAGCATTTGAAATAACAACATAGCATTCCGGCATGTTCATACGCCACAGTTTCAGATGGTCTCATGAGATATTTCCTCTTTCTGCTTTCGTAAATTGTTTTTGTTTTGGTTTTTATCACTAGCCCTGTACAGGGCTTTGAGGTCAGCACTTGGGTAATGGAGTCAGACAGACCTGGCTTGAACGTCAGGTCACTTCCTGTTAGCTGTGTGACCTTGGGCAGGCTGCTTAACCTCACTGTACCTGTTTCCTCAGTTCTGTTGTGGACCTAACAGTCCCTCTCACACATGGGACTTGTTGTGTATGGTCTGAGTTAATCCTCACATCATGAGCTTAGCATAATGCTAGATCCACCACAGGAAACATTCAAAAAATGTCAGATACTTATGAAAAATGAACAATTAGGCCCTCAAGATAAAAATTGTGCTTTCCTTGGGGTCTTTCATTGGGAATTACTGGATAGAAAAGGACAAACAGGTTTAGAGTTCATTGCATACTATCAGAATGTTTGTCAGAAGACAAACAAACAATCACCATTCTTCTTTTACAAAGTGTCACCAGCAAGGCATGTAGCCTTATGGCTCCTACGCTGGCTTCAGTCATTTGGGTTTCTAACACCTTAAAAAGCATATAATGATTCTATAGCATTTCATTTGCTTTTAAATTGCCAGACAGACTATGTGTTTTTATATAAGATGATCTACTCTCTGCATTTCTTCATGCATAAGCCCTTCATTTCTTTTGAACATTTTGTTTATTTCTGAAAAAAAATGCAGGGAAGCTTTATCAATAATGCTTATTACATCCCTTCTCCACATTCCAGTGCTTTTTTAAAATGTTTATTTGATTTCATTTTAATAATGAAATTATTAATACATTATAATTAATACATTATTAATACATTAATAATAATTATTAATACATTTTAATACATAAAATTTTGAAACAATTGTTTATCTCTTGTCACCAGTGATTGCTTTCTTTGCTTTAACAGCTAAACATATATAACAGCTTAACATAGATTAGCCCCATACTTATTGTGATAAATACATAACTCTATCTTCTTTGGGTTATTTTATGTAAGTTGCAGGACAGTGGTCACAGTTACCTCTTTTTAAATATTGTTATCAACCTGAACCTTTCCAACCAACATATCAACCTGAACATCAACAAATAACATTTGTTAAATGCTTACTTATCTCCTATTGTTGTATTATTTCTGCTTTGTCATATACTAGGGTTCCTATAATAGAATGAATAATGGTCTGTTGATCAAATTTTCTGCTTTTTAATCTAATACAACTGAGATAACCATGGCTCTGTAATGTACAAAGGCATTACTTTTCTCTTAATACACTGACTATACTAAGGGAAAAAGCAACCCAAAGAGCTCGGAGAACCCTGTGTAGACCAGTAACCAATAGCTTGGAATCTAGACACAATCAGTTTAATGTTACTCGACTTACTGGGTTTCTTCAGAAAATACCCACGTATTACTTTTTTAAAGGTTATTCTGTCTAGGTTTCTATCTTTAAGTCCTCTTCTATTTAGGCTGAATTTTAAACATATTTATAAATTTCACTGCCATGATTCAGATGTTATAGGTAATAATAAATGATTCACATAGCACTGCTGAAATGAGCAGACTGAGAGCTGGTCTGAGAAAAAGAGGCTCAGCTTTCATTTAAAGGGTGAACCAAATTGCTGAAAGGACGGCTCAAGCTGTGTAATTTAATGAGTATAATGAGATGGTTGGAGTCTGAAAATTTCATTTTAAGTAGCCTATTCCACTCCGAAAGATAAATCCCCTTTAAAATTCTAATATTAAATGCCAAGCTTTCTTAACTTTTCTCATAAGCTGAGTCCAAATGGTACATTCAATGTGACATTTATAAGAGTTGATATTATATTTTTACCCAGATACCAACTGGAACATGATTTCTGACTTAGACTAAATTTTGTTTAAAAAAATTAGTCTTCAATGGCCACTTTCCAGCGGAAAGCTTTAAAACTGAGGGCAATTAAGTTAAAAGGACAGAATGGGCTAGTTGGGAACAATTTTAAAATATCACTTCATATATAACATGATGAGGATCACTTTCAGGCTTTCTCCTTGTACCCTTACCCTCACTTTTTATTCTCAAAGCAATTTCTAATTAAGGCTACTAACTGTGACTACTCATCTATTGGTCTACTTACAGTTATTTTTAAAATCTCACTTTCAGTATTAATAGACATTTTATCTTAAAAATTACCAAGAGTTACATAATATATCTGATGATATGATGTATTTTTTTAAAAAACAGTTGATTTTTAAAATGAAAACAATGTCTAAAAACAGCAGTGTATCAATGACAGCCCATGGACCAAATCCATCCACAATCTGTTGTTATAAATAAAGTTTTATTGAAACACAACCATGACTCTCTGTTTAAGTACTACCTGTAGTCACTTTGGTGTTACAGTGGTGATGTTGAATGGTTGAGATGCAGACCATTGGGCCCACAAAGCAGAACACAATTATTGTCTGGCCCCGACAGAAAAAGCATGCTGACCCTCAGTCTAAAGACAGCACATTGAAACTACCCCTTCTGATTGAAGATCGTGACAATACAACCACAAACCTGGAAGTAATTTTAATACCCTGGACATACATGAAAATTCAAATATCTGATTGTTTCATAGGTTTATTTCATACCTTGTGACGCATCTGCATAAAAACCTGTTGTCTCCCTTCATTTTTTTTTAAATCCACAAAGCTTCCTCAGCTTAGTAGTACCACTGATACAAATGTTCCCAAATTAGGAAATGGGAATATCAAAGTTATATGAAAATGATGGTTAAATTCTAAATGTAAATACATCCAAAAATTAAGCAAAGGAGCATCCCTACTGGTCAGTAGAGTCAAAGTAGGGAGATGAGATTCTCACAGGTAATGTCAGGGGAAAAAAAGAGAAGAAACGACTCCAAATGTTATACATTCTCACCATGTATGACAGAAGGACACAGATAGCACATGTTAGATATCAGAGCTGTCAATAGTTACTGAATAACCCCAGTGCACACGGCACCATACTGCACATGCTGCAAAAAGAGAGCAATAAGAAATAAGCGGTTTCCATCGCTTCTCTAGAACCAAAAATGATCACCACTATTATATAATACATGTATTTTTTTAATATTATTAATTTAAGCAGCTCATAAACTACGTAAGGACTACTAAAACATATTCAAGAAATTCTAAAAGATGTTTCAGTTAGAGCCAATGAGTTCAATACAATTTTAAAGTTCTTCCTTAGTTTGTATTATTTAATGGCTAACTTCAAAGGAATCCTATCTTACCTTCTCATCAGTCTCAGAACTCCTGGTATGTCTGTATAAATAAGCTAGAGATTTCAGAAAATCCAGATCATGCGAACATAGAAGCCAGTGGCAACCATATCAGGGCCAAGGCTTTCAAAAGAGCATTGGTCAAATGATACATCCAGAGCAAGGGGATTCTCACCTGATCAGCAACTAGGCTAAAACATCTTGACTTTTATAATAACTGGATGGTAAAAATGAAATGCTGAAACTTCTAGTTATCTATTCACATTCCTATAGGCTTAGGAGGAAGTGAGCACCAAAGAAATGGAAGCAAGAAAAGCAATGGGCTCCCCTATATCAGTTTACAGAGCACCCAAAGTTCTGGGTATAGCGCTTCAAGTTATCAGTGTAATTCACCAATGGATAAATATGAAAATTAGCACTACCGCTGTTGCCCTGAGCTAGCTTGAGTTACATCTGTTGGTCAGCTGTACAAGTAAAGTGAAGTGAAGCGGAAGTCACTCAGTCGTGTCTGACTCTGTGACCCCACGGACTATATGGACTATACAGTCCGTGGAATTCTCCAGGCCGGAATACTGGACTGGGTAGCCTTTCCTTCTCCAGGGGATCTTCCCAACCCAGGGATCAACCCAGGTCTCCTGCATTGCGTGCAGATTCTTTACCAGCTGAGTCACAAGGGAAGCCCCATAAAAGTAAAGAAGCATGGCAAATAAAATTACCTGATGAGGATTTGGTATTATTCAGCCTTTTCCAGCAGATGCAGTTTATAACTCCAGTGCTATCATCCACTGCAATAGAAGTATCAAAGAGTGAACAGAGATGTGGGCCATTACTAGTAAATTACCACACTGCCATTACATTCAGCAGAACTGAAAGATGACATTTTTCAATAGCCTGGTTAGGCAAATCCCTGATCAAACTTTTTTCCACCCTTAGAAATAACTGCTTACCACACCCCAGTGGGAACTGATTCTCTGGAATGTCAATGTAATACATGAGCCCAGCAGAATGTAGTCAACGTTTCTCTTGCCCTATCTCAAGGGTATTAACTTCTGCCCAGGCCTTATCACTGCAGGGGATGTAAGGAAAGCTAAGCATATCACAGAGAGCCATGTTTTACTTTCATGATACAACATAATTATATCTTGGTCACACAAACAGTACTGGTCTGGCTTATTTTATCCACAGTGCAAAAGAAAAATAAAAGAATTTCCATTGTACTTGGATTTACAACTGCAGAGAAATTTAGAGATGTTTGATCAGGGATAGTAAGTGTTTCTCTTTGCTTTATTTCTGACAATCTCAGAACAGAGACTGATCAACAAGGGGTCAGTGGGCTAAATGATTTTTTAAAAAAACCAACAGCTAGACTGTTAAAAAAGTACACTGTGTAATACAGAAGAAATGCATGGCAAAATCTTTTTATTGCTGATTTAAATCTGTGTTGAAAGCAGAATCTGAGAAGACTTCTTAAACTAAATTCTAGATGGATTTTATCTTATTAAATATAATACAGGCAAACTTCAGAAGATGAGAAGAAAATATGGGTGAATACTTTCAACCCTGGACTTAGAGTTGGTGGGGGGAAGACTTCTTTAAGCAGACCTGAAAATCAGAATTCATTAAAAAAAAAAAAATCTGATATATTTGAACAACTAAAAACTAATACTGTATAGCAATTTTACAAATGATGGGGTTAATATCTTAATATATAAAGAAATCACAGAAACTAATAAGGAAAAGATCAAGACTATAAGAGAAAAGGTAGCAAAGAAAAAAAATATGCCATTCATGAAAGGTATAAAAGGTATTAAAAAAGACATATATCAGTATGCTAAATTACTAGTTACCAGAAAAAAAAGAAGAAAATTTAAATGATTTCTCAACTACTAGAATGACAAACATTAAAAATACTGATACCCTCACATGCTGTTAGTGTAATGTAAATTCACACCAAATTTCTAAAGATATTAAGTTTGGAAATGTGTATCAAATTTGGACCCAACTGAGTGCCTTTCAGTTTTACAGTCACTGCTGTTAAAAGTTATCTCACTGTAAAATAGAAATGATATATATAGACAAATATGTAATCTAATTTGTATAAAATATTAGTCTGTTTTGATAGAAATGATCTTAAGACACTAAAATATTTATAAAAGTTTCTTTTGGAGAATATAGAAGGAACCCCAAAGTCAATGTATACACTGACTGTAAGCTTAATTTCAGGAATATTAAAACGAGAAAGAAATATGCATAATAGCAATGAGGAAAGAAGGAATATCTATGTCTCTTCATATTGCGCTCAGTCATGTCGGACTCTGTGGCCCCATGGATTGTAGCCTGCCAGGCTCCTCTGTCCATGGAGTTTTCCAGGCAAGAATACTGGAATGGGCTGCCACTTCCTACTCCAGGGGGTATTCCTGACCCAGGGATCAAACCCGTGTCTCTCACGTCTCCTTCATTGGCAGGTGGATTCTTCACCATTAGCGCCACCTGGGAAGCCCCGCTTCTTCATATTAGGAACATGTTAAACATATAGGAAGGATGTTCACCCAAACACTGACACTGTTTTTGTCTGATTTATAGATTTTCACAGGAATTTTATGAAAATTTATTAAAATTTTCTCTGGCTTTAAATTTTATCTTATAATGAGTATCATTTTAAGAAGCAAAAAAAAAAAAAAATCAATAAAATATATGTCACTTCTAGGCAACACTACTTTTCTGGCCAGTTTAAAACTCTTGATTTACTATGTTAAGTAAAAAAATATCAGCACTCGAGCATTTGTCCTAGAAAACGTGAGGTCATTCTGGTCTTAACTATAGTCTCCCTGGATTCTAAGTCTGAGCTTGAGTTGCTGCCAGGTGCTGTGTGTGCTCAGGATCCCCCCACCAAACTCTCTGACTTCCTGGTTTGTAACCTCTCCTGGCAGACCCCATCCCGACGCCCTGAGGTCTCGCTGCGGGAACGCCCTAGAAGGGGAGGGTCCCTACAGTGTTGGGCAGTCCTTCCACACTGGGTGGCATGACCTGGGCTGCTGACCTTTTGTTTCAGCCATGGGATGAAAATCGGGCTAAGCAGGAAGCAAATTGAGCATACAGGAGTGGGGTGAGTCAGGAGGAACAAACAGGACCTGGGACAGCAGGAGTGGCCGCCTGGCAGGTAGCCCAAGAGCCAAGCTGGGCCTAAGAATGTCAGGGAGTGTGTAGCTCTCTCTTGAGCAGGCCTCACAAGAATTAAAGTCGCAGAAATGTTTCTACTTTCAACCTTCAAATGCTTTTCATGTCCCCACAAACCACAAATGTGTCACACTCTCACGATATCCAGTCTAAGAGAAATGGTTATTGGGGAAGAAGCAGCCATATCACCTTCATCTTTTCATAATGAGAAAAGGGGTTAGATGAAGCCCTTTTAGGTCAGAGGCACTATATCTGGCCTTGTTCTAGAGCCAGGACTAATGTTCTCAAATAGCCACATTTTGACCTAAAAATCAGAAAATTAAAAACCAGATGCAGGGACTTCGCTGGTGGCCCAGTGGTTTGAACTCCATGCTCCCAAGCAGAGGGCCTGGGTAGTTTAATCTCTGGTCACGAAACTAGATTCCACATGCCATAACTAAAAAAAGGATTCTGCATGCTGCAAATAAGACCTAAGTCAAATAAACAGAAGTTAAAAAAAAAAAAGATGCAGCTGATCTTTTGCGGGGAGGGACGTAGGAGAGAGAAAAACCACATTTGAGTTATACAGAGACTACACAGCACACTGGAGTCAGTAAAGAGATTGGATCATCAGTGGAACCTTGAACAAATAACTGAGCTTTAGTTTTCTCGTCTATAAAATGGCAATAATATTTGCCCTTTCTACTTCAAAAGATCAGGACGAGAACAACATGAAATTATGCATGTAGAAGTGCTCTATAAACTGAAAGATACTAATATTTCATCACTGGTACTTGGAGAGGAAGTACTATAATGTCTTAGAGATAAGGTACGAGCCAGCAGTTGAGAATGCTACAGGAGCTTGGTGAATGTTTATTGAACTGTCTGGAGGAAAAGAGAACCAGTATCTTTGGTAAAATAAGGCAGAGAAGAGATCCAGGATGGGGATATATGACAAAATGGTCTATTTTAGAGTTAAAAAAAATATATGCAGGCTGGGAAAAAGCAGAGAGTGAGAGAAATCTCCCCTCTCACATGTCATAAGCACAAGACAATCATCCCCAGGAAAATGAATGTATGTTGAAGGAACTGTATCTGTAAATTATCAGCCACACACAGACAGTCAAGGGGATGTTCTTGGTCACCTAGTTCAACTACCTTCTGTTTTCCCCTCAAGTAGAACAAAAATGCCAATCCAAGTCAGTACAACAAAAAGTGACAAAGTCAATTACAGCAAAGGTTTGGAATTCAAAGTTAAGCTTCCCACAAAACATTTAGCTTGGCCTCTTACTATGAGAATTTTAGACAATATATTAAAATGATTACATTAAATTCAATGAAAAAAAAAATTAAGACCCGTGACACTAAAATCATATTCTAACAATTTGCTGGTGTTCAAACTATATAGAAACCCTTTATTTAGTTTCTGTCATCATAAGGGAAGGGAAATTTTCTGATAACCCAAAGGTGTAAAGAATACTTACACCTTTGCGTACCAAAATGTTTTTTTTAAAAACTGTTTTGGATATAAATCTTATAAATTATTTTCATCTCTCCCCATCTTCTTTAAGTCTACTTTAATGTTAGTCTGGCCTTCTTAAAGGTTATCAATATAAACGTATACTACCATCCTCTGCTATTTATAGCTATGCCCTAGGCATCAGGTGTCTGTCCCTGATCAGCCAGTGACCCTGGACTGCATTTTAATTCTTCTGTCTCCCAGCTCCCCAACAACTGTCACCCGACAGTATTCGTCAGTATCATTCCTACCTGTTGCTTCATTTGACACTTAGTCCAGGTTGGTGGCTGCAAATGGTTAGAGGCCAAGTACACAGAGTTTGTGAGAGACTGCTGCTCTGAAAGGCTGGGGTTTCTTTAGATTCAATGTCCAGCTAAGTGTGGTCCTTCCACATAAACTCAATGTCAGACACAACTGTTCTTACCTCCATAACTGTAGAATGCATCTTTTTCTCTCACTCCAATTACGGTTCCTAAGATATCCACCTGTTTTATTGGATGCCCATTGTAAAAAAATACACCTGAAATTAAAGGGAAGAAGAAGACAAAGTCCATATAATGTATGATGACGTTTTCTGCTTCAGTAAATGTTAACTGTGTCAGAAACTCAGTGGCATGCTGCTTGCTAAAATTTCAGACATAAGAATCGGCTATTGACCAATGCCAAGCCCTAAGAAATGCAGGTGTCTTTTCCTCAAGGGTTATAAATGAAAGTCTGGTTTTTAAGAAGCTCGTGCGAGTACAGAAAAGAGAAAACCAATACTCCCCAACTACATCTGGTTAATCTCTCCACCGGTGACAATGAAATGCGCCTCCCTGTAGAACTCTCATAAGGCCATAAAGACAGCCATCGTATTATGAGACCTGACACAGTACTTATGTTTTGAGGGACTGGAAAAGGAAAGAGAGAGCAAACCACCAGAAAGGCTTCTTTGGCTTTTATAGGAAACCAGTCATCATTTCTACGAATTAGCAGTAGCTTTTTTTTTTTTTTTTTTTTAAGAAAAAGAGAAGATAATTAGGTTACAAAACATGACCCTTTGGGGTCAGCAGCAGATTACAACTCAAAAACTTCTCTTTTAAAAATTCTACTTCCAAAGCTTAGGCAACAGATAGATGCCAGCAGGCAGGTTCCCCCCAGAGAAGAAACCTGAGAGGGAGAACCCTACCCCCCAACAACCAGAGGCCTTTTCTGGACTCAGTGACAGAGACGGAACAGAGAGGGGGACTCCTGGCACTGGTGAGTCCCCCATTCCCACCTGAGGCCCCAGTGCTGGCCCACCTCCTGGGGAACCCCCAACATCCTTACCTGAACTGCCTATTTGAGCTTAAGCTACCTGCACTGGGTTCCTATCACCTGCAGCTAAAGAGTCTGCATTAAAATCTTCCCTAGCCTCTTTTTTTTTTTTCCTCCCTATGAAGACTGAATTCTTTACTTTCAGAAAGAGGCTATAAACTTAACCGGTGACTTCCTTTTCAAATACATACATGAACTGTAAACAAAGACTCAGTTATCACTTCAGCATTTGGCCACCCTCATGCTCTCTGGTTCTTGCCAAGCCTGCTCAGAGCTTATCTTCTCCGCATCCCCTGGGGGGAGGGGGCCCTGCACTGAACTCTGAAGCCCTTCAGAAACCCCCAGAATGACTTCACTGATGGTTCTTGTTTCCCACGTGGATACAGGGGCTGGGAACCTGTCACCCATGGTTGAGTCCCTGGGTGGGAGATGGACAAGGAGACTCTGAGCCTCAGTCAGCCTGAGATTTTAGGAGAGGGAGACATGGTTTGAAGGTGTCAAATGTAGCCGAAAGAAAGGCCATTTCCCTCGCAGGGGCAGACTTCTGAAGATGACTTAGCAGACTGGAGAGCATGTGCAGAGGGCAACCTTGGGGGCCAAGAGCTGAAGTGGCAGGGCCACATGGGCTAAGGAGCCTGGGTCCCTGTGTCACTCCTGGAACAGAGTCGCTTCCCTCTAGGAACACCTGGATTGAACAGGGTTGAACTGACTCCAGGGAAAATCCAGGAAATCTCCAGAGTAGGGCAGTTCCTGAATGACTTCTGAGTTCTCACCATTGAAATCCACTGATGAGCTGTGGGGAGACAGTCAGTCCCCCGGCCCTGCCTGCCTGCACTGACCAGACACAAAGGAGAGAGTGCGCCTTCAGAGGTGGCCAGGTCCCACAGGACCTTTGCTGGCAGGCTCAGGCTTCCTGTGGCAGAAGGGAAGTTTAAATGAGGGGGTGGGGCATGGCATCCTCTGCGCCACCACCGTGCCAGGACACGCTCACACGCAGACAGGGGGCATGACAGCGGACCTTGCTTTCATCCAGCTTTGCTGTAGGGCCGGATGGGGGTGATGGTGACCAGAGTGCCAGACTGGTCTCTGGCTGTGGTCAGCCCTTTCTGCCTCCCCAAATGCCCCGGACTCTCTATTTGAGTACTGAGCAGAGCTAACTTAGGGAGAACTCTCTAAAGCCTGACTGGCCTCTCCCTCCCCCAACCTAACTGAAGGTCGGTCCTGGTTGTCAGGCTTTAGAAACGGTGAGCTCCTGGTGCCATCAGAGACGCCAACAGCCCACCAGGCTCTGTGGGGTTGGCTGTGGCTCCCAGGACACCAGCAGTTAAGGGCAGAGCCATGGAGCCTTGTGGATCCCTGGAGGGCCTGCTGCCTGCCCCTGAAATGTCTTTCCAGCTGGCCTTGAAGCCACATAAGTTTGAAACAAGCCCCAGGACTCTTTGGGTCTTCCTGGGATACCCTGGTATGTATTGCTATGGTGGTTTTTATAACGAAGAGTGGATATATTTTAAGAAGGGGAGAAGCGCCAGCCAAAAGGTGTTCCACCTGGGCTGAAGTACATGGAAAAGGCAAGAACATGGAGAATACAGGATTGATGACACAAAGCCAACCAAGTTCTCAAGTCACCTGGGGTGGATGCCAGTCCTCTGACATTACCAACTCTGGATGGGGCAACAATTTTAAAAATCTGAACAGGTCTCCATTTGAGGACAGGGTAGGCTTTCTTGAAAACAGAAAAGAGAGCCCCCTAAACTTTCATATCATAGACTGCCAATGCTTGTCTTCAAGGCCAAAGTCACTCAAAGATGCAAAATAACAAGGAAAAACATAAAAGCAAGATAGAACAGTGAAGGACACATATAGCAGAAAATAACAGATGGTTTGAGTAAAATCACTCGGAGAAAACTGTTTGAAGAGGAAATACACTGCTTGGAAGTAGAGAAGGAAGTTCCCCCAGCGCATAGACACTCAGATGATACACTTCAGAAGCACAACCTCCACAAGAAGGAGGAGGACATTGAAAAAGCGACGGAGAGAGCCACTTTCTTCTCTCAACACCAAGTCTCCTCTGTGAGAAAAGGAATGTGGATGGCAGCTCGACGGACCGAGAGAAAGCCTGAGGAGCAAAGAAAAAATCACAACAGACACTAGCTGACAATGAGTTTAACCTGCAGCCTTTGTGAAGTGGGCCTTTCACTCCTGCTGCCTTTGCTCCACATGCGGCTCCCAGAGCCCCAACCACCTCAGGGGATCCATTACCTGGATCGTCAGGTCCCCAGGAAGGAGGACGATCATGCTGGGAGGGCTCAGGGACCCAGGATCACAGGCAGCTTTGATTCAGCTTTCACAGCAATGACCTGAACAGCCACACCCACTGCGAGACATCGGCTTTTATTCTCTTTTTTAAAAGCAACTTTTTGTTGGTCTTGTTGTTGTTCAGTCACTCACTAGTGTCTGGCTCTTTGAGACCCCCGTGGACTGCTGCATGCCAGGCTTCACCAACTTCCAGAGTTAACTCACATCCATTGAGTTGATCTAACTGCTGTTATTTAATTGATGCTACAAATACTCTTCCCCTGTGGCTCAGCCGGTAAAGCGTCTGCCTACAGTGCGGGAGACCTGGGTTCAATCCCTGGGTCGGGAAGATCTCCTGGAGAAGGAAATGGCAACCCACTGCAGTACTCTTGCCTGGAAAATCCTATGGACAGAGGAGCCTGGTAGGCTACAGTCCATGGTGTCACAAAGAGTCGGACACGACTGAGTGACTTCACTTCACAAATACTCTTACTGAAGTCTGATAGCATTAAAATGTCTAAAGATAATATTTTTTAAAAAATACATTATTCATTTAATATAATTCTTATAAATACATTATATCCATGTCATTGGGTCTTCAATTAGATAATATAAGCATCGTATTTTATTCAAATGAAAGATTATTATTTTATCCCATCAGTAAAGCTTGATATAGATAAAGAAATTCAGAATAATAAAGGCCATTTCTGTATGTTATGATCTGTAACAAACCAAACCAAAACCCCAAACCTAAACAACATCACCACCATAGTCAAACTTCACGACATCCTATCAGTTTAACCCTAAATTCATAGGTTAATTTAGGGGAGCTGACAATTGGCAACCATTTTGCAAGACAATTCTGATGCTGACTAGCCAGAGTAAGGTTGAACTTCACAGGTTAAGGACAGAGTCTCTCCCGTAAGAGACTCTCACTTCAGGCACCAGCCCCAGGTTCGAGGCGCCTCAGGCCATGCACACTTCTGACCAACTGGCTACAAACACCCTCCACGGCAAACAGAGGTCTGATACTTTAACAGAATGACACACGGGACTCGGGAAGGTGCTCTACTTAGGACTACAGTTTTATAATGAAGGGGACAAACCGGGACCAGCCAAAGGAAGAGATACATTGGACAAGGTCTGGGAAAGTCTAAGCATAAAGCTGCCGGGTCCTCAGGACACATCGCCTTCACACATTGATATATGATTACCAAACAGGAAAGCTCACCCAAGCCTCACTGTCCAGAGTTTTAATGAGGATTTCATTACACAAGCCAGACTGACTCAATCACTGCCCACTTGACAACTCAATCGCCAGTCCCCCTCCCCTCCCACAGGGTTGGATTGATGTCACCTGGCTCAAAACCAACCCTCTTAATCACCTGGTTGGGTTTTCAGGCCTGAAAGGCCCCCACCCTGAAACTACCCAGGGGCCCAGCATGAGGTACCTTATTAGCATAAACTCAGCCGGTTCAAGGAGTCCACCATGAATAACAAAAACACTATCATTCCAGAAATCCAAAGATCTTCCAGGAGCCTCCCACAAAGGCCACCCAAATTCTTCATTATACATTTGTTTCTTTTTTTTTTAAGTCATTTTTTGGTTAACTTTTGTTATTTTAAGATATTCTTTGCTGTTTAAGCATTTCTAAATTTTATGCGGTCAAAATAAAAGTTTTTTTCTTTATGACAACCCAACCAAACACAAAAACAGCAAAACAATACAAAACTAAAACCTAGATTAGTAGTTACCTCCCACCCTTCAGGATGCTATAGTCTAAGGAAGATCACTCTGTGAAATTAGTTAATGACTTCTTCAACCATGAAGTTTTGAAACCAAGCAGGGCCCTGCAGGGGCCCTCCTGGGTACAAAAGCATTTCTGTGCCTTTTTTTTTTTAAAAGGTTTCAGCCTCCTAGACCTTCCCCGAGTTCCAAAGGGCAGATTCAAGCAGTCACTAATTAGGGGAGTGGGGGGTGCAGAAGCAAAGCCCAAGCAGTCAAGAAACAATAGTGCCGCAAACAGAACAGACTCCCAGTTCCCCCTCCAGGGGTATACCTAACAACCTCATTCACGTCTTTGAGTTCTTCTGCAGGCACTAAGAACCCCCACCCAGGATGATGGTAACTACAAGCAGAAACCCCAGAAGACTGGTCAGAACCAGGAGACTGATGATTGCGATTCCGGTAATAGCAGCCTGTTACCTGACCACCAACCAATCAGAAGAAAGTCATACACCCCGTAGCCCTCATTCCAAATGTTGCTTTTAAAAACTCTTCCCTGAAAACCATGAAGGGAGTTTGGGTTTTCTGAGCCTGAGATGCCTGTTCTCCTTGCTTGGCCCTTATAATAAACCTTTCTCTGCTCCAAACCCCAACATTTCGGTTTCTTTGGTCTTGCTGGGCAAGCGGCACACAAACCTGGGTTTGGCAACAGTTTCGTTTTAAAAATGACATCTGAAACGTTACCCCCAGTGACATAACAAAGATCACTGGGAGCAGTTTTCCACGATGTGTTAATACATTATAAAGTCCTTCACCCACAGGAAGAGTTTGGCCCCTGTCGTGTTCCTGATACTTCCTTGAGCACCTACAGAAGATCTTTAAGCAAGACTGGCATTTGGTGCGAATTAATTTCTTCCCAAGGAGATGAGTTATGAAGAATACCAGACTGGTCTGAGAAACAGACAACAGAGAGGAAGGATGGCTGCCTTCCAAGGAAAAAACCAGATCATTTCCAACAATACTTAGAAAATAAAGGTGTGGTGAAAAAATCTGTACAAAAGCCTTTGGTATAAGGTCATCCAAATATATTGGTACTGAGCATGGGAAACACACAAAAACGTGGCCTCATTAAAATTGTACATACTTGAGATTCTTAACCACTTCTGACTCATAGCTTGCTATTCATTCAAAATAGCAAAGACAGTTTAATCAAACTTCTCATATAGCATAATAAACATGTGAAGATTCTTCCATAGTTATGTGAATTACTTATTATCCTAAACTATTTGCTGTACTTGGAGGTATGAAGATCCTATCTTTAGTGACCACCACTCTGATTTTTAAAATGATTTCTAACTTTATAATGCTTTGTTGCTCCAAATACTATGATTCTAGAGCCCATTAGAGGCCAGGCACTGTTTAAGAGCTAGGATTACATAGATGAACAAGGCAGATGATGTCTTTCCTCTTGGGGAGTTTATATTATTTTGATTCTGATCTATTCAAAACAAAACCAAACTCCACAAGAAAATCAGGCACAGTTAATCCTCTCTTTACAAAGAAGACTCTTAAGCTTTACAGGTGAGTCACATACCCATACCCAGGCCAGGTAAGTGGTTAGACAAAGAAGCAAGGCCTAAGTTTTCTACCACAAACAGGCCCAGAGAAAAACAACTGACCATTTTTAAATATGAAAGACCTCAAACCCAAGTAAAAACATTCTTTAGTACAAAGTTACTCCCCCAAACATCTATTTAAAAAAAGATTTAGATTGTTTTGAACTTGCACAGAAATGAACTTGTCTGAGGATGCAGGTTAGGTCAGTTTCAAAGCTGCAACTGGAAAGGTTCTTCTAAGCCCCTAAGCCCCAGATTTCTGCAGCCTTGGGGGAAGGGAGGGTGGGGTGCAGATGCAGCCCAGAGCAGCCACCTGCGTGACCAGCCACATACCTGGTACCTGGCCAGACTCCTTCAAGTCCAGGATATCCCTGATGTAGAGTTTTGCAAAGGCTAGAAACACAGGATCCAAACCCCACAATAGGGAAGGAGTTTCGTCTTCACACTGGCTGGATTTAGACTCCATCTGGAGACTGGGCTGTGGCTTCCAGCCAGCCCTGAAAAACTCAGCATCTAGACCCGAGATCTAGAAGGGAGACAAAAACCAGGACGCAAAGCTGGTAACTTGGGTATTGAAACCGTCACGGCCCCTAATCTGTTCCCCAGGCGGGCATCCCGAACTCTGGGAGGGGTACACCCAGGGGCCCGGGCCTGTCAAACTGAGCGCCAAGGGCTTTAGGAAGGAGGTGTTCCTCCAGTGAGGGCCCCTGAGTGCCTCAAGGCTTTTTCTTCTGCCCCACGGCAGTGTTTCTCCTTCTCCAAGGTACCCATTTCTAAATGGCTAAACACCAACTTTTCACTTGGGGGACATAAGGCCATAAATGCGTACCCCGAAACCGCTTTAATACGTGGGTTCCAGAGAGGAATGGGTACCCTCGTGGCCAGACATGAGAGGGGGCAGAGTGGGTGGGGCCGTTTGTAGCTCGGCCCCTGCACCTTCCGGTGTTGGGGATGAGCCTGAGAAAGGGAGGAAAAGGAAACGAAAAACAGACCCGGTCGCGGCCCCTCCCGCCGCACCCGCGCCGTCGGCCCACAGGTCCTCGGAGCGCGCATGCCCGGCCCTTTCGGCACTCAGAGGCCGCGGGCGCTCAAAGCCTGGAGGTGGCGCCGCCAACCCCGCCCAGAGCAGAAGCGCTAGGTCGAAGTCACCTCCGGTGCTCCCAGCTAAGGAGTTCGGGGGTTGGGCCCGACACCCTCCCGCGCGCGGGACCTACCACTGTGTCCCCGCCCAGGCCCTTCCTTCTGGCCGCCCAAGGCTCCGCCCCTTCCTAACGAGGCCGCGCCCACTCTGCCCGCGGCCACGCCCCGTTTTGCATCCCAATACGGCCTAGCCAGGTGCTCCTTGCCAGGTGGTGGCTGGCCTTGGCAAGGGCTATGCGGGGTGCATTGCTTCTAGCAGCGACTTTCTTGAGTCTCCGCGGAAGTGCAGAACCCAAATCTCCCAGGCCTGGAAGCTGGCCCTAAAACTCCTGCTGCCCAATCCCCGCCTTCTTAAGTCCCCCTTTCATCCCAACTTAGTGGTGGGACCCTGACCCACGACCTCCAAGAGGTTTGGACTGAATCAGACTTTTTTATTTCCTTCCCTGATATGTTAAATGAACAAATAAAGCAATGCCAAAAGCAGGGTTATATTGTGGTATTTTAAATATTTATTTACACTTGATAAATTATTTACTAACACACCCACTCTTTGATACTATACAGTCTCACTTTAGATAATGTTGGTACCTAAACTCGAGCTGTTGACTGAATGTGAGGCCTTGGCTCTGCCGGAGGCTAGCCTTCTTTGCAAGATCATGACAAATTTTGTCTCCTTTTCTCTTATTCTGTGTGTACTCCAAAAACTGGCATTTTGGTAAATTATGGCCACCTTGATGGTGTCTGAAGCTCCAGCACTTTGGCCACCTCATGCGAAGAGCTGACTCATTGGAAAAGACTCTGATGCTGGGAGGGATTGGGGGCAGGAGGAGAAGGGGATGACCGAGGATGAGATGGCTGGATGGCATCACGGACTCGATGGACATGAGTCTGAGTGAACTCCAGGAGATGGTGATGGACAGGGAGGCCTGGCGTGCTGCGATTCATGGGGTCGCAAAGAGTCGGACACTACTGAACAACTGAACTGAACTGAACTGATGGTGTCTGTCCCCTGTAATCCCAATTAAAAGTGAGAAAAAATAGCCATGTTACTCTCATAAATAAATAAGCCACATCATGACATTACTTGAGATGGCAGGAGTTCTTCCTAACTTACAAGGACTCTGTAAAATGGCAGAAGGGGTACAGGTCATGCTGGAAGGCCATTCCTACGGGAAATAAGTGGTGGCCAAAGAGATAACTGCCAAACTATTTAGCAGAAAAGGAGCTTCAAGCAGCTGGAATGGAAAATGTGTGTCATTGAAACAATGGCATTTAATTACATCCCTGGCCACTGAAGAAGCTAAAAAACAGAATCCTTGGTAAAGAAGAGCATTGTCCAGCCTCCCCTGTGATGAACAGTTGAGTCTATCAAGATTAAGGTTTAATTAAGGGAAGATACTTTGCTAATAGGGGGAGGTTCTCTTTAAGAAAGGACACCCAATATGACACCGGGTAGGATGAGTGCTTCCAGCTGACTTGTAAGGTGGGGAAAGACAGGTTGGGTGACATTTCTGACTGCACACATCTGTCCCAGGGTGGAACTCGAGAAGAAAATCACTACTGAGTGTAGGCAGAGCCCAAGAAGAGTTTAGGAATGACTCTTATGACTCTTAAGGGTAGAGTGCTAGAAATGAAGGCTGTTCAGACTCCAAGCTTATTAATGACCTTGGGGACAGCCACATCCAGTTGGTAGGTGTGGCCCCACACCCAGGAACAGACTGCCCCTGAAGTCATCATTTGCCATGAAAGGACTCCTTGGAGTTTAAGGATGTTCCTTTTGATCCAAGCTCAAAATGTAGAGTTGGGTGTAGAATAGAATGTTCTAGACTGTTGAAGCATCTGGAAGAGTATGCAAGGATCCTCTTCTCTGTTATCACCATCAGGAGATATTCCATGTTCCCAAGTCATACTTACACGTGCAGAGGGCCTGGAGGGCTCTTCAGCTGGGATTCCACAGCACTGCAAAGCAGACATTTTAAACCCAACCGTCGACACAATGCTAGGAACCCTTCTTATGACTTCTCATTGTGAAATAATTTGGTTTTGCAAGCATTTCTGACAGACCAGACAATCCTTTCCAGAAATTGAGATTTTAATAAATTCTTCTAGAAAATGAGGGGACTGAACTGCTTATCTTCTACCTCAAAGCACAAACCATGTCACCTTAACTGTTTTCTACACCTAACAGGCAGAATAGAGTGTTCTTTTGCACATTGACTTAGATTTGAGGTTTACGTTAGTAGAGTAGCAGTTAGAAGTTTATAAGAAAGACAGCTTATCGATGCTATTATGTTACTGTTAGAACCCTGGGGGTGGGGTGGCAATTTTGGCCACTCAGCCTACTTTAAATACTCTGTGTGTGCTATGGGGAAGCACTAGAAATTTTTATTTCACTGGAGCAAAAACAGTAATATATTAAATAAAACAAGAGGCTAAATTGTGTGGCCTAATAACTACTATGTGGGTTATAGGAGGTAAACTGGAAGGGAAGAAAAGGGGGCTTATCAAATAAGACAATGTATGTAACCACTGGAACAAAGTAAGCACTCAAAGTGTGTCCGGCTGCGATAGTGAATGATGATAACATCTTATAAGCATGTCTAAGCTGTTATCATCATTCACTATGGAGGGGGGATTTAAGCTGGATTTTGAGACTATGGAGGAACGATTCATTCATTCATGAAACGTATTTGTCAAGCACTGTACTGGACACTGGTGGGTAAAAAGGAGATAAGACAGATTGAGTACAGCCTTCAGGGAGCTTCCATTCTGTTGGAGGGAAAGGGGAAAGACAGTAAACAAATAAATGAGTAACATAAGTACAGATTGGCCTTAGTGCTTTGAAGGAAATTAGAAGTATGTTATGATCACTTATAATGGGGTGTGGGATCTGCTTTATATAGATCTGCTTTGACTGGATGAGAGGAGACCTGGGGACAGAGTCAGTCATGAAAAGTGCTAAGAGCATTCCAGGCAGTGTCAAAGTAAGGGTGAATATCTGGAGGCGGGAAAAGACTTCCCCCCTGGAGGAACAGAAGAGAGGATGGAGAGAACAGTTGCATACATAATTGGCACACGAGAAGAAGGCAGATCCCAGAGGACCTCACAGGCCATAAGAGGTTGGAATTTTTTTCTCAGTCTCCCTGTATGTAAAAAGAGGGATAATACAGTGATGGGCTGGGAGCAGGGCAAAGACAGCAGGATGGTACATCTGTGGGCAAGCCAACAAGGCAGACTGACCCAGGAGGTCAGCTAGCAGAAACAGGCTGAAATAAGATTGTAGAAGGGCTTGAATTAGGTTCTATTTTTCTTCCCTGTAAGCAATAGAGTGTTGTTATCTATCAGAGGAATGATTTAAATTTTTTTTTTTAATTGCAAAGGTTCCTGCTGAATCTAACATACTATGGTAAGGAACCCAAAAATATGTAAGAAGACTTCTCTACCCAATTTCCTGAATCTATTCAAAAAATTGTGCCTAGGGATATTTACCAAATGATAATAAAAGACTAGAGTGAAAAAACACTACTGGCTATCTTGCTGGGGGCCTCACCTGTACCACTTGGCCTGCCTCCTCAGCAGTCTTGCTCAGTCCACCGCGATATCACCGTCTCTCTCTCTCTGACTTCCCCTGGGCACATCCACAGGCTCACCTCTCTCTTTTAAGCTTAAGAAAACAGCCTCTCTGAAAACCCCAGCCCTTGAACTACTGTTTTCGCACTCTCTTGCTCTCTGTTCAAAGTTTCTTGGAAGAGTCATACATATTCCCTATCCACACTTCCTCATCTCCAATTTGATATATCATTGTTTGGCTCACCCTAACTTAACCTTCAGCTAACTCTACTCCAGCACACCACTCCACTGAAACGCCTCTCCTAAAGTTAACAATTATATTCAATTTCTGGAATACAATGGTACTTTCCTTTCCTTATCATTCATCTTTTTTCCTGATTTCCTAGCTTTGGATGACGAGCTGATTATATTCTCTTCCTCTGTGCCTTGGTTTCCTGGCATCCTTTGGGTTCCTTTTCTACCTTTCTGTTGCTTCCTTTGCAGTGTCCTCTTCCTCTGTTAATCTCTTCTGTGTTGATGTTCCCCAGAGTTCAATCTCCTTTTCTAAAAAACGTATCTATTTTTGATTGTGCTGGGTCTTCATTACTGTGCATGGGCTTTTTCTAGCTTAGGTGAGGGGGGTGGCTACTCTTCATTGTGGTGTGCAGGCTTCCCATTGTGGTTCAGTTCAGTTCAGTTCAGTCTCTCAGTCGTGTCTGACTCTTTGTGACCCCAGGGACCACAGCACGCCAGGCCTCTCTGTCCATCACCAACTCCCGGAGTTTACCCACACTCATGTCCATTGAGTCGGTGATGCCATCCAACCATCTCATCCTCTGTCGTCCCCTTCTCCTGCCTTCAATCTTTCCCAGCATTAGGGTCTTTTCAAATGAGTCAGCTCTTTGCATCAGGTGGCCAAAGTATTGGAGTTTCAACATCAGTCCTTCTAATGAACACTCGGGACTGATCCTTTAGGATTGACTGGTTGGATCTCCTTGCAGTCCAAGGAAATATCAAGAGTCTTCTCCAACATCACAGTTCAAAAGCACCAATTCTTCGTTGCTCAGTTTTCTTTATAGTCCAACTCCCACATCCATACATGACTACTGGAAAAACCATAACCTTGATTAGATGGACCTTTGTTGGCAAAGTAATGTCTCTGCTTTTGAATATGCTATCCAGGTTGGTCATAACTTTTCTTCCAAGGAGCAAGCGTCTTTTAATTTCATGGCTGCAGTCACCATCTGCAGTGATTTTGGAGCCCAAAGAAATAAATTAAGCCGCTGTTTCCACTGTTTCCCCATCTATTTCCCATTGTGGTGGCTTCTCTTTATTTGTGGAGCACAGACTCTATGATGTGTGGGCTTCAGCAGTTGCAGCGCATGGGCTCTGGAGTGTCACAGGGGCTTTATTTGCCCCTCAGCATGTGGAATCTTCATGTACCAGAGATTGAACCCATGTCCCCTGCATTGGCAGGCATTCTTATCCACTGCACCACCAGGGAAGTTCAAGTCCAATTTCCTGACCACTTCCTTCTCATCCCATGTCCTCTTACTGAGTAGCTTAATCCAAACCCATGGCTTCAACAGAACCATTGTCCTAGAGACTCTCCCCTCTTTACATCCAGCCAAGAACTCTCCTCAGCTCCACATCTGAAGTTCCAGCTGGACTCTCCTGGGCACCGCAGACTAAACCTCTTGCCCCACAGTTCTGCCTCTCTCTCTTTTCTGTCATGTGAATATTATCATCACATGCCGACCATCTAAATCATGAAACTGGAATGCTTTATGAGTATCTCCATCTCTTTACCCTTAATGCAATTAATCGCAAAGACCTGTCAACTCTGCTTCCTAGATACGTCCTCTTAATTTAGTTCCTCCTCCTTGCTCCTGTTACCACAGCCTTAGTCCAGGCTGTCATCATTTATTGCCTGGATCACTGCCTCCTCCCAACTAGTCCTTCTGCCTCTAGCTGGGCTTCCCTCCAATTTGTCACCTGTGCTCCTGCCAGCATGATCCTTATAAAATGCAATTTAGACAATGTTTCTCCCTTGTCTAAAATCTTTCAATGACTGTATGTAGTCTGCAAAATAAAGTTCAAATTTCCTTGTATTTCACACCTGCTGCTTCTGCTGCTAAGTCACTTCAGTCGTGTCCGACTCTGTGCGACCCCATGGACGGCAGCCCACCAGGCTCCCCCGTCCCTGGGATTCTCCAGGCAAGAACACTGGAGTAGGTTGCCATTTCCTTCTCCAATGCATCAAAGTGAAAAGTGAAAGTGAAGTCGCTCAGTCATGTCTGACCCTCAGTGACCCCATGGACTGCAGCCTTTCAGGCTCCTCCGTCCATGGGATTTTCCAGGCCAGAGTACTGGAGTGGGATGCCATTGCCTTCTCCGATTTCATACCTAGTTCATATCTAGTTCCTCACAGCCTGGGTACAATCCAACTCTATGGGCTGGGACCCCACCAATCCCTCATAGCTGTCCTACTTTCTAGGCCGGCATCTTCAATGCTGTTTCTCAAGACATTAATAAAAATCTAGACAAATGAGATTGAGAACAAAAGAAAATAGATTTCAACTCAGTAACAGGTACAGAGAATGTCCAAGAAATTGACAGTGTAGGTCAAGTTTGAGCCCCAGACTCTATTATTAATAACATCTCAAGGAATTCAATTTGGGAAATGCTACTAAAGGCATCTGGACCAACTGAGAGTTCCTGGAATAGGGAACTCTCTTTTGTTTCTCCCCTGTCTGCCTGATGCCGTTCACCTATCAATTAACTTTTTGAAATGAACCCTTATGTGCTAAAGAGTTCTATATACTAGACATACAAATGGCAAAACAGTTCTGAGTAAGCTAAGCAAGCTGAGAAGGCACTGGCAACCCACGCCAGTACTCTTGCCTGGAAACTCCCATGGATGGAGGAGCCTGGTGGGCTCAGTCACACGACTGAGTGACTTCACTTTCACTTTTCACTTTGATGCATTGGAGAAGGAAATGGCAACCTACTCCAGTGTTCTTGCCTGGAGAATCCCAGGGACGGGGGAGCCTGGTGCGCTGCCGTCCATGGGGTCACACAGAGTCGGACACGACTGAAGTGACTTAGCAGCAAGCTGAGCAAGTAAACCCATGAATGCAATATATCATAATAAATGCTATGTAACTTCAGAGAGTAAGGTGGGGGACCAGAGTTGGTGGGATTAGGAAGCAGTAACCTTGCTTTCAGGAGAAGGCAATGGCACCCCACTCCAGTACTCTTGCCCTGGAAAATCCCATGGATGGAGGAGCCTGGTGGACTGCAGTCCATGGGGTCGCTAAGAGTCGGACACGACTGAGCGACTTCACTTTCACTTTTCACTTTCATGCACTGGAGAAGGAAATGGCAACCCACTCTGGTGTTCTTGCCTGGAGAATCCCAGGGACGGGGGAGCCTGGTGGGCTGCCGTCTATGGGGCTGCACAGAGTCGGACATGACTGAAGTGACTTAGCACAACCTTGCTTCCCCCTTTTCGCTTGGGTTATCTCTGACATAGTTGTCAGTTTTCACTTCATGTATTCTGAGTTCTAGTTAAGTGCACATAGATTTATAATTGTTAAATTTTCCTTACTACTCTTTTATCATTATGAAATGTCCCTCTTAGTCTCGAGTAATATTTCTTAAAGTCTATTTTGTCTAACAGTAATATAATCACTTCAGTTCTCAAATGGTTACTGTTAATGGAATATCTTTCTCCATCCTTTCACTTCCCATCTATTTGTGTCTTTGCATAGGTGTGTCTTCTGTAGACAGCATAGTTGGATTTTGCCTTTTTATCCAGTCTGACAATCTCTTCATTTTGATTCGAGTGTTTAGTCATTTCATAGGTAATGTAATTATTGATATGGTCAGATTTATATTCATCATTTATCTGTTTTCTATAGCTCAACTCACTTCTTCATTCTTCTGCTCTGTCTTGACTGGCTTCTTTTATGTTAAATATTTTCATTGTAACATTTAAATTATTCTGTTAATTTTCAAAAATAATTTAGTTTTTTAGGGATCTTAATATACATCTTAATTTATCACAATCTACTTCAGATTAATACTAATTAAATTCTAGAAATATGTAGAAACTTTGCCTCAGTATACCTATATTCCTTTCTCTGCTTTTGTGCTATTATTGTCATATAGGGTACACCTATATAAGTTATAAAACCAACAACACAATGTTATAATTATTGCTTTAAATAATTGTATGTCTTTTAAAGAAGTTAAGGCATGAGAAATAGATAACTGCAGTCTTTTATATTAGCCCATATAATTATCATCTCTGGTCATCCTCGTTTCTTGCTGGAGGTATGGGCACTTCAAACTGAATGAGCCCCTTCAGTGGTGGCAGAGGTACTTTGGTACTGACAGCCTGCCCTGTCTGGACAGAACATCTGGATTGACCAACCTGGATCTAAGAATGGGGAAGGAAACGGGAGGGGCCACGATGCAACAGACTTCCATTTTCTTACCTGAGGTCAAAGCACGAGCACTTTTCAGATAGCTGTGTGCCTTTGATCTATTCTCAGAGTGCTGAAATGGTTGCTTTGGTCCATTCTTTTCTTTTTATTGAGGAGAAGGCAATGGCACCCCACTCCATTACTCTTGCCTGGAAAATCCCATGGGCGGAGAAGCCTGGTAGGCTGCAGTCCATGGGGTCACTAAGAGTCAGACAGGACTGAGCGACTTCACTTTCACTTCTTTTTTTAGGCCACACCTTGCAGAATGTGGGATCTTAGTTCCCCAACCAGGAATCAAACTCACGCCTCCTGAATTGGGAGCACAGAATCTTGAACACTGGACAGCAGGGAAGTCCTGTTTTGGTCACTTTCATCTAGTTTTTTGATTACATTTTAGAGAGATCATTGCTGATATTCTCAGTCAGCTTTTGGTTACTAGCAGATCAATCAGGCAGGATAAGGAAGCCAAGAAATAGGGGTAAAGGACTGAACCTTAGAACACGGTCAGAAATTAGCTAGTTGGAACAAGCAGTTACTCACATTCCGTCCTACTTTGTGGAGTTTGAGAAGATTCCTAAGTCAGCAGAAGGCACTGTGCACACCAGTGCAAACCATTGGAGAACTTTCTGGAATGAGAAGAACTGGAATTGACATTAAGAGGCGGCTGAGGGTGAGACACTGTCTAGGTTCTTGCATTTAAAACAAGTAGCTCCTCTTTCCTGCATATGTGGTCTAATTTCACCAAAGGGGATCCAAACCTTAGGAGGATGGCCTCTGGAAAGCTGAAGACAGCATGAGGTAATGAGCTTGGGTTCATCCTAGAGGGCAGAGAATGACTTCTCATAAGTAAAACTTGTGTCCCAAGAGCCTGGCTTGAATGCATAAGAAATAATTTTGAATTTTGTATTTTAAAAGTCTGTATTTCAAAGAAAGAAGGACAGTGGTTGTCAGGGACTGGGGGGAGGAGCAAAGAGGGAATTATTAGTCCATGAGTACAGAGTTTCAGACATGACTGAGAGAGCACACACGTAGTTTCAGTTTTGCAAGATGAAAAGAGTTCTGGGGATGGATACTGGTGATGGTTGCCCAACAACATGAATGTACTTAGTATCACTGAACCATACACTTGAAAATGATTAAGAGGGTAAATTTTATGTGTTTGTTACCACAATTTTGAAAACTGGGGAAAAAAGCATATATCTCAGGACAATGCTGGGCATGGCTGTGGTTTGAGGTATGTAAACTTATGTAACAGTCACCTGTGTACTACTTTCAGTTCAGTTCAGTTCAGTCGCTCAGTCATGTCCGACTCTGCAACCCCATGAATTGCAGCACACAAGGCCTCCCTGTCCATCACCAACTCCCGGAGTTCACTCAGTCTCATGTCCATCGAGTCAGTGATGCCATCCGGCCATCTCATCCTCTGTCATCCCTTTCTCCTCCTGCCCCCAATCCCTCCCAGCATCAGAGTCTTTTCCAATGAGTCAACTCTTCGCATGAGGTGGCCAAAGTACTGGAGTTTCAGCTTCAGCATCATTCCCTCCAAAGAAATCCCAGGGCTGATCTCCTTCAGAATGGACTGGTTGGATTTCCTTGCAGTCCAAGGGACTCTCAAGAGTCTTCTCCAACACCACAGTTCATGCCTGGTCAATTAAGCCACAAATCTACAGGATCTCCTAGCAAGGTTGGAGGTTCCTGGGCTTACCAGGTAGTTTATGAGCTAGATGGGTGATTATGAATTGAACTCATAATGAGGTGAGTAAAAGCGATCCAATCTTGACTCTTGACCTTAAGTTTTAGATGCACACGCACTCTTCTGAGTAAGACCCAGAGCGTCACTCTGACTGATGACAGGTGTCTTTACAGGGGCAGAGTTGGCAACACAACCACTTCCCTAGTGGCAACCAGCTACCAGAGAGCACACCAGCTGGAAAATAAACTATCTCTGTCTTTTCTTATATTTCCCTTCTTATTATAAACATTCTGCAAGGATTGTGAAGCATTTGGAACTAAGGATTACGTTTTGGAGAAATGGGATTAATAGTTAATAATAATAGGCCAGCATAAAATCATTAATAAAAACATCAAAAGAAATGAGAACATTTTGAAGGGAGGGTAGGGATAAATTAGGGCTTTGGGATTAACAGATACACACTACTGTATATAAAATAGATAAACAACAAGGACCTACTGTATAGCACAGGGAATTATATTTGATATCTTGTGATAATTTATAATGGAAAGGAATCTGAAAACGAATATATATATATATATCACACACATATATAACTGAATCATGATGCTATACACTGGAAATTAATACAACACTGAAATCAAGTATACTTCAATTTTAAGAAGATGGAATGGAGATATGCTATCTCTCAAAGTTTAAAAAATGAGAACTTTTTACGCAGGACTTTCGTAAAAGCTTATAATCTTGATCAAATAAATTATGTACAGATATTAAACTAATTAAAAATGATGGTGTGTTTTCCAAATTTTTACTGTCTAGTATATATTATTTAATAACAAAAGTCATTTAAAAATTAGCATCCCTTGAATTTCACAAACGTGATGTTGAGTGAAACAAGCCAGATACAAAAGAGAGTGTATACTGTGTTTTATTTACAAAAAATACAATCCAAGTGAAAGTCATCTATGTTGTCTGAAGTCAGGATAGTTGTTATTTTTTGGGGAGGGTGGTGCCTTCCCAGAAGGAACCATGAGAAGCTTCTGAGGATGTGTGTGTGAGTGCTCAGTTGCTCAGTTGTGTCCAGCTCTTTGTGACCCCCTGAACTGTAGCCCACCAGGCTCCTCTGTTCATGGGATCTCCCAGGCAAGAATACTGGAGTGGGTTGCCATTTCCTTCTCTGCTGGATTTCCCTGTTCCAGGGATAAAACCTGGGTCTCCAGCATTGGCAGGTGGATTTTTTACCACTGTGCCACCTGGGAAGCCTTCTTCTGAGGATACTGGTCATTTAATGTTTCTTCATCTATATTTTATTTCAATAAAATATTAACAGTTTTTTCATCCTTAGCTTTGAATTAACTGCATTTAAAGTTGAGAGGAATTAAAAAGTGAAAACTTATTAAATTATAAGACCCCACATTTTATGTTATTGTCACTTGTGTAGAAAAATAGACCATTTTTAATGTTAATGTAATTCAAGTGATAAGATACAGATAACATCAGCCTTCACTTTTCTTAATTATTTGACATGTGCCTATAGGCTCAGGTAGTCATAGCATTTCATAATCATTATCACAAAGCTGGCCAATGGAATAGAATATTGTTTCTGTTATCAATTTATAATTCTCCCCAGGGCGACTTTCAATCAAGGAAAAATTGAACTCCCCAATGATGTCAAAGACAGCATATTGCAGAGGTTAATTAACGAGTCACCCGGAGAAGATTGAATAGCCATTGTGCTGACATGTTCAAGAGCTAATCGGTTCTGATGATGTAATTTGCAGCAGTGCTTGATGTCTATTAGCCTGATGGCTGACAGCTGCTGTGGACCCCGAAGATTAAAGTGTGAGGTATGCGGGATGAGTGCTTTCAGTGGAAAGAAACGTATATAGAGCAAAGTGAATATAACCTGGTCATGCTGGTTACTCTGCTTGGAAATCCTGCCCACTTCTGCCTTATTTATACAGATTGCTTTTACCAGGTCTAAGGCAATCTCAACTCCAGGCTCACATTGTCCAAGACCACCCCAGTCAACACAGACTCTGTTCCCTGCACTCTTGTGAAACTTATAGTCAGAATTATAGGCTTTAGCACTTGTTGAATGTTTATCATGTACCCTCAACTTGACCATAGGCTACTAAGGACATCTTTCTTTTCTATATCTCTCACAGTGTAGAACCTAATGGTTGGTACAAAATTTAAATAAAAATAATTGGGGCAAAATATTGATAATTGCCTAAACAGAGGGATGGTTACATGTGGATTTCTGCTACTATTCTTGCTGCATCTGTGTGTTTGGAAATTCCCTCAATAGCAGGGTTGGCAGATTTAGCAAATAATAATGCAGGATGGCCCATGAAATTTGAAATTCAGATAAACAATGAAAAATTCTTAGTAATAATTTATATTATATTTTATTACAGAACCCATAATTTTTCATACTATTAAATTTAATCATATAATTTATAATAATACTCCTGTATATATTTTATTAAACATTATATTACTATTTCATCATGTTTTATATTACTATTTTATGTTCCTATGGGAAATCTTTTCACCAAAATGTTATCTATTATTTATCTGAAATGCAAATTTAATTGGGTATCCTATATTTTGTCTAGCAACCTGACTTTCTGGAAACTTAAAAACATAATTGGTGATTAGTCAATGGACTCACAGAAGTGAGTGATAGAAGTAGTGCCTTTCTCTTAGACTGTGATCTGGTCTCACTTTCTTATTAAAAAGGCAGTTATTTCCCTAGGGTCTCCTACCCAACCTTGGGGTGCCAAATCAGTATTTCTGCTGGTGGGACTCTGCATTTGCAATCAGATCTCAGATGATTCTGGTGCTATTGCTAGCCAACCTGATGCCTTTATTTTAAAACAGCCTGATATTTTTAGTTTTTCTGATATGATATTTTTAAAAAGTTTATTAAAATGTTTTTAAAATAAAAGAAAAGTTTAAAACATTTAAATTTATTTATTTGTTGGGTCTTAGTTGTGGCACATGCGATCTTTGTTGCAGTGCATGGACTCTCAAGTTGTGGGGCGTGGGCTCCAGAGCTCACAGGCTCTGTAGCTGTGGTGTGTGGGTTTATTTGCTCTGCTGCATGTGGGATCTTAGTTCCTTGACCAGGGATGAGACCACTGGACCACCAGGGAAGTCCCTGATATGATCTTTTATTTCCTTGTAATGGTCTTATTTGAGTCACTTCTCAGTTTTCATGTCAAGGACTTGACTGAAGAGATACTAATTTTCTTGTACCCTGACTCAGCCACTGAAGTTACAAGTCAAATGCTGTTACAAATATTCTAGTAGCCTTTTGTAGTTAAGCACATCCTTAAATATTCATCAAACCCAGCATCTTAACTACTGATTTTTATTTTACTGGTATTATTCATTATTATTGAGAAATATGTCACTGGCAAGTCTGCAGCTCCCGTTAATATTTTCAGGGATGCCTATCCTGATTTGTTTGGGACTGTTCTAATTTCAGCATGGATGTTTGTGTGTCCTGGGATGTCCCTCAGCCCTGGTTGCCCTGGCCATCCTACCTGAGTAGATGCCACAGTATACCACCCAGATGCTCATGTCAGGACCAGGACACTCTTTTCACCAGTTGCTGGTAGTGTCAGCCTACAGTTGAGACCCTACTCAGGCAACTGCCTCACTCCAAATTATGCCCTGTCCCCAGGAGCTGTAAGCCATTGATGGAGCCCAGTCCTCAATTCAGGACATCTCTGATTGGCCATCCCTTCTCTGGAGATCCCTGTGGTGACAACTGAACCCTTTGTTACAACTCCTTGCAATTCAACTTCTCCTTCTACACAATCCTGCTTCCCTAGCTCCCCTGCAGGGGCAACTCCTGCAGGCACTCCCTAATATTCCCGCTACAGGCAAATATCAGAGTTTGAGTGTGTTGAGAAATCTGCTCTCTAATAGTTGGCACACAATTGGGGTGGTCCTAGGAAAGAGATTCTGGAATAAGACTTTGGAGCTGGGTCACCTGATGACTGGCTGGTAACAAAAACCCCTCACTAGCGGTAGGTAGTGGCACTGTTATTGCCAGGTGGCGCTAGAACCTGCCAACCAATGCAGGAGATGTAAGAGTCGCAGGTTTGATCCCTGGATCAGGAAGATCCCCTGGAGAAGAGAATGACAATCCACTCCAGTATTCTTGCTTGGAGAATCCCATGGACAGAGGAGCCTGACATGCTACGGTTCATGGGGTCGCAAAGGGTCAGACACAACTGAAGCAACTTAGCATTAGCAGTGGTGGGTGGAATCACTGACAAAGTAGCAGTGCAACTGTAAAACTCTGGCCAGCAGTGAGCTGGAGTGGAATGCTAGTGAAGGGAATGCACTGGAGGGAATGCTGCATCCCGGGCACCCAGAGATTCAGGGAAAGTAGACATTTAAGGACCGTGGAATGGGTGTTACTGGCCACTATCAATGTATTAAGGAGAGACAAGAAAGGCTGAGAGTGATTAATCACCAATTTGCGAGGCGGGATCTCCTGGGGCTAAGGCCTAGAACTTAAATTACAAGGTAGCTCCAGTGAAGACAGTATTCCCAGTCCTAACAAGTCGGCTGGAGAAGGCAATGGCAACCCACTCCAGTGCTCTTGCCTGGCAAATCCCATGGACGGAGGAGCCTGATGGGCTGCAGTCCATGGGGTCGCTAGGAGTCAGACACGACTGAGTGACTTCACTTTCACTTTTCACTTTCATGCATTGGAGAAGGAAATGGCAACCCACTCCAGTGTTCTTGCCTGGAGGATCCCAGGGATGGGGGAGCCTGGTGGCCTGGCGTCTATGGGGTCGCACAGAGTCAGACATGACTGAAGCGACTTAGCAGCAGCAGCAGCAACAAGTCGGCTATGTCAGAGTCACGACCTTAATTGAAAGGGAACGAGATCCTGAGATATGGAATGAGGACCTGTGGGTCAATGTCCTTGTAAATCTTGACTTTCTAGGTGTCCTCTGAATCCTTTGGCCTGCAGAATGGGCCTGCTCTCCAGGTTAAGATTTAGCACTTCTAGCTTTTGAAGTTGATACAGAGATTTTTGCCTTATAAGAAAACACTTCCTATAGATACACACCACTGTGTATAAAAGAAAAAATAGATTTACTATATAGAACATAGAACTATATTCAATATCTTGTAATAATCTATAATGGAAAAGAATCTGAAGCTGTACACCTGAAACTAACATAATATTTGAAATCAAGTGAAGTTTAATAAATAAAATTTAAAAATGTTTTTCCTCAAAGGGTCTTAACCTACTCTGCCACCTTTACTCTCCACCCAAAAACCAATAACTTGAGTTAAGTCACAACATAAGCAATGAGAAGAAAAAGACATTATGTCTCAAAAAGCTGTATTGGTAGAAGCTGGAAGAATATAGAGAGAGCCTGGGTATATGTGGTCAAGGGGGGCTAAGAATGTAAAGTCGGAGGAGGAAGAATTCATTCCAAAGAGAGCATTCCCCTGTGACATATGAGTTTATTCAGGCAAGAACCCCAGTTGTTGCCATCACACTGTTAGAATGACTCTGGGAAGTTTGGAGAAAATATCTTATTAAATCAGTCTGCGGCATCAATGATAACATATTAATCACACTATGTGAGCAGGAAGTGCCAGTAAACTGAAGGCCTTGGTGAGATGCTTGTGCATCAGAGGGTGGAAGTTAAGCCCTACAAAGATCCAGGGCTCTCCTATATCAGTGAAGTTTTTAGAGGTGTAGAGGATGGGCTATGCTGGGACATTCTCTCCAAAGCAAAGGACAAATTTTCATTTCATGCCTTCCACTACTAAGAAGGAAACACAATGCCTGGTAGGCCCTTAGGGCTCTTCAGGCAGCCTTATCCACGCTCATGAATACTGCTTTGGCCCTTTCGGTGGTAACTAAGACGACTTCTGGGGCTTCCCTGGTGACTCGGTGGTAAAGAATCCATCTGCCAATGTAGGAGACACAGGAGACCGGGGTTTAATTCCTGGGTCAGGAAGATCCCCTGGAGGAGGAGATGACAACCCACTCCAATACTCTTGACTGGGAAATCCCATGGACAGAGGAACCTGGCGCGCAACAGTCCATGGGGTCACAAAAAGTTAGACACGACTTAGCGACTAAACAGCTACAACAGCAAGACTTCTAGCTTTGACTGGGGCTTTGAAACAAGTCCAGAATGTGGTGACTATAGTCCTGCCTCTTGGGCCTTTCTAGCCAGAAGACCAGTGCATTTGAAGTTGTTTGCATTGCCTTGGAAACCCCCTTTCCATCACCTTCTAGCACCTTCAGTGAAGGGGTACCTCCCACCGCTGGTGCGAGAGGCAGTGGAGTTTCACGTTCAGATTCTTGTGCTACAAAATGAAGACTCTACTATGAAAGGTAAACCCCCAAGCAACAGAGAACCTAAATACCCTGGAAACTTTCAGAAAACCAGAGAAATAGAGCCCAAAACGGATTGGGCAGAGGGACCTCAGCAGACAATAGGTTGCACATCCAATTCCTCATTATTCGTATTAGAAAGGCGGGGAGGAGCTGTTCAAAAAGAAAGAACCAAATGAGTTATAAAAGGCAACAAAACATTCATGGTTTTCACAACTGTTCTCCAACAATTTGCCTAGAAAATATAAAGGTGCTGCTAAAGCTTTAACCCACGTTTCCTGACTAGGGGGTAAAATTGGGATCCTGATATAAAAATCATATTTCTCTGGCTCTTCTCCCAGATACCAGGTGGCATCACTGTTTCCCTCCTCTGGCTCTGTTCCACCTCCCTGGGATTCTGTCTGGCCAAGGCAACCAAATGCCCGGGCCCCCAGAGCACCTGATTTCTGCTGCAGATGCCCTTGCTGTCCCAGGGGCAGGGCAGCCCCTGCCAAGGCTGCCAGTCCCCACACTGCCACTGCAGCTGCTGCCCTGTGGGCTGTCAGTGCCCCGCAGACAACCCAGCCAAACTGCCGTCACGGCCTTGACCTCCCTCCATCACAGCCTGTCGCCAAGACAGGAGCTGAGCTACTCTGGGCAACCTATACTCACTTGTACTCAGCAGTACCATGTTTAGTGACGTGATACCCAGAGGGGAACAGTTTTAAACACACTTCCATCTGATCAAATTAGTCTCAGTAATAATCATGAAACAGAACAAACAGTGATAATGGCCAGAAGAGAAATGCAGCGGTGAAAAGTTTCCTTTTTTTGTAGTTTGTATGTATTATAGGCCTGTCCTATAGATAAATACAGAAGGAAAACAGAAGGAAAGATTATAGCGAAAGAAGAAGATAAAAAGATTGTTTTTAATTCCATTAACATATTTTTCCATTTTATTACAAATTTTTTTCAAGCATATAGCAAAATTGAAGAAGTTTTAATGAACATATATACCCAGCACATAGATTTTTACCAGTAAAAATTTACAATCCTTGCCTTATCAGAGTTACCCACTTATCTGTTTATCTCTCCACCTATCAATCTTATCTTTCATATTTAAATAAATTATTTTAAACTGGTGTTAGATTTACAGATAAGTTGTAAAAATAAGTACAGAGCTTTGCCATATACCCTCACCCATTTCCCCCTATTATTAACAGCTTACATTAGTATGATACATTTGTTAACGACTAATGAAAAAATAATGCCACATCTTTTTAAGCTAAACCCATACTTTATTCAGATTTTTTTCTAGTTTTATTTTTTTTCATAATATCCTTTCTCTGTTCCAGGATCCTATTTATAATATTACATTACATTTAGTGGCCATGTCTCCCTAGGCTCCTCTGGGCTATAACAGTTTCTCAGACTTTCCTTGTTTTCGATGACCTTGACAGTTTTGAGCAGTACTGGTCAGGTATTTTGTAGATTGTTCTCCAGTCTGATGTTTTTTCTCATGGTTCTCCTGGTGTTACAGGTTTGGGGGAAGAAGACCACGGAAATCAAGTATTCTCAATACATAATGATCAAACGTCTGTGCTAGCCACATGAGTTATTACTGATAGTGTTCACTTTGATCACCTGGCCAAGGTAGTGTTTGCCAGGTTTCTTCACTGTAGGGCTGCTTTTCCCCCTCCTTTTTCTTTTTTTCTTTCTTTTTCAATATACATATATTTTGGCCACACTGTGAAGCGTGTTGGATCTTAGTTCCCTGACCAGGGATCAAACCCTCGTCCTTTGCATTGGAAGCTTGGAGTCTTCACCTCTGGACCACCAGGGGAGTTCCCTTCCCTCTCCTTTTCACACTGTGCTCTTTGGAAGCAAATCCCTAAGTGTAACCCACAGTTAACGAGTGGAAAGGGGATTATTTAGGATTCTTTTGTATGGGGGAGATTTGTCTCCTGTCACCCATTTATTTATTTATTCAATCATTTATTTATATTTGTATAGACCCTTGGATATTTATTTTATGCTTTGGATTAAATCTTTTTTTTGCCCCAATTTTTCCAGCTTTGGCCTTTGGGAGCTCCTTCCATTAGCTTTGGTGTCCCTTTGATGTATACTCTTAGTTTTATTATTTTTTTGAGTGTTCCCTTATTTTCTAGCACTATAAGATGCCCCAGGCTCATCTTATATATTCCCAGACTCAGTCCTAAAATCAGCCACTTTTCCAAGGAGTCCTGGTTCCTTTTATTGGAGAATGGTGTCAGAAACCAAGATCTGGGCACTGTGGGTGCTTGCTACTACTAAAATGTGGTTGTTTTAGAGCTGCTGAGCCCTCTCAGCAGACAGAGCTAAGAAATACACACACATGTACTAACCTGCGTACAAGAACATATCTAGATATGTAGATACAGATTATTATAGGTTATGTCATCTATATATATGGATACAAGTTAAATCTACGTCCATCAATATCTACATTGAGATTATTAACATGAGTTCATACGAATGTCTCCCAGCCTAATCCAAAACCACAGGGCTCATTCTAGCCTCCTCCCTTTGCTTATCTGTAACCTCTCTCACTGATAATGGGCAGTGTGGCTCCCACCACTCGCCAGTCATTTAATTATTCTCACACACATATAGCAGTTTTGGAGCTTGTTCCCCTGAAGCAGCACCTTTACCAACCATAACATAGTGTGATGCACTGTTTCTTCTGTTTTTAGCCTTTCAGTTTCCAGCCATTTCCAAAGCTAGGTAGGTCGGCATTTCTTTCCCCCGTTTCCGAGGTGAGGATACATTGCATAATAGTGATACAGTTAGACTCTCTGGTCACACGCTATAGTCCATCCCAGGATTCTTCCTCCCTTTTAGTGGATTTTTAAAAAAATTTGCATACATTACGGTTCACACGTGTTCTGTAAAGTTCTGTGTTAGTTGCTCAGTCCTGTCTGACTCTTTGTGACCCCATGGACTATAGCCCACCAGGCTCCTCTGTCCTAGGAATTCTTCAGGCATGAATGCTGGAGTGAGTCGCCATTCCCTTCTCCAGGGGATCTTCCCGACCCAGGGACTGAACCCAGGTCTCCTGCATTGCAGGCAAATTCTTTACCATCTGATCCACCAGGGAAATTCCAAAGAAGTCACCTCCCTGTCAGGGAATTGAACTCTGGTCTCACACATGACAGGCGGGGATACCCATATCTGCACTGGTGGCTCAGATGGTAAAGTTCTATGGGTTTCTACAAATGGATAGTGCCATGTAGCTACCACTACAGTAACTCACAGAATAGTTTCACGGTCCTAAAAGTCCCCCTTTCATAACCTAGTTGGTCCTCCTCTCTTCCCGAATCCGTAGCAATGACCAGTTGAGCTGTTTTCCATCTCTAAAGAGTTTTGCCTTTTCCAGAATGTAAACTATCCTTCTGGCTTCTTTCACTTGGCAATATGCATTTAAGATTCGTCCATGTTGTTCCATGGATGAACTCTTGTTCCTTTGGGAAAAAAAGGAAAAACATATGCCAATTTTAGTTCAAGCTCAATAATAAGTAATAACATTTTGAGACGTAACATCTGCAAATTGGTTAATGACTTCATCAAACTTGATCTGTGCTTCTTCATGTTCAAAGGACAGTACAACCTGATTTGACAATCTACCTACTCATAGTTGATCAAAGAACACTTTTTATTCATTTTAACTTTGAAAAGTTTCTTTCACATAAAATATGTGCACATTTCACAGAAAAGATGAAACCTTACCACTGTTAGAGCTATAGGAAAAGATGTTCAATTTCTAAGAGAAATGCATGTTAGAATCACACAATTTACGCTTCTCACATTGCCAAAGATCAAAGAGTTTGATGACATAAATGTAGGTGAGAAGGTGAGAAAGAAAGAACTCCAATATATTGTAGATAGAAGTGTAAACTGGAGTATCCTTTAAAATTATGACGATAGCTACCAAAATTACAAATGCGCATGCCTTTTGACTCTGTGTTCTACCTATAGGGTATTTTTTTTTTCTGTAGAGAAGCTTATCTGTGTGTGAAGTGAGGTATGTAAAGATTACCTACTGCAGCATTTCTGTAATGGCCTGTAATTAGAAAGAAGATCGATGTCCATCCATGAAGGGCAGAATAATCAGATTAAGTCAAATCAGGTCAATTTAAATTACACATTGTCATTAAAAAGACTGTATGAAAAGATCTTTCAGATATAACAAGTGAAGAATGCAAGGGGCAGAACAGTGAGTACAGTATTTGTACTAGGGCTTTTTATAGAACCAATAGGATGGATACACAGAGAGATCAACGGACACGTGTGAGAAGATTATAGGCACTGGCTCACGGGATTATGCAGGGTATGAAATCCCATGATCTGCCGTCTGCAAGCTGGAGAACCAAAAAAGCCGGTCGTGTGTGATTCCATCTGAGCACAAAGACCTAAGCAATAGATGAGAAAAAAAACATTCTAAGAACATGAGGGGAATTTTTTTTTATTGAGGATTGGGCCTGAAAGTCACCTTAGACCTTTTCTTTCTTTCCATCTACATATCTATGAATCATCAGATCTTAGCAATGTAACTATCAAAAGATATCACAAATATCTTAACTTTCTTCCATAACTTCCCTGGTCTCATCTACCATCAGTCACTACCCCAGACTGACAGCCCTGAATCCCTTCATTCTAAATTAGCATCCTTGAAAGTGAAAGTGAAGTTGCTCAGTCGTGTCCAACTCTTTGCGACCTCATGGACTGTAGCCTACCAAGCTCTTCTGTCCATGAGATTTTCCAGGCAATAGTACTGGAGTGGATTGCCATTTCCTTCTCCAAAATTAGCATCCTTAGTAGTCTCTATTCTCTCTCACAGAACTCTTTATTTATCTTCATACCTCTTGTCTATGTATAAAAATACTTATTGGGGTACTTGTTTAATTAATGCCTTTTTCCCCAGCTGGACTATAAGCTCCAAGAAGTCAGAGAACATGTCTGTTTTGCTTATCACTAAATGCCCAACTCAAACTTCTGTGTTGAGTAAATGAATGAACTTCATTATGGAACTCATTGAATAAACATAGTTGTGTATATAAGGGGGATATTTTATAACTGTATTGAGGAGAATATTATTCTGACAATAATATAAACTGTCAGAAGCAGCTGTGTATTTGGTCATGGAGGATGGTCTAGAAAAGACACGTTTTTGTCAGTTTCTGACCTCCGCAAGTGTGCCATGCTTTGCAAGCTGTCAGTCTAGATCCTCCAACGACGTGTGGCTTCCATACCAGGAGAGTGAACAATTTTCCTCTTCATTGTTTCACTCTATTCTGCCTTTGTGTGAAGGAGCAAAGAGCTTCTTATTTGAAGAAGTGAGGTCAAAGAAGACTATATATATATGTGTGTGTGTGTATATATATATGTTTATATTGTTTTAGCGGCACCTCCCTTGCAAGTCTGTACAGGCTGAATATGAACTGGGTGGAGTTCACGGTGAAGTTTTGCTTCAGGAATTTCCTGAAATAACTCTCTACTAAAATTCGGCTCTCATAATTGAAGATTACATTGACCTCATACACTGCCAGTGCACATTTAAAAATTCTCTGGGACTCAAAACCATCATGAAGAAGTTTCCAGCGATTATGTTACCAGGTTTTAATGACCAAGAGAGCTTTGTACACATTTTCTCATATTCTATTGTGATAATTGTAATATGTTATAATAATTTATGTGTCAGTCTCTCCTACCTTTGTTCTGTGCCCTCTTCAAGGACAGGAATATAATGGGAACTCCATAAATATGTCTTAAATGAATAATCTGACTTTAGTACCTGAATTTGCCTCTGGGAGGAAAATTTTATTCTAGGAAGAACTGTTCTAGTCCAATTCACCACTTATTAGCTCTGTAACTCTGGATGGGTCATTTAATCTTTCTTCATTTTCCTCCCTTTTAAATAATTATGAAAAATGTAAAGCTACAGAAAAATATAAAGAATGATACAATGAACCCAGTTAATTTCTATCTACCACCCAGTTTTTATAAAATTTTAATTCTTTTATCAAGTATAATGGAGAGAATGCTATATGTTTATCAAATCCTATTTCATTTTCCTCTTCCTGGGACACTCAAAAAGACTTCATTTCTTACCCTCATTGCAGGCAGATTGGTAGCAGAAGACTAGTTCTACCAATAGGCTGTAAGCAGGTGTGGTGTGTGTATAAGTTCCAAAGTAAGCATGGAACAATGAATTCTCTGAGCTCTCTTTCCTGCTGCAGAGACTGTGGAAGCCATGCTTTAAAATGGCAGTCCTGGAAGGTCTGGATCCTCCATGAGCCTGGGTGGTTGATGTAGCCCTGAATGACTATACAGATGAGTGTTTGAGAATCTCTCTTGCTCTACATCTTCTTGACATTGAGTTTTCTTAGCTTTTAAAGCTTTTCTGCCAGTTTGAAGATATGAAATCAGTGTTTTAAATTGTGTTCTGCTGATTATGAGTGATGCTAAGCATCTTTTCAAATGCTTGTTTGTCCTTGAGTTCTTCTGAGACTGCCTGTTCCTTTGTGATGGTGGTGGTGGGTTTCCTTATCCTAGTGTTTTGTGGAAATACATTTTTGCTTTGGAAATTAATCTTTTATCAGTTGCATTCACTGGAAATACTTTTTCCAAATATGTAGCTTATCTTTTTACTTTGCTTGCAATATTTTTGTTAGGTAGAAATTTGTATTTATTAATCTGCTGCTGCTGCTGCTTTATGTGGGAATTCTTTCCTGTCTCATGGTTGTTAAGGTATTTTCTGTATTTCTTTTTGAAAGTTTTAAAAACTTTTCATTTTTAAGGATATAATCCATCTGTAAAAGTTTATGAGCCTGTATGCATGTGTTTGTGTGTGTGTGTGTTTGGAGTAAGTTATGAACTTTGTTTTCCCATAAAAATACCCAGTTTCTCAGGGCTATTTGTCTATTCTTTGGTCATGATGCTCAGCTTATGGGATCTCAGTTCCCCAACCAGTGACTGAACCTGGGCCATGGCAGTGACAGCCTGGAAACCTAACCACCAGGCCAGCAGGGAACTCCCTTCAAGACCATTTATGGACAAGCCTATCTTTTCAGTTGACGGTAATACAATTTTGCCGTATATCAAGTTTACATTTATGCAGGGTTCTGTTTATAGGCACTGTAATCTGTTTCATTGGTTTATTTTTCTGTCTCTGAGTCAAAGCTATGCTGTCTTAATTGCTATAATCCTATAGGTCTTGATATCTGGTAGTTTGGATATTCCTCTAGATCTTCATTGCTGTCTCATCTATTGCTGAGCCTTTTTGTTTCAATGTAAACTTTGGGTTGAGATTGTCATACTCTACAAATAAGCTGAGAATTTTTTTACTATTACATTTTCTGGTTAGTACTAATGATGCATAGAAATTCTATTGATTTTCATATGTTGATTTTGTATCCAGAAGTCTTTTGCCCTGATATCAATTGTATGTAGACTTTTTAGAATTTATAGATAAGCTATAGACCATAAATAAAAACAGCTTTGGTTCTTCCTTTCCAATTCTTATATTGTTTTTACACAGTATTAAATGGAAATGATTAACTTTATTCTTTATTTTAATAAAAATGTCTTTAATGATTCACAAGCATTTGTTTGCTCTTGTTTTTTTTTTTTTTTTTTCTCGCTATGCTGTTTTGGTGGGTATACTTAAGCTAAGGAAGTATATTCAAACATTTTATGCTTTAGTCTCATTTGTAATATGTAGATATCATCACCTATTTCACCTGTTTTTTAGGCTATAGTGAGGATTAAATGAGATACCTTCTAGAAAAGACCTTTGAAAACAGTAAAGTACTATAGTCGAATGTTAGTTTGTGTGTGTGTATTTTTGTTCACTGCTGTATCCTCAGCACTTAGAACATTTTCTGGGACACAGTTAGTGCTCAATAAATATGTGTCGAATGATTGTGAAGGAAAAGCTAAAATTAAACAAATGTTTCATGTAAAGAAATATTTCCTGCATTGTAGCAGAGATGACAACAAAGGCACTCATGCTGCCACTACCTGGACCAGCGGCAGAAGCTAATAAATTATCTCAGAATCCCTTCTGAACTTGATCACTGAAACTCAGAACCTGTTTCAACTCAGTGTTCTAGTCAGCCATGTCCAATCCATTGTAGCTGGCATATGAAAAAGAACTTGTAACCAGACCACCTCACTTGTCTCTTGAGAAACCTATATGCAGATCAGGAAGCAACAGTTAGAACTGGACATGGAACAACAGACTGGTTCCAAATAGGAAAAGGAGTACATCAAGGCTGTATATTGTCACCCTGCTTATTGAACTTCTATGCAGAGTACATCATGAGAAACGCTGGGCTGGAAGAAGCACAAACTGGAATCAGGATTGCCGGGAGAAATATCAATCACCTCAGATATGCAGATGACGCCACCTTTATGGCAGAAAGTGAAGAGGAACTAAAAAGCCTCTTGATGAACGTGAAAGAGGAGAGTGAAAAAGTTGGCTTAAAGCTCAACATTCAGAAAACAAAGATCATGGCATCTGGTCCCATCACTTCATGGGAAATAGATGAGGGAACAGTGGAAACAGTGTCAGACTTTATTTTTGGGGGGCTCTAAAATCACAGCAGATGGCGATTGCAGCCATGATATTAAAAGACGCTTACTCCTTGGAAGGCAAAGAAAGTTATGACCAACCTAGATAGCATATTAAAAAGCAGAGATATTACTTTGCCAACAAAGGTCCAGCTAGTCAAGCCTATGGTTTCCCCAGTGGTCATGTATGGATGTGAGAGTTGGACTGTGAAGAAAGCTGAGTGCCAAAGAATTGATGCCTTAGAACTGTGGTGTTGGAGAAGACTCTTGAGAGTCCCTTAGACTGCAAGGAGATCCAACCAGTTCATTCTAAAGGAGATCAGTCCTGGGTGTTCTTTGGAAGGACTGATGCTGAGGCTGAAATTCCAATACTTTAGCCACCTCATGCGAAGAGTTGACTCATTGGAAAAGACCCTGATGCTGGGAGGGATTGAGGGCAGGAGGAGAAGAGGACGACAGAGGATGAGATGGCTGGATGGCATCACCGACTCGATGCACTTGAGTTTGGGTGAACTCTGGGAGTTGGTAATGGACAGGGAGGCCTGGTGTGCTGTGATTTATGGCGTCACAAAGAGTCGGACACGACTGAGCGACTGAATTGAACTGAACTGAACTGAAAAAAGCCAAACCAATAATATTTACTCTCTACTTGATTGGACATTTGGGACTGCTTGAAATAGAGGTTTAGTATTTACAAATGTAAAAATCCACAGGAGGGCTACATAGCAACCAACACATAGAAATTCCATTCTGATTAGTTGGTTTATTTTTCTCACATATTTCTTCAAAAGTGTAAAACACAATGATATCTGTTAAGTAAAAAGCAACATTAGGCCTACACGAAGTTTTCCTTTTTGTTAGTAAAATGCTTTGTTCATAAGTTTATCTTCATTATTATATTGCTAGCTAGAAATGAATTATGAGCATGATTTTAATAATTACCCTAGTTTTTAAAAAGTTTTCCTAGCAAAGCTTACTGAATCTTCTATTTTTGATAGGTAGAAATTGAAGTGAATCATAATAAATCATCCTCTTACATACAAGAATAGATAAGCACCAAATTTCCAAAGTCATCGCTTTATTTTGTACATTTACATGCTTCTCATGGGGCTTCCCAGGTGGCTCCATTGGTAAAGAATCTGCCTGCAAGGCCGGAGACAGACTTGGGTTTGATCCCTGGGTTGGAAAGCTCCCCTGGAGGAAGAAATGGCAACCCGCTCCAGTATTCTTGCTTGGAAAAATCCCATGGACAGAGGAGTCTGGCAGGCTACAGTCCATGGTGTTGCAAAGAGTTAGACACCACTTTGTGGCTTAACCACCACCACCATTGCTTCTCATCTATTGGCCATTTTCACATTTTCTCATGTTATTAATCTACACTTTCATGTCAAAAGAGACCTGTTGGGCTTCTCTTCCCAAGCATTTCCACCTGTCACTTTCCTCCCACTTATCACAAACCCCCAACAATTTTTGCGCTAGAATATACAAAATTTGGTGCTTAAAAATAGAAAAGTAAGTTGTGTGCACTGGAAGGACACGTTCACTTACTACAAGGTAGGTGACCAATGAAGCACCTGAGAAGATCTGTGATTTTCCTGTGGTCCCTGATGCCTGTTATTTCTCACTTCTTGGTTCCTGGAGAAATGAACATGTTCCAACTTTGCACTCTGCTACTGGGCTTTTAGGAAATGTATCATAACATTAAAAAAAATTCAGATGCTATTTTCTCCACCAACCAACTTTGCCAAAATCAAGCCTGGAGTCTCTTATGAAAGATTAACATTTCAAAGCTAGCACTTTGCAGCAAAGGGCATATATCATTATTTTGTTCTAATCTGCAACCACCTGACAGGCTCAAGAAGCAATCATGGCTAAGAACCAGAATCTCAGATATTATGTAAGTCATTGTTGCTTTCCAATTTAGATTTAGCTGATTCAAAGCTAACAAGAAAGGAAATTTGCATGAGAGGATATTATATGAAAACAGAGTTCACAGTAGTATGCTTTGTATATGACATGCCTATATCTATATGTCTATATCTACATGTCTATGTCTATATGACATTAGGCAAATTAGCCAAGGCCTCAAATTTCCTCTTCTGGAAAATGAAGATAATAGCATCCATCTATCTCATAGGATTACAAAAGTTAAAGCATTAGTCTCTCAGTCATGTCCAATTCTTTGCAACCCCATGGACTGTAGCCCACCAGGGTCCTCCATCTATGGGATTTTCCAGACATAAGATTATGGTGGGTGTTAAACGAGATAATCTATGCAAAGTACACAGCACAGCACCTGGTAAGAATGTGCACCATAATATATAGCTTATGTAGCAGTGTACAATTATCCAGTTTTTAGAGCAAAGGTTGGATAGATATAAACCTAAGTCTTAACAGTGGTTATTTGGGGTTCAGTTCAGTTCAGTCGCTCAGTCATGTCCGATTACTTGCGACCCCATGAATCGCAGCATGCCAGGCCTCCCCGTCCATCACCAACTCCCGGAGTTCACTTAGACTCATCCATCAAGTCAGTGATGCCATCCAGCCATCCCATCCTCGGTCGTCCCCTTTTCTTCCTGTCCCCAATTCCTCCCAGCATCAAAGTCTTTTCCAATGAGTCAACTCTTCGCGTGAGGTGGCCAAAGTACTGGAGTTTCAGCTTTAGCATCATTCCTTCCAAAGAAATCCCAGGGTTGATCTTCAGAATGGACTGGTTGGATCTCCTTGCAGTCCAAGGGACTCTCAAGAGTCTTCTCCAACACCACAGTTCAAAAGCATCCATTCTTCGGCGCTCCGCCTTCTTCACAGTCCAACTCTCACATCCATACATGACTACTGGAAAAACCATAGCCTTGACTAGATGGACCTTAGTTGGCAAAGTAATGTCTCTGCTTTGGAATATGCTACCTAGGTTGGTCATAACCTTTCTTCCAAGGAGTAAGTGTCTTTTAATTTCATGGCTGCAATCACCATCTGCAGTGGTTTTGGAGACCAAAAAAATAAAATCTGACACTGTTTCCACTGTTCCCTCATCTATTTCCCATGAAGTGTTGGGACCAGATGCCATGATCTTCATTTTCTGAATGTTGAACTTTAAGCCAACTTTTTCACTCTCCTCTTTTACTTTCATCAAGAGGCTTTTTAGTTCCTCTTCACTTTCTGCTATAAGGGTGGTGTCATCTGCATATCTAAGGTTATTGATATTTCTCCTGGCAATCTTGATTCCAGCTTGTGTTTCTTTCAGTCCAGCGTTTCTCATGATGTACTCTGCATATAAGTTAAATAAGCTGGTGACAATATACAGCCTTGATGTACTCCTTTTCCTATTTGGAGCCAGTCTGTTGTTCCATGTCCAGTTCTAACTGTTGCTTCCTGACCTGCATACAGATTTCTCAAGAGGCAGGTCAGGTGGTCTGGTATTCCCATCTCTTTCAGAATTCTCCACAGTTTATTGTGATCCACACAGTCAAAGGCTTTGGCATAGTCAATAAAGCAGAAATAGATGTTTTTCTGGAACTCTCTTGCTTTTTTGATGATCCAGTGGATGTTGGCAATTTGATCTCTGGTTCCTCTGCCTTTTCTAAAACCAGCTTGAACATCAGGAAGTTCATGGTTCATGTATTGCTGAAGCCTGACTTGGAGAATTTTGAGCATTACTTGACTAGCGTGTGAGATGAGTGCAATTGTGCGGTAGTTTGAGCATTCTTTGGCATTGCCTTTCTTTGGGATTAGAGTGAAAACTGACCTTCTCCAGTCCTGTGGCCACTGCTGAGTTTTCCAAATTTGCTGGCATATTGAGTGCAGCACTTTCACAGCATCATCTTTCAGGATTTGAAATAGCTCAACTGGAATTCCATCACCTCCGCTAGCTTTGTTCGTCGTGATGCTTTCTAAGGCCCACTTGACTTCACATTCCAGGATGTCTGGCTCTAGATGAGTGATCACACCATCGTGATTACCCAGATAGTGAAGATCCTTTTTGTACAGTTCTGTGTATTCTTGCCATATTCTAGGTGATTTCTATTTTCTTTTCTTTGTTTTGATACTATTTCTAAAATCTCTCCCTTGAGTCTATATTACTTTTTTTTTCAAATAAGAAGTCAGTATCCCTTTTGTACTGACTACCAAAGTAGTTAGGAGGTTCTCACTTACTGGAATTATGGGGCATATAAATGAGTGTCTGGAACTGCCTGTAGTAGGTCATCATAACGGTCCCCAATGAATCCAAGTGTCCATGTCCCTTTCAAATGTGATTTTGCTGCTCCTCCCATCAACAAAATGAGTCTAATTTTCCACCACTTGAAACTGAGCTGGCTTTGTGACTTGCTTTGACAAATAGAATGTGACAGAAGTGATACTGTGTGAATTTCAGGACATAGATCTTAAGAGAACTTACAGCTTCTGCCTTTGCTATCTTGCAACACTGAGACGCTTCATGCTGTGCAGACGCCCAGTTTAGCATACCTGAAGGACAGCCGTTGGGCCCCGAAATACAGCCAGCATCAATTACCAGACATGTGAGTGAGACCATCCTGGACTCTCTAGCTCCAGGCAAGTGGTCAGATGACTACAGCCACACAAGTGACCACAACTGAACCTGAGAAATAGACATCTATTCAATATACAAGACTGAGAGACACAATATAATATGGATATTTTAAATTATCATGTGTTGGGTTGGTTTGTTATATAGCCATGGGTATCTGAAACACTGCTCTTCATAGACGCCTAGGTTGCCCTACTTCATAGTGGATGCTGCAGAAAGGTTTTCTTTCCAAACATATTCATTGTACAGTTGCAGAGAGTGAAAAAAAAAAGTCTTCCTTTTATCTTTGCTTTGTTATGTGAACTTAAGCTTGTGTGTGTGTGCCTGCTCAGTTGCTCACTTGTGTCCAACTCTTTGCAACTCTATGGACTGCAGCCCACCAAGCTCCTGTGTCCATGGAATTTTGCAGGCAAAAATATGGGAGTGGGTTGCCATTTCCTTCTCCAGGAGATCTTCCTGACCCAGGGACTGAGCCATGTCTCTTGCATTGGCAGGTGGATTTTTTTACTATTGGAGCCACCTGAATTTAAGCTTACACTGTTGTAAATCGATGTGGTCGTCCCTTAGTATATGAAATTGAGGATTTCCTTAATCACCTATGCCAGGGGCAAGAGTGCTCATTGCCAGGGGTCAGTGTTGGAAACTTTTAATAAACGTTGTTTCACTCTTAATTTCTTGTGTGTCCCTCATTTTTTCTGGGGCTACCCTGACTTGGATATCAAGGACCAAAACATTCATTCATTCATTGTCAGTTCAGTTCACTTCATTCGCTCAGTCCTGTCCGACTCTTTGCAATCCCATGAATCGCAGCATGCCAGGCCTCCCTGTCCATCACCAATTCCCGGAGTTCACTCAAACTCATGTGCATCGAGTCCGTGATGCCATCCAGCCATCTCATCCTCGGTCATCCCCTTCTCCTCCTGCCCCCAATCCCTCCCAGCATCAGGGTCTTTTCCAATGAGTCAACTCTTCGCATGAGGTGGCCAAAGTACTGGAGTTTCAGCTTTAGCATCATTCCTTCCAAAGAACACCCAGGACTGATCTCCTTTAGAATGGACTGGTTGGCTCTCTTTGCAGTCCAAGGGACTCTCAAGAATATGCTACTCCTTAAATATTTGTTGAGCACACTGAGACTGGGTGAAGCAATAAAGGAAAACAGCTGACTTTAAGGCCTGGTCACTGGTCTCCAGGACAGGAAGATAAGATATGCAGATAATGTTACTAGAAAGTAATGCATGCTACAGCACAGAGTGAATTATGAACAACTCATCCAGCATACGAGTGTGGGGGAGGAGGCCTTCCAATTAGAAGGGTCCGGATTGGGTGTATAGGAAACACACAATTTGACTTTAGCCTTAAAGACTGAATTAAGAATTTGGGGGAGGTGAGATAGTGAACGGCGCTCTGGACAAGGAAATATTCACAAACAAAAGACAGGAAGGATAGACATACAAGACACAAGAGAGGTGTCCAGGATACAAATTTAACTGAAGTGGAGGGTTCATTTACTGATTCATTTATTGATTTAACCAGTGTTTACTGAAGGCCTGCTAAGTGTCAGACACTCTGTTAGTCTCTGAAGAAAATATCTCTGAGATAAATGGCAGGTGCCTCATCTCTAAAGAATCTAGTGTGCCTGCAGCAATACACCATTGTAGTGAATAGGATGATAAGTATCAAGGCAGATAAGTCTGGAAAAGTAGGTCTGAGGCCAAACTATTGGAAGACCTTGAAAGCCAGGATTTCCCTCCTGTGGTTCAGAGAAAGCTCCACTTAAAAAAAAAAAGAAGGAAAAAGAAACTTTCCTTTTTTCACATTAAGCTTTCTTTGAACGGTATAACAGATTAAAATGGAATTTTTCACTATCCATCCTTTTCTTTATGGAAGCCCCAGGGTTCCTCTATAGTTTTAGAGAACACAGCTTCAAAAATGATATTATTGTGCAGGCTATAGAGGCTTATTGAAATTCTGTGGTTAGAATCAAGAGAGTCACATAATGTAAGTACAATGTCCAGTCAAAATAGATCACAATTGTTGAGCAATTTACTAGGTAGCAGGTATCATATCTAGGGTTTCTTGTATATCATTTAATCTTTGCCACAACCCCATCAGGATGGTTCTATTATTATTAATATTATCCACATTTCAGAAGGGATGATGGGTGTTCAGAGGTGAAGTAAATACTCCAAGTTGTTTAGAGGCCAGAATAGATTCAGTGAGACCTCAGGCTCTGTGTCAAAGTAAAGCTGGGCATGAGGCCTCCAGGCTATACTTTCTCTTAATCTCCTCATCACATATCAGACACTTGATTACTGGTATTTCTTAGCATTATCATTATTTCTAGAGTACTTAAGGGGATAAGTATCTAGGAATTGCTTCATACCTTTGGATACTATCATTTTGGGATATATAAATTTAGTTAAGGCAGCTCCAGGAGATGGTGAAGGACAGGGAAGTCTGACCTGCTGCAGTCCATGGTTCGCAAAGAGTCAGACACGACTGAGTGAACAACAAAGGCAGAAGAGTTAATGGCCCAGAATCACTAAGTTTAAAGACAACTTATTCCAATACAGTAAATAAGATAGCAAATGACACATTATTTGCTATTCATTTGTTCTATTGGGGTGTTATACAGAATCATGAGAATATCATCTCAGTGGGTTTTGAGCTACTTAGAACCATTTTCTCCGTAAAGAAAGAAAAAAAAAAAAAGCTAAGAAAAGTACTAAGGATTATATGGATATAACTCATAGTTAAAGAAATGTAATTTCAAACAATGAGTTTCTAGAGCTGCCAGGTGGAGTCGTTCAGCTTGGACAATGTGCAAAGGTGACTGACCAAGGGAGGAGCGGTGTGGAAATGGAGCCCTGAATGGAAAGGTTTACAGTCTGTCATGGTCGGTGCACATTTAGAAAGTTGGGGCTGGGGAGGGGACTTTAAAATTCATTCGTCCAGGCTGATGGGCCAGCAGTAGCTACGAAAACTAACCCCAGATCCTACCTTGTTATTAAAAAATTTCGGATGTTTAAAAAATTTTTTTCATTCACCCAGAAGGGACATCTTTTAAAAAATTCAAACAAAGGCATTCTACAGGTGTAAAGTAAGGTTTCCCACCTATTATCATTGGCGAAGATGAAAACCTTTTTGTTAAGCCCACAGTTGGTGAGAGTGCAAGGAAAAGGGGCATTCTCTTGCCTTGATTTTAGGAATTTCTGGAATTTAAATTGGGACTGCCTTTTAGGAAATCAGTTTGGCAATATCTTAAGTTAAAAACAAAATATTCTCACAGAATTTTGATCTAGGAATTCTACTTCTATGAATCTATGCTTTAGATATACTACACAAGTGGGCAAGGATAGCATTATAAAGTATCCTTTGCAATATTTGTGGAAAAAAAAAACCAGAAAACTACATATGTGTGCAGGAAAGTCTGATTAAAAAATTATGGGGACTTCCCTGGAGGTCCAGTGGTTAAGAGTCTGTGCTTCCAATGCATGGGGTATGGATTTAATTTCTGTTCAGGGAACTAAGATCCTACATGCCTTGCAGTGCGGTTCAAAAAAAAAAAAAAAAAGGTATGTCTATATAGTGGTATAATATGGAGCCACTAGGAAGAAATCTCTATGTACTAGTATGAAAAGATATATGGAATGTATCTAAATGAAACCAATCAGATTGCACAACATTTTACATATTATACTCTCATTTGTACAAAAAAAAAAAGGGAACATACATGTGTGTGTTTGTGGGGCTTCAGAACACTTCTGGAAGAATATATGAACAATAGTTAACAAATGATTCCTTCTGGAAAACTAGGAGAGTAGTGATATGGATTTTAATCTTCCATTTTATATTCTGTTTGGTTGTTTATTGAAAAAAAAAGATGAAAACAGACAGGAGGGATTTTGGGTCCCATGTTCACTGCAGCATTGTTTACAATAGTCAAGATATGGAAACAATCTAGGGGGTCCATAATTGGATGAATGGATAAAGAAGGTGATACATACATATATATATGTATATATATAAATATAGAGGACTTCCCTGGTGTCACAAAATGGAATATTATTCAGTTAAGAGAAAGGACATTCTGCCTTTTGTGGATAGACCATGAGGGTATTACATAAGGGAAATAAGTCAGAGAAAGACAAATACTGTGTGATATCACTTAACACATGGAATCTAGGAGAGCTGAACTCACAGAAGGGACAGGAGGATGGTTACCAGGGTTGGGGTGTGGGGGAAAAAATGCGGAGATATTGGTCAAAGTAGTACACACTTTCAACTGCAAGATGAGTAAGTTCTGAGGATCTAATGTACAGCTTTGTGATTATAGTTAATATTATTATATCATACACTAGAAACTTGCTAAGAGAGTAGATCTTAAATGTTCTTACCCCAAACAAGGAAATGGTAATTATGTTACATGATGGTGGTGTTAGCTAGTGTTATGGTGGTAATCATTTGGCAATATGTATATATACATATACATATTTGTATATATACATATTGCATATTGGATTTGTATATATACATATTGCAAATCCACTGGTCATACACCTCAGATTTATACAATATGTCAATTCTATCCACTACAGCTGGGAATAAGGGGGTTTGAGGGAAGCCAGCTGTGAGACAGAGATAACTGCACTGCAAGTTTATTACTTGGCCTGCACAGTTGTGTTCAACTCCTGTGAAAGGGAAGGGAAGGAAGCAGGATTGGGCAGGAAGAAGGTGGGCTATGAAATTGTCTCAACAATACTCTTAGCTAAGCCTTTTGGAATCTTTGGAGCTGGAACGGCTCTTCAGAGTTGTCCTGCATTGGAGTGAGAGGGCCAGGTAAGTCTTGATGTACCCTGGCACCAACCAGTCAACGGTAAGGCTGTCATAGGAAGATGTAACCTCGGGAGAGGAGACTCAGTAGCTGAGTCTAATCTGGTCTCCTATCAGGCAAAGGAATAAGTCTCTCATTTATTTTATTTTTTAAATGTGTGGCATGCTAGATCTTAGTTTCCTGACCAGGGATTGATTGAACCTGGGCCCCCTGCAGTGGAAGTGTGGAGTCTTAAGCACTGGACTGCCAGGGAAGCTCCAGTCTCTTCCTTCCAAAGAAGGAACTGAGTGGTATATTTAACAGCACTACCGTTGAAAAGAGGAGGGCATGGCAACCCACTCCAGCATTCTTGCCTGGGGAATCCCATGGACAGGGGAGAGCTACAGTCCTTAGGGTTGCAAAGCATTGGATACGACTAAAGCAACTCAGCACACACGCGCACTGTTGCAAAACCCATTTTTCTGCAGGCTCAATAGCATTTTGAATTTGTCAGGAAAACTCCACATAGTTAACCCTTTTACAGACAGCTGATCCAGCTAAGAATGGCCCTGGCTTTTGGCTCTTATTCCTCAAACCTTGCCTTCTCATATTAAAATATTGACCAACACCATATAATTGCTGGTCTTCCTGAGTCCTTAATTTCTCATATTCAGCAAACTGTAAAAGATGAAATGTCTTCTATCTTAGAAGCATCACTTTTTTTTTTTTTAAACTCTGCTTCCACCCACTCATTGTAGTGGTCTTAAATCCTCAGAATATGCTACCTGCCCTTGGGAATTAAGGGAATACTGATTTATTCTTCTGTGTAGTACACATAGAAGTAATACTTTGACTACACAGAAACCCTCAGTCTTTAACACAAATAATGCTTTATTGAAGCTGAAGAAGCATATCACCGAACAGTGCTTTTATATTAATAATCAAGCTAGCTTGTTTTGCCTGTTCAATAAAGGGGTGAGTAATTTGAAAGTAATTAAGTTGGCCTGGTTTACAGGAGTGTACCACCTTGTAAATGAGTTTATCTGGAGAATCTGGATGCAATCAAAACATAATGGAACACAACCTCCCTTTGGGAAAGTAAATCATGTGGCTTGAGAGGAAGACAAAGGAAAGCTCTCTTGAAGGGAGCTTGTGCTTCTGAGTTTGTGGGTTTAGCAAGATCGGTTCTGGGGTTGGATGGCAATAATACTGGCTTCAAAGCCGTCTTTATCCTTTAGTAATTCCTTAATCCTTGTTGTTATGTGAACCAGCAAACATCTGAAAGGCAAAGCTGTAGAACGGAATTAAGATGGTTTCCTGAGGCGGAGAGGTTCAGTGGGAGCAAAGAACTTGCAGGGTTCTGCTGGAAGCCTACATTTTGAGAAATTTAGTGAATATCAATTAGGAGCAAAACATTCAATGAATCTCAGGATAATTATTGGTGCTAATCACAGGTATACAAACCACCAAAGTGGCTTCCACATTATAGAAAGAGTCACTAAAAGGGGGAGATCTCTCCCAGGGGTGACACAGAATTGTATGTGTTGGGAGCTTACTGGTTTGGAACTGGAGGCTGGAGGATTTACCTCCAACCATTTACAAAACACTGAGAAAAACCATGTCTAAAATATTGGTCCATTTCAAAGAATGGAAGGTGTCATTGTCAATGGAGATGACGGGTGCATCGAAGCCCGCTCAGGTCACCTCTGAATGCTACCATTTTTCTTTTCTAGGAAAATAAATATTCAATGAACAAAGTTATCAAAAGCCCATCTCTTAATGTTTTGCTTAGGGACTCTGATTGTGAACTTAGTTGTATAGCCGTATATAAACCTGAGTTTATTATTACTATTACTAAGGAGAAACCCAGGAGTTGCCTTTAAATAAGATACAAAGTCACAATAATTGACTAAAATTATTGATTGATTGGATAACATCGTTAAAATGTAATTTTCAGTTTCACTGAGGTGTAAAAAGCACAACAAATTGCAAATATTTAAAGTGTACAATCTGGTAAGTTTTGACATATATATTCACCTATGAATCCATCACCATAATCAAAATAATGAACGCACTTATCACCCCTCCACCCCCCGCCACAAGCTTCCACGTGTCCCTGAGTAGTTCCTCTCCCTCCTCATTCTCAACAGCCATTGGCATGATTTTTATCACTCTGGTTTAGTTTGCATTTTAGTTTCCATGTACTCTTTTTTTTCCCCTCAGTCTGGCTTCTTTCACACTGTTCCCTTTTTGAGATTCATTCAGGTCATTGTGTGGGTCTAATAGTTCATTTCTTTTTGTTGCTAATTAGTATTCCATGGTATGACATGATGGTTAATTTTAGTGTCAACTTGACTGGGCTAAGGGGACGCCCAGATAGCTGGTAAATCATAATTTCTGGGTATGTCTGTAGAGGTGTTTCGGAAGAGATTAGCATTTGAATTGGTAGACTGAGTAAAGAAGATCCACCCTCACTAATGCAGCTGGGTATCATCCATCTTTAAAGGGTCTGAAAAGTGAAAGTGAAAATCTCTCAGTTGTGTCCGACTCTTTGTGACCCTATGGACTATGCAGTCCATGGAATTCTCCAGGCCAGAATACTGGAGTGGGTAGCCTTTCCCTTCTCCAGGGGATCTTCCCAACACAGGGATCGAACCCAGGTCTCCAGCGGTGTCTGGATAAAACTATAAGGCAGAGCAAGGGTGAACTTGCTCTCTGAGCAAGAACATGCAACATGTTAAAATTATTTTAAGTTTTCTCTTAAAAAAACTAACTAAAAAAGTAATCATAGCTTTCAATTTTTTAAAAAGTTGTATTAGGATTTATCTTTACAATTTAATTGAGTGTTTGCACATTATATCTGAGGCTGTTAGAAAAGGGGATAAATTGGGGTGGGTCGGGAAGAACTGAAACTTCTGCTGCAGCGGGGCGTAGAGGACTGCAGAGAGCAGACTTCTCAGGTGGAGGGACAGGGCATTAGGTCCATCGAAGAGGGGAGACAGGAGAAATGGAATATAGAATCATAGAACTTGAGGCACAAAATTCTTTAGAGGTCACCCAGTCGAATGTCTCATATTTGAAAGACCTGCCTGCAATGCCATGGGGTAGCACAGAGGCTAAGACAATGGAAAAATGGAAAGGGAATATTCTTGATGTTTAAATGATGACACCTGAGGTCTATTTTAGAGGCCAGTGATACCATTACTTTCTAACTCATCTTTGTTAAAACCAGAAATGCCTTTGGGCTGACAGACTCATAGGCGCTCAGCCTCGTTAAAAAAATGTGTGCTGGATTTCAGCCTTCCCCTACCCCTTGGGCAGTGTGCTTTCGTGAGGTGTGCAAAAGCCACACAAGTGTCTTTCCCCAAGCCAAAGACACTTTCCCCCAAGCCAAAAATCTGGGAACCAGCATTTCTAACTTATTTGGTTTGAGAGGGAGCGGTCAGTGCAGTTTGAACATGAAATTTCAAACAAATAATAAGTTTTCCAGCAATCAGGCATAGATCGGGGTGGCTAAAACTTGACAGTAAGGCCAGTGGATGGAAATCAAGGCACTGAGGATCTAGGGTAATAGTGGATTAAAGGCAGACTGGAGAACTTTATTTGCAGAGGTCAGGTTCCAGTGGAGCATCTGAAAGGCTAAAGAAGGATGATCACAAGGGTACCTGGGAAACTGGTTAGTATACTATTCTGAATGTAGCTGTTCAGTCATTCAGTTGTGTCCGAATATCTGCGACCCCATGGGCAGCAGCACGCTAGGCTTCCCTGTCCTTCACCATCTCCCGGAGCTTGCTCACACTCATGTCTGTTGAATCAGTGATGCCATCCAACCATCTCATACTATCATTCCCTTCTCCTCCTGCCTTCAATCTTTCCCAGCATCAGAGTCTTTTCCAATAAATTGGCTCTTCACATTAGGTGGCCAAAGTATTGAAGTTTCAGCTTTAGCACCAGTCCTTCCAATGAATATTCAGGACTGAATTCCTTTAGGATTGATTAACCAATCAATCCGTGTAAGGAGTTCAAGGAGATCTCTTGATCTCCTTGCAGTCCAAGGGACTCTCAAGAGTCTTCTCCAACACCACAGTTTAAAAGCATCACTTCTTGGGCACTCAGCTTTCTTTATGGTCCAACTCTCACATCTATACAGGACTACTGAATAAAACCATAGCTTTGACTATACAGATTTCTGTCAGCAAAGTTATGTCTCTGCTTTTTAATATGCCATCTAGGTTTGTCATAACTTTTCTTCCAAGGAGTAAATGTCTTTTAATTTCATGGCTGCAGTTATCATCCAGTGATTTTGGAGCCCAAGAAAATAGTCTGTCACTGTTTTCATTGTTTCCCCAACTATTTGCCATGAAATGGGACTGGATGCCATGATCTTTGTTTTTTGGACATTGAGTTTTAAGCCAACTGACACTTCTAAGCCAACTCCCCCTCTTTCATCTTCAGCAAGAATTTCTTTAGTTCCTCTTTGCTTTCTGCCATAAGGGTGGTGTCATCTGCATATCTGAGGTTATTGATATTTCTCCTGGAATCTTGATTCGATCTTGATTCCAGCATTTTGCATGATGTACTCTGCACATAAGTTAAATAAGCAAGGTGACAATGTACAGCCTTGATGTACTCCTTTCCCAATTTTGAACCAGTCCTTTGTTCCATGTCTGGTTCTAACTGTTGCTTCTTGACCTGCATACAGGTTTCTCAGGAGGCAGGTAAGGTGATCTGGTATTCCTATGTCTTTAAGAATTTTCTATTTGTTGTGATCCACATAGTAAGCAGATGTTTTTCTGAAATTCCCTTGCTTTTTCTATGATCCAATGGATGTTGGCAATTTGATCTCTGGTTCCTCTGCCTTTTCTAAATCCAGCTTGAACATCTGGAAATTCTCAGTTCATGTACTGTTAAAGACTAGCTTTGAGGATTTTGAGCATGCCCTTGCTAGCATGTGAAATGAGTGCAATTGTGTGGTAGTTTGAACATTCTTTGTCATTGGGATTGGAATGAAAACTGATCTTTTCCAGTCCTGTGGCCACTGCTGAGTTTTCCAAATTTGCTGGCATATTGAGTGCAGCACTTTTAACAGCATCATCTTTTAGGATTTGAAATAGCTCAGCTGGAATTCCATCACCTCCACTAGCTTTGTTTACAGTGATGCTTCCTAAGCCCCACTTGACTTTGCACTCCAGGATGTCTGGCTCTAGGTGAGAGATCACACCATTGTGATTATCTTGATCGTGAAGATCTTTTTTGTACAGTTCTTCTGTGCATTCTTGCCATCTCTTCTTAATATCTTCTGCTTCTGTTAGGTCTATAATGTTTCTGTCCTTTATTAGGCCCATCTTTGCATGAAATATTCCCTTGGAATCTCTCATTTTCTTGACGAGATCTCTAGTCTTTCCCATCCTATTGTTTTCCTCTATTTCTTTGCGTTGATCACTGAGGAAGCCTTTCTTATCTCTTCTTGCTATTCTTTGGAACTCTGCATTCAGTTGGGTATATCTTTCCTTTTCTCTTTTGCCTTTTGCTTCTCTTCCTTTCTCAGCTATTTGTAAGGCCTTCTCAGACAACTATTTTGCCTTTTTGTATTTCTTTTTCTTGGGGATGGTTTTGATCACTGCCTCCTGTACAATGTTATGAACCTCTGTCCATAGTTCTTCAGGCACTCTTTCTATCAGATCTAATCCCTTGAATCTATTTGTCACTTTCACTGTATAATTGTAAGGAATTTGATTTAGGTCATACTTGAATGGCCTGGTGGTTTTCTCCACTTTCTTCAATTTAATTCTGATCTGGAGTTCATAATCTGAGCCACAGTCAGCTCCCAGTTTTGTTTTTGCTGACTGTATAGAGCTTCTCCATCTTCAGCTATGGTACTGTTTTTATAGGGTTGTAGTACTCTTTTTTTAAAGTAAAATTCTGAATTATTTAGCATTGATTCAGTTATAGATTGCTGCTTAAGAAACTGTTCTGAAATGTAGTCACTTAAAGGAGTTGTTTGCTTAGCTCATGAATCTGCGATTTGGGCAGGGCTCAGTGGGGAAGGCTTGGTTCTTCTCCATTGGATGTCAGCTGGGGTAGTTTGAATAGGGGCAGGAGGATCTACTTTAAGATGGTTCATGAGCATGGCTGGCACATTGATGCTGGCTGTCAGGTGGAGCTCAACAAGAACTGACAGTCTGGGGCCTCTCTTTCCTTCCATATAGTTCCCTCCACATGGGCCTCTCTGTGGGTTGTTTTGGGCTTCCTCAGAGTATGGTGGCTGGGTTTCAAGAATGAGTGTTCCAAATGGCAGGAAGTAGAAATTGCCAATTTTTTTTTTTTTGAAATTGCCAATTTCTTTAAGTCTGGGTCTGGAAATCTGCATAGTGTCACTTCTGCTGTATTATATTTGTTAAGCAGTCATAGATCTAAGATTCAAGTGGATGAAACGTTGAATCACCTCTTGGTGGGAGGAGTTTCAAAAAATGTAGTGGATGTATGTTAAAATTATACAGGTAGAAAAATGCACCAACCATAAGAGCAGAGTTAAGAGAAATTTTGCATAATAAGTGTATCCATGTAATCAGCAGCCAGAAGTCACCCTTTACTCACCCCCATACACTGTCCTCTTCCACTCACTACTCTCTCAAAGGCAGTCAACATCCAGGACTCTAATACTCAAGACTAGTTCAGTGTTTCTCAACCTTGGCTGGATAATTCCCTGTTAGGGGTGGGATGGGGAACTGTCCAGTTCATTGCAGAATGTTTAGCAACATCTTTGGCCTCTACCCACTAGATGCTAGGAACACCCCATCCCCTTATTGTGACAACTAAAATGTCTGTAAAAATTGCCAAATATCTGGGTGGGGGGCAAGCGAGGTCACCCCTAGACCCTAGTTGAGAATCACTGGGTTAGAGGATATTATCTCTTCTTTATTATTTGTCTAAATCCCACTTAATCATCAAGAACATAAGTTCCAAGAGGCTTCATGTTTTTATTTTTATTTTTATTATTATTTTTTTAACTCTGTTTTGATTTCAACTGATTCCTCAGTCCCTAGGATACTGCTTGGAGTATAACAGAAAATTGAGACTATGTATTGGATGAAGGAGTGAATGAAAGATAGCAATTTTGAACAAGGATTTAAAGACTCAATTCTACATATGTTTATGCAGCTAAACCTTCAGTCACACATAATTTGTTCATTTTTGTTAGAGATGCCATTTTATGAAGTTCCCATGGATTAAAAAGTCGAGAATATATATGCTTGTAATAAAAATCTATATTGGTTAATTTCTTCCTGCAGCAACAAAAAATATGGGTCATAAGAATAGAAAAAAATTATAATCACCCAGACAAACAGGCAGCATCTCATGATAGTGTTAATGATTTACGGTAATAGGCCACAAAACGTGGTTTGTAATTGCTGTGATGGCTTTGCGAAACAGGAATTTGCAGTAACAAAGTTTTCATTAAAACCCTGGGTGAGGCAGTAGGTTCTAAAAGATTAGAAGAGGAAGAGGAAGAAATATGAGATGGTAACAAGTTATTTCTTTACAGGAAAAACCTAAAAATTTCTTTTGGAAGACAGCCACTGACATTATTCTGAAAACATACCTCCTTCCCTCCAGCATGTGACAGTGTGACGTCTTACTAGGTAAATTTCTTAAAGGTTATCCCAAGAAGAGTTTTCAGAGAGATTCTCAATGACTTTCGGCAGACATGCCCTTCTTTTTAAAATTTCTAATTGCATTGATTTACTCTTCAGTCAAAATTGTATCAGAAAAATGGACACAATTACTAGTATACAAGGCAACTGAAGTTAGAGGTTTCATGAAAACAGAATTTTATAGTTGAGAAGGCTCTTAAAGATCATATGATCATTCTGAAGAGGCAAACTATAATACTGCAAAATTTTGAATGCCTTGGGTGTTATCCTGCTTTCTGGGTCATTCTGAATTATTTTATCTCCTTGAAGCCACCTCTGTTAAAAGTGAAACTTGTGTATTCCTCCGGGTATAGAGTAGTGACTTGCCCAAAGAACTGGTTAATCACAGGAGAAGTATTTTTTTTAATATATTTGATTTTTATTTATTTATTATTTATTTGGCTACACCGGGTTTTAGCTGGGACATGCAAAATCTTTAGTTGTGGCATGTGGGGTCTAGTTTCTTGACCAGAGATTGAACCACGACTGAACCACCAGGGAAATTCCAGGACCAGTAATTTTGAGCCAGCCCTCAAAATAATCCCACCCAACATATATCTTATGTAGCAAAGATAGAAGAAATGTAATACATAAAAGCATAAAGCAATAGATTAGCACGAATGCTTCTATCAGCCTTACAGGCTTGATTGACTTCACAGGCTTTGTTGCCTGAATGATGTGGCTAGTTAACGTCTGAATGAAATAAATTCAATATGGATCATTCAAATCCTTAAAGTTCAAAAGATATTACGGTGTCTTGATTTTTACATTGGAATTTGAATACCACTTGTAAAAGAAGTACGTCTGTATAATGTTTTTTTTTTTTAATTTCCTAAAGATCTGAATATGTTAAGACTTGTTACGCTGTGAAATGCTTATGATTCATTTCAGCAGAAGTGGCTAGGGATGAGGAAAGGGTGGGAGTGTAAGTGTAACAGCTCTATATGACGCAGAAAGGGAGATGAAGGAGAAGGGAGGATATTTTTGGATTCCCTTTTTGAATAAAAAATAGCTTAAATCAGGTAATTTGTTTACTTTTAAAACAGGAAAAAATGACCAAAAATCTGGTTTGGATTTTCGTGAATGACACACAAATTCTATTTCAGGAGAATAATTGTCATAACTGCAGTTTGCTTTCTTAAAATACCTGAAAAAATTCCTTCCTAAACTGTAACTCCACAAGGATAGAAAAATGTATTTATACCACAGGGTACTTGTACATGAAAGGTATTTGCTCCTTCCATGTAACTTCTACAGCAATATTTAAAGAACTTGGCAAATTTACTGCTTAAATTAGAAAAAAGAAAGGGAAAAGGAATTGGCATGTAGTTTGCTTTCCTAGGTATAAAGTTCTTTTATTTTCATTCATTATCCGACAAAAATATATAGAATATGACAGACACACTGGGCTAGATGCAGGGGGGTGTAAGGATGAGCAAGACACAGTTCCTGCCCTCCAAGTCTACAGGGAGAAACATACACATCCCTTTAGAGACACATGCTCACACACACAAACATACATATAACATATACATACTCATACTCAAACATACCCAGCACCCATACACTTTCACACACTAATACACATTTATACGTAAAAATATTTATGCACACACACACACACACACATACACACACAGAGTTTGGGAGCTCACAAAGTGGAGACCATGAGTAGAGGACGCTTTCAAGTTACAAAGGGAAGGAGAAAGAAATAGCAGAGACAACAATCCTGTGCGACAGCTGCTACAGAAGCTCAGTAAGGACGAGGACAGAGTCACAGTGGAGTTGTTAAACGCTAAGGAAGTGGTTTACTGAGATCTGCATTCAAGTTCGAGTCTTCCATTACTCCCTTTGAGGCCACGACCTTGCTGTTTATATTTAATGCTGTCTCAGTTTTCCTCACTTTTACATGGGAGCTATCGCAGAACCTACCTCACAGGGTTGATACGAGGTTTAAATGAGATGATGCGCGTAGACCACACAGCGCAGTGCCCAGCACGCAGTGAGCACTCCATATATATTCTGTTTCTAATTTTCAGTGATATCCCTGCTGTTATCAGTGAAGATTAGTGATCTGGTAAATTGTGAAGATAGTTCTCCTCTTACCAATCTCTTACCAAGTGAGTGTTAGTGACCAAACATTGGGTATTAAATGAATATTATATATATATATATATTTTTTTCCCACGTGGTCACTGTTTAAGCTTAATTTTTAAAGGATTAAAAATTCAAGGGAGCCAAATTATTTTTTACAGATAACACAAACATCTAGGTATTACAGGAATCCTAGTCATTACTGGGAAAATTGGAATCTGTTTAAATATCATTTCACTTGGCATTATTAAATAATTTCTGTGGGTGTAGCTCCATGGAAAAGCTATAAAAGCTATTATTAACTCTCCATGATCATTTCACCAAAGTATGTTAGTGAGATTCTTGATCATCTCATTTATACAATAATGACAATGTCATTTGATATTATTCATTGATATGATGAAACAATTTATAAAATATGAGGTAAAAGTGGCCAGTATCCATTTGCAAAGGTTACATCACCAAGAATCAGAGAAATGTCAATAAGAGATAATTTTGGACTACCTTGGCAAAGCTTAAAAAGATGGGTTGGTGCTATTGAGAGTCTGGTGGAACTGACATTCTCATACATAGATTGTTAGTAGGAACAGAGAGCAGCACTCTACAATCTTTCTGGAGGCCAATTTGGCAACAGGTAAAAGCACTTTAAATTATGTTCTTTGAGTCAGCAGTTCCACTTCTTGAACTTTATCTTAAAGAAATATAATCAGACAAATACACAAAGATGCTTGTATATGCATGCTCACTGTTTGTTTATAATGACAAAAAACTGGAAACCACCTAAATGCCTGCCAGGGGAGAAATGCTTCAATAAATGATGGTAGAGCTATATGTACTGGGACTCTATGTCTCTATTAAAAAGGATTAGATATATCTGTTTGTGCTGGCATAGAAAGATGTCCATGATCCATATCAGATGTCATTTTATATTAAAAATCATATGCACAGAAAATAATTTGGTCATATATCTATAACTTTTTAAAAGTAGTTTTGTTTTGGTATAACTCCTTTCTCCAGGGGACCTTCCCAACCCAGGGATCAAACTTAGTTCTCCTGGATTGTAGGCAGATTCTTTACCATCTGAACCACCAGGGAACCCCCAAATTCATCCACTGTAAGTCTGCAATCCAATGATTCTTGGTAAATGCCTATAGTTTTGCAATCATTACCACAATCCAGTTTTAGAACCTTTTTATTACCACTCAAAGTTCCCTCCTGCTCATAAGGTTTTAACTCTTAACATGGTTAGGTTGAGGGTGAAGTTGGGTAGGGTGAAAGCAAGAGGGGAGAATTATAGACAGCTTCTTAGTTTATCATTTCTGCATTATTTGAATTGTTTTACAACAAGACTATGCTATCTTTTAATTGAGAAAATGGTAAAGGTTTTTCTATTTTTAAAAGAACAAATAAAGGAAAGATATATCCTTGGACCCAAATCTACTTCTTATAATTTATCCTAAGGAAATAATCAAATATGTGGAAAAGAATCTGTGAACAAAGATATTTATCAATGTTTTATCTGAAACAGAGAAAAGTTGTTATGTAATCTATTAAATATCTCATGATGGAAGAAAACATTAATCACTGAAATATGAAGAGCACAAGTTTCAAATCTTTATAGGCAGTATAATTTTATCCATGTAAAAAAATTTAATGTACGGCCAGAAAGTTCTATTTGGAAAGTCTTGCCAATGGTTATCTCTAAATGGTAGAAGTACAACATTTTTTATTTTTTTGTGTATTTCTTCAATTGCCACAATGAGCACATATTATCTTTTCATGTAAGCCACCTACATAAATGATAGCAATTGAAAATAGATTAATTACGGCATTGTTTTCACAGGTGTTTATGCTTGTCAAAACACAAAAGTATATAGTTAAATTTTATTTATTCCTTATAATGACTTATTTTTTAGTTTTAATTTTTATTGAAATATAGTTGATTTACAATGTTATTTTCAGGTGTACAGTGAAGTGATTCAGGTATACGTATATATATTATATATACATGTTCGTTTTTATTCTTTTCCATTATAGGTGATAAGGCTATCAAAAAATAGAGTCTTGAGAAACAAAATCACCATATCCCTCTTACTAGAAGCCAGGTTTTGTTATGTCACTTTGGGATTGGAAGGCAAAATGATTTGGTAGGGTTACATAGCAATATGTCTTCTGCTCCAGATAACGTTCATTCATTCATTCATTCACTCAAGAGATCGGCTTACCTATCATATGCCAGGAATGTTGGTACAGTAGCTGGATATTGTGATGACTCATCAGCGACCGCCTTGAAAGCGCTCTCTTTCGAGGACGGGAAGGCACCATCTGACAGAGCCTAGCCAGCGCCCACAGTAGGTGGCCTTCCACTAGTGCTGTAGAAGGGGGCAGGAGGCAGGTCAGGAAGTGCAGGCCTTAGCTAGCGGTTCAGATGGAGCCATGAAGGGTGACACCAGGATGACGGCTATGGAAGTGGCCAGAAGAAGACAGATTACCCTCAAAAGAAAGCCCTAGGCATCACTTAAGAAGTGGGCTTAACTTTTACATATTTATGTCTATTTTACTTGCACATTTTTAACAACAGCAGGAATTGAAATTGAGCATTTACCAGCGCAGGCACAGTGCATAGGGATTTTTTCCATTGCCTTTAGTCCTCGCCACAATCCCCAGATCAGGACTTCAAGGACCTTGACTTCATCATGAAGAAACTGAGGCTCGGAGAGGTTACCCGCCCAACGTCAGAAAGCTGATAAATTCTGGATCCAAAGCAAACAGCCATCGCATATTCTTCCCTCCCACTCTATTCTGGGGCTCGTTTGAGAGAGAAAAAGTCCAGATCGGGGCAGCCCGGCTTTCACTCTTTACACATTTTCCCAGATTCAGAATGGAGGCAACATCCGCTAGCACAACCAAGAGGGTCGTGCTCAAAGGGCAACTCCGCCAAAGCCGCGGACTGACAAGGATTTGGGGCTTGGAGGGCAAACCCCGAGGAACCATCAACCCGCTACCCGCTCTATAATCCACATCGCACCGGGAGCAGGGCGCCCGCAAGCCTCTTTGGGCAGCCAGCTTGCGGGACTCAACGCGCGTGCGCGGGGCCAGAGGTGCCACCCCCGCGCGGGCGCGCGGAGAGCCGAGCGCGCGGCCGGGGGAGCTGGCGGGCGCGCTGCGGCGTCGGCGTCGGCGCGCGCTCCAGGCAGAGGCTGCGTGGGCTCGGGAGGGAGCGAGGCGGCGGCGGCTGCGCCCCAGAGCCCAGGGGAAGCGCGGGCCTCGAGCCGCGGGAGCGGACTGCTGCAGAGGAGACCCGCGGTTTCCGGCCCGGGGCGGGAGAGCTCGGCCAGCCGACTGCTCGCCTCAGAACCGCCAGCTGCGTCCCTAGCCCGGAGTAGCCGCCGCCCCTGGAGACTCGCTTTGACAAGGGCCTAACCGCCGCGGCCGCTGGCGTCCGGACCGCTCGGACCCGTCGGGCCGGGCCGGGTGGGGACGAGCGTCGGGGCAGGTGCCGCCCCACGAGGGCCGGCCGGGGGCCAGGCGTTTAGCCGTGCAGCTCGCGGGCCGGGCTCGGCGGAGGGGCCGCCCGCGCAGCGCCCCCAACCCGTGGGCCGGAGGGGGAGTCGCGCCCCGCCTTCCCCCGGGACCGCCTGGCCGGAGCGGCGGGAGCCCGAACTGCCCGCGCCCGCCGCCGCCCGCCGGGCTCGCGCGGGAGACGAGGGAGGAGAAACTTTGCCTCTTATTGTTTTTGATCCTTAAGTGTGAGGAACTCTGTTGGGGAGGAAAAATGTCCTTCTTCAATTTCCGTAAGATCTTCAAGTTGGGGAGCGATAAGAAGAAGAAGCAGTACGAACATGTGAAGAGGGACCTGAACCCGGAGGAGTTTTGGGAAATTATAGGAGAATTGGGCGACGGAGCCTTTGGCAAAGTGTACAAGGTAAGAGGGAGAAAAGGGAAGTTACACTTGAGAGATCAAACAGCCAGCGGCCGGGAGTGGCACGAGGATTTCTTGCTCTCGCGTCCCGTTCCTGTCTTTGGGACCTTCTTTTGACTTCGTAAACGTACGTTGAAACTTTATTTAGGTTACCATCCGAGGAGTAGCTAAGACGTAGGGTTTAAGGTTGAACCAAATAGGGCCTGGATGTAGTTTAAAGAATGGTTGCCAAAGGGAGACAAGAGATGCAGTCTACTGTTGATCGTTAAAGGAAATGAGGGTGTTCTTTCATTAAAAGGAGGGGTCTGGTTTGGCCCTGAAATGTTTTCATATCAGAAACTCATATTTTAAAGTGGATTTGTATTTTTCTGTTAAGCTGTTTGCATTCATATATATGCTTATACTAAAATAGTTTCTTTTTGGGGTCCAGGGTATGTATTTGGTTGTATCTATGGCTTATACATAACCAGTCTCTTGGGATGAGAGCAAAGCGATTGCTACTTGCAGACTATTCTTGAGTTGGTTGCTTGACAGCATACAGTAAAATGGAATGTAATTTCTGATAGAAAATTTCCAGAAGGAAACCTGCATCTGATACTAGTTTCTAAATATAATAAGCATTGACTAGAAATCCATTCCAGGGCCTAAGAAATTAAAAAACACATACCCCCCGATATATATACACAAATATTTTTTATACCCAGATATTCGTTTCAGTAGAAGGAAGTTTGCTGTTTCAGTCTGAGGGCATTTGTGTTAAATGTTTACTATCCTGTAAGGAGTATATGAATGATGTCATTGGAATATTTTCATCTGAAGGGTGAGGTTTTTATGAGACAGTTTTTAAGGGGAAGGACCCACAGGGTTGCCTAGATGTGAAATATAAATAACTTATGTTTAGCTTACTCGTAATTTGCCCCCCACAAAAGTCCTGGGAGACATGCAGGTCACTAGTATCTCCATTTCATAGATGAGGATGCTGAGACACAGAAACTGTTCACATTCACACCAGTCACAGCCTAGATTTGAACTCAACCCTTCTGACCCTGTGTTTATGATTACTGCTTTTTTTTTTTTTTTTAGCTTAAACCTTTGGTGATAGAAGTGATAGCATTTTTCCTTCTTTCTAAGCACATCCCACCCTGCCTTTGCACTGGCTCTGACACATCTCAAAGCCCCGCCTGCTTAGTCTGAAATATCTACTCTTTTCTGTGTGCTTTCAAAACACATTGTTCACATTGCTCCTATGGCACCTGTCACATGTTAATGTGTTTATGTTATTATGATAAGACCAGGGGCCCAATTATGGTATACATTTGGGTTACTTCTATTGCCTTAGCACATAGTGCATTTCTCTTCATATTTGTTGAAATGAAAGAATGTGTGTTACCTGCTTGTGAGTGCTGTTGATGCTCTTGTGTGCTGTGAAAGTTGACAGAGTAAACTTGAGTACCTATTGTGGAGGGTATGGATTTCAACAAGCGCTTAGAGTATAGATGTGTGGTAGAAGGGCTTTTAGTGCAATGGGAAGATGCTTCTGGGAGTTAAGAATTGTGTTTTATTGCTGATTGTCACAGACGAGCTTTGAGGTCTTAGGACACTTAATGTCTCTGGACCTCCTTTTTCTTAGCTGGAAAATCATCGATTTCCCTAAATGTTTAGATTCCTTTACCCATTAATGTTGTGTCAGTATACAGCTATCTAGGAAAGGCGTAATAAATCCTCAAGGCATCTGGGATCTGGAAGTTAGAAGGCAGTAGGTGATTATGGGCAGTTTTCATGGTATGAATGTTTTATTGAATAGAAACAGTGTAGCATTAAGATACTGGCTCTGGAGTTGGACTGTATCTTGGCTCCCTCAATAGCAACCTCTGATGTTGGGTAAGTTAATCATTCCATGTCTCGTTTTTCTCATCAGTAAAACCTACTCCTCAGTATGTGAGAATTAAAGGAAATAATAAATGTAAGGCACGAAAAAGGGCTCAGGAAATGGCAGAAAATTACTGTCGTTATATTTAGAGCTTGAAAACGAAATATGGGATGGGACAGGAAAAGGGACCTAGGAAAATAGTAAAACCATTTTCTGGCCCAGGCAGATTATGTTGACATGCTAATACTCTGTGATTTAATTCTTTCATGACATTGCAAAGTGAATATGTCTTCCTATTGTGAGGTACCTATTGAAAATTTTCTGAAAAATAAGAGCCTTACTCCATGTGGTTTAACACTGTAAGACTATGTCAAGGATAATTTTTGTGGGCTTGGTATGTATTTTAGTGTGATATTTGAAGAATGGGAGTTCTTTGTATCTTCTCTTTTTGTCTCACTATTTTATGCTTCCAAGGAGTAAGCTGTGAACTTTTTAAAACAGAAAAGTTAAAATTTAAACTTATCTCACCTGTTATGTCCTTTTCCTAACCTCTTTTCCTGTCCAAGATTCCCTAGAAAATTTAAATTTATAAACTTCCTTCCGTGTAGGAGGAAAAGCAAGCAAACCGTACAATAGTATGTATAGTGTGCAATAGAAAGCTGTTTCTGAAGTTGATTCCAACTAACATATGCTTGTAACTGTTTATAAAGATTAATTTCTAAATAGGCAATTGTCTTGTATATTTAGTTTGCTTGAAACATTTTTTCATCATATAGTTGTATTCTTTTTTTTTTTATAGTTGTATCCTTTCCACTTAGTCCTGCACCACTTAGCTCTGTAACAGTTACTTTCTTGCTTGAAAGAGCATCCTCATTTTAAATTTATTTTCTCTTTTTTTAATAGTATTATTTGACATATAAATGAAGATATGTAATATCCCTCACTTTTTTTTTATGTTTGGATTTCTGTTGCTTTTAACAGAAAAAAAGGAATGCGTAAAATCATCTGTTGAATTGAAGCTGGGTTACTGACTTGCGCTGGATGAAAAGTGATTCATTTTAGGACCCTGATGGGCATGCGCCTTTTTAAAAAATAGTGAAACATATAATCATTATATTGAAAAGTACAACACATAGATGTACATTTAGCAAAGAGTAATAAAGTGAACTCAATATTAACAACATCAGAGTAAACGAATTCTGCCAGTAGTCTAGAATCCTTTTCACTTCCTTTCTGAATTGATTCTGCTCTCCCACTAAAGGAAACCACTATCCTGTCTGTAAGTTATTCATTTCTTTGTTTTCCTCATAGTTTACTATCCAGCAGTGTATAACTAACCATCATACCTTTAGTTTTGTGTGTACTGAGTGTATTTTGTGTCTTACCTCTTTCAGAATCAGCTTTAAGTTTGTGAGATTTATCTTTGTTATCACTAGAGTTGTAGTTAATTTTAATTGTTCCATAGAATTCCAATATATGATTATATCACCAGTTATTTACCATTGTCCTATTGGATATATCAGTTGTTTTCAGTTTTGGGCTTTTATACTGGTGCATGTATGCATGAATTTCACTAAGACTTAACTTAGAAGTAGAATTGCTAGGTTATAGGGTAGTGTATCTTTAATTTTACTAGACTATACCAGTTTACACTCCCACAAGCATCCTATGAGAATTGTCCTTACTCTGCATTCTCTCCACCATTTGATATTGTTGGAATTTTTAAGTTTTGACAGTCTGATGTTTTATTTTTCATGTGGTTTTAATTCATCTTTTCTCTGACTACTAATAAGCGTTTCTTTTCGTAGGATTGTTAGTAACTTGGATTTCTTCTTTTGTGCTTAGTGTCTTGTTCATGTTCCTCTTGGATCTCTTTTTCTTGTTTATTTGTTGTGTGTTCTGGATTTTAACCATTTGCTGTTTATGGCTTTTGCAAATACATTCTTCTGTGCCCATCTTTTCATTTTCTTTATGGTGTCTTTATGAACAAGAAATTCTTGATTTTAACATACTTCATTTTGTCTGTTTTTTTTTTTCTTTTTCAGTTAATGATTTCTGTATTGTATTTGAGAAATTCTTTCCTGGGGCACCCTTGCAGTTGTTGGGTGAGATGCTGCCTGATTCATTGAATCACCTAATAAAGCCAGTTCGATTTTTGATTTAAAAAAAAAAGGCGAGAAAAGTTTTCCTAACCTTAGATCATGGAGATAAATCGCTATCTTACTTCTAAGAGCTTTTACGATTTTGCCTGTAACATTTATGTCTACAACCCACTTGGTGAAGATTTTTGCACATAGTGTGAGGTAGGGGTCCGATTTCCCCGTCTTCCACAGTGGGCACACAGGTGTCCCATGGCTCAGCACTGGGGGGACTCTTCCTCACTGCTCTGCAGCTTGTGTCTGTTTCTGGGGTTTCTAGTCTCTTCATTGATCAGTGTGTCTGTTCCTTTATCAGTTTTCCACTGTCTTAATTAGGAAAGCATCAAAACAAATCTCTGCTAGAGAAAGACTTCCTTTTCTTCTTCTTCAGCAATGTCTAGTGTATTCTTGGCCATTAGGGCTTTCATGTTCATTTTAGAATTAGCCTAACTGAATTACACAAAGGGCTTCCCATGTGGCTCAGTGGTAAAGAATCCTCCTGCCAATGCAGGAGACACAGGAGATGTGAGTTTGATCCCTCCCTGGGTTGGGAAGATTCCCTGGAGAAGAAAATGGCAACCCACTCCAGTATTCTTGCCTGGGAAATCCTGTGGACAGAGGAGCCTGATAAGCTACAGTCCGTGGGGTCGCAAAGAGTCAGACACGACTAAGTGACAGAGCCTGCACACACACATGCACGAGTTACACAGGAAACCTGTTGTGTTTTTTTGAAGGAGTTTTATTGAATTTGTAGATTAACTTTGTGAAAAATAACATCTCCATAATACTTGGTCTTTCCATCTATGCATCTGTTTTATTTCTAGATCTTTTTAAAAAATGTCTGTCAATAATGAATCATAATTTTCGCCTCTAGAATCTTAGGAGCTCAGACTACTTTGGGAGTGTCTTAAATGCTTTGTTTTTGCCATTAGAATTTCCTCCTTGTTTTGGTTATGTACATCTTTCAGTAGTCTTCTGAGAAATGATACATGGAAGGTTTATTTTTTTTTAAGACTAGGCCTGTCTGGATATGTCTCTATTGTAATGTCACACTTGATGTATAGTTTGGTTGTAGAATTCTAGTTCAAAAGTACATTTTTCTTAGGATTTTAGACTTTTCCATTCGTTGCCTTTTGGCGTCAAGTGTTGCTCTTGAAGGTCCGTTGCCATTTTGTTTTCTGGTCCCTTGTGATCCTTTTCTCTTGATAGCTATTAGAATTTACATTTTATCCTCTGTGCATGGTAATGTACTTTGATATAGGTATTTTTTTTCTTCCTTTCATTTTGCTGGGCTCTTGGTTAGTCTTTTCAGTTCAGAGACTCATGTTCTTCAGTTCTGTGACATTTTCTTCTTCTTTTTATTTGACATCCCTGCTCACCTAGTTAAATGGCTCTTGTGGTCTTAGGATTCAAGTAAAAGGGTTAAATGGACACTTAATTCTTTTACTTGACCTCTCTCTGGAGCACTTGAGACCTTTGACCATCATTTCCTTTAAAAAGCTGGCTTTTAGGTCACCATAGTCCTGATTTTTCTCATACCTCTGTGTCTGCTCTTCAGATGTTTTTGCTGGCTCTTCTTGCTCTTCCTGGCTTTCAGTGTTGGGGTTCCACAGGGCTGGATATGGGCCCTCATCTTTTCTTTTGAGAGCCCATCTTCTCCTGTGGCTTCAGTTACCGTCTACATGCAATTTTGGTCTCTATCCCGAGATCTCCTTTCTGAACTCTGGATCCACCCATCCAGCTATCTATTAGAGCTTTCCACTTGAATGTCTCACAGCTGCTGCTGCTGCTGAGTTGCGTCAGTCGTGTCCGACTCTGTGCGACCCCATAGTTGGCAGCCCACCAGGCTCCCCCATCCCTGGGATTCTCCATGCAAGAGCACTGGAGTGGGTTGCCATTTCCTTCTCCAGTGCATGAAAGTGAAAAGTGAAAGTGAAGTCGCTCAGTTGTGGCCGACTCTTAGCGACCCCATGGACTGCAGCCTACCAGGCTCCTCCGTCCATGAGATTTTCCAGGCAAGAGTACTGGAGTGGCTTGCCATTGCCTTCTCCGTGAATGTCTCACAGATTCCTTAAACAGCAAGTAAAAAACATGAATTAACTGAATTCCTGATGTCAGTCCCAAATTTGCTTCTCCTGTGTTCCTCATTCAGTAATTGACATCTCCATCTACCAATTGCATAGACCAGGGACCTGGAAGTCATTCTTAACATCTTCTACTTCTTACCCACCAGACCCAATCAATCACCAAGCCTGTCAATTTTACCTATAAATATTTCTTGAATCTGTCTCCTCCTTTCTTTCTTTATTGTTGTAATACTAGTCATAATTGCCATTATCTCTTACCTAGACTACTGCAGCGTTTTGGTGTATTTTGGGGCTTCATATAAATATAATCATACGTGTGTTTTGTGTCTGGAATCTTTTATTCAACATTATGAGTAAGAATTTGTCTCTACTTGTATGTAGTAGTCGTCTCATCTTTTTTGTTCATTTGTTCTGTAGTCTTGCAATATATGAAATATTAAAATTTATCCATTCTACTTTTGATGGACTTTTGGATTATTTCCACTTTTTGTATATTAAGAATAAGACTTGTGAATATTGCTATACATGTTGATGTACATTTACATTCATTTCTATTGTATATGTACTTGGGAATGGATTTTCTAGGTTATCGGCTACGTGTGTTTTAAGATTCAGAACATACTGCCAGTCTTCTAAAGTGGTTGTACCAATTTACACCCCCATCAGTAGGGGATGGCAGTTTTCTGAATTGTTCTATATCCTCAGCAACGCTTGCTATTATTATTAATACTGTTATTAATATTTTATGTTAGCCATTGTGGTGAGTGAGAAGTGGTTTTATTTACATTTTCCTGATGACTGAAAAAATTGAGTACCTTTTCATGCCTGTTGAGTATTTGGGTATTTTTTCCAGTGAATTTTCCTGTTTGTTGCCGATTAAAAAAAAAACTTTATCAATGTATATAAAACACAGAATTCGCCCGTTCTATGTATATAATTTGGTGAGTTTTAATAAGTTAGTACAGTTGTGCAACCATGACTGCAGTCTAGCTTTAGAATCCTCTTATGACCACCTGAAGCTCTCCTGTGCCCATTTACAGGCAATTCCTGTTCCCACTGGGGTTTTGTTTCTATGATTACTGATGGGATTGAGTTTCTTTTTATATACTTATTGGCCGTTTGGGCTTCTTCTCCGAAGTGCTTATGTTAAAGTCTTTTGGGTTCCTTTTCTCGTGGGTTTATGGGAGCCTGTGTTTTCCTGATACTAATCCTCTCAAGGTATATGTGGTCCACCTTCTTTTCTCTTGCTTTATAGTGTGTCTTCTGTTTCTTCTTATGATGGCCTTCTTTATATAGATGTTTCAGATTTTAGTGTAGTTCAGTATATTAGCTTTTTATACATAGTTGGTGCTTTTTGTCTTTAAAAATTTCCTTACCCAAAGTGCTGAAGTTGTCCTTCTATGTTACATTCTTAAAGTTTTATGGTGTTATCTTCTATATTAGGTCTATAATTAAACTGATGTTGGTTCTTGTCTGTAGTATGAAATAGGGAGTCCAGTTTCCTTTTTTCTATGTAGATACCTAGTTGTCTCAACAACATTTACTGAAAAGATCACCCTTTCCATACTGCTTTTCAGTGCCTCCAGCATATGTCAAATGTCCATATACTCATGATATCTCTCTCTGACATTCCTTATTTTTTTAGGATAAATTCTTAGAATTGTTAGGGCAAAATACATGATCGTTTATTAATATTTACTGTGAAATTAACTCTAGAAATATATAAACTTACCTTGAAATTAATTTTTAGTTATGCAAAGAATTTCTATTAATAAGGAATATTAACTTATTAGGGATAAAGTTAGTCTCTTTGGCCATCACTCTAATTATTGTTTCTTCTCTTCTCTCTGTAAATGTAACTATTTGGTTTCTGTATCAACTATCATGGTTTCTTTCTTTCTTTTTTTTTTTCCTTCTGGCCGTGCTGCACAACTTGCAGGATCTGTTTCCTGACCAGGGACTGATCTAGGCCGTGGCAGTGAAAGTCACCACCAGGGAACTCCCCATCATCAGTTTCATGTATATGTTCCTCGATATTTTTCTGTATACTTAACATACATGTACATGGGTTATGCCTGTTTAAACAACCTAACAACGGTTTATTTCTGTGCCTTTTTGTTCCTTGACCTTTTTCAAGGTTAGTTTTTATCCTTTTAAAAAGTACTTGCTTTTTCGATAGACAAAAAGAGTATCTTGTTTATTTCATTTTCCGTATCTTTGATTTCTAAAGATATCGCCATTTTAAAAATAATTGAATTATCCATATTCTGATGAGCTGTTTGTTTTCTTGTTGATCTGAAAGTACTTTTTATGACTTGAAAATGAGCACTTTAGCGTAATGGTGTATTTATTTTAGTTAAATTAGTTTATGTTGCTTTTTTGATATAAAGACATAGTGTTCTTTATTTTATAAAATCTGTCAGTGTGTTTCTTTGCCTTTTTTCTTCTTCACTTTCATGCTTAGAAAAACTTTCCCTACCTAGGAATTTATCTATATTTTCTATATATCTATATATTATCTATATTTTCTATATATCTATATATTATCTATATTTTCTTCTTGACTTTTAATAGTATATTAAGAATTTTAATTTTAATTCATCTGGAATTTAATTTTTTTCTGTGGATTGACATGAAGCGCTATTCACCCTTGTTGTTTAGTCACTAAGTTGTGTATGATTCTTTTGCAACCCCGTGGACTGTAGCCCACCAGGTTCCTCTGTCCATTGCATTTTCCAGGCAAGAATACTGGAGTGGATGGCCATTCCCTCCTCCAGGTTGTCTTCCCAACCCAGGGTTCGAACTTGCGTCTCCTGCATTGGCAGGTGGATTCTTTACCACTGAACCACCAGGGAAGGCCCTGTTCCACCCGAAAAAAAAATCCCCTAAAATATGTTTTATCTGTTTATAAAAATTTAAATACTATTCTGAAAATATTGCAGAGTATAAAGATGACTATATACACATAATACCTTTTAGGTTATATCTGTTGGTTAACCTGTTAACAAAAATTCAAGGGGATACTAATGTGGTTAGAAGCTTGAACAGTACAAAAATGGTAAAATTGAAAAATGAAACGTTTCCGACCAGTCCTTTTCCCCAAAGTCAGTCACTGTAACAATATCTGTGTGTCTTTTCGGATAAAATTTTATGCCTGTTTGAGCATATGTATGAATGCTTGTTTGTAAAACTGAAAATATATTTACACACACACACATGTATATACAGGTGAACTTAACTGCATATCAAATTGATAACATAGTCATACTGGAAAAGTGCTTGAAATAATTTTTGAGTAGAGTACTCTGACTAGTGGGATATATTTATTTATTTATTTTAAAATTTATTTTAATTGGAGGCTAATTACTTTACAGTATTGTGGTGGTTTTGTCATACATTGACATGAATCAGCTATGGGTGTACATGTTTTCCCTATCCTGAACCCCCCTCCCACCTCCCTCCCCATCCCGGCCCTCTGGGTCAAGACTAGTGGGATATATTTAAAGGATAAAAAGAATAGTAAAGAATGCTTGAACTTGATTAAATAGGTTTATTACTAGTAGTGATATTGATGCTATAATTCTGAAAATACTTTATATATACTATAGGATAGAACAAATTAGTTAATATAGTTTTGTTTTAAGAACTAGGGTTATAACTGAGAGAAAGGGGTTAAAAGCTTGAAATGTAAGGAAGAACCCTGTGATGATTTTTGAACTAGAGGTTTTAGTTTGAACTTATAACACATTCACTTGTGTGCACAAGTACACACACACACAATCAGTTCAGTTCAGTTGCTCAGTCGTGTCCGACTCTTTGCGACCCCATGAACCGCAGCTCCCCAGGCCTTCCTGTCCATCACCAACTCCCGGAGTCCACCCAAACCCATGAACACCAGGACCCAGGACATCCTTTAGGATGGACTGGTTGGACTTCCTTGCAGTCCAAGGGACTCTCAAGAGTCTTCTCCAACACCACAGTTCAAAAGCATCAATTCTTCCACACTCAGCTTTCTTCATAGTCCAACTCTCACATCCATACCTGACTACTGGAAAAACCATAGCCTTGACTAGATGGACCTTTGTTGGCAGAATAATGTCTCTGCTTTATAATATGCTGTCTAGGTTGGTCATAACTTTCCTTCCAAGGAACAAGCGTCTTTTTAATTTCATGGCTGCAGTACATATATACATATTCGTATTTTCTACCGACAAAGGCCTAGAAATGATGATAATTAATACTCCTACCTCTTGGTTTCTAAATACCATTCCCCATTAAAACTAACCAGGACTCATTGAAATGTCTGTTCCAGGTCTAAACTAGAGAAGTACAGAGGTGATAAAATTGAAAAGTAAAATCCTCTCCACTCCTTGTTTTTTCCCAGAGGAGCCTGGGATATATTGTACGAGAAAGCTCAAGGATATAAGCTTTATGCTCATATGCTCAAAAATCAAAGAATATGGTCAAAAATTAATGGGGACATGCCAAAGAATACAGGTTAGTTTGAACTACAAAAATATCAACAACAAAATAGTAACCTGCTAGAGGAATGCTAACTAGTTGATACATAAAGATTGATATAATTCAGAAAAACTCGTGCAACCATACGATGGTAATTCAGGCAAAAATTATTGATGGATATTAAAATCATTGTGTGAAAGAGTGTGGAGGAACAGGGTTTCACCCCATAAGTATCGTAATACCACCCCATATAACGTAACTTTACGGTAGAGAGAGCTGATGGCTACCATCTTAAGTGATCAAACCTAGGGTTAATCAACAGTAGTAAGATAAGCTATGTTTTCTGGTGCTACTCATTGGGAACTGTATAATCACCTAATGTTGTGTTTTTTAATCAAAGGTATTTAACCTGAATCTAATAATGAAGAAACAGACAAATCCAAATAGTGGGACAGTCTACAAAAGAGTGATTTGAAAGCAAGGATGACAAAATGTTAACAGTTGGTAACTCTGGGTGAGGGGTATATGGTTGGTCACTGTCTGTTCACTCAATTTCTTTGTAGGTTTGGATTTTTCAAATTAGAAAGGAAAGGATCATATTTTAAAATCCTATTCTGCACATTGCTTTATTTCACTTAACAGTTCTTCTTTTCACATTTTTTTCTCCCTTTATATATTCATCATTTTTCTCTTTCTGTGAAAGGAAAGAGAAAGTCTCTTTTCAGAATGGGTAACTACTTCTGTATTATGCTACTGCAGTTACCTGGTGTTTATTAAATACTGCATTGTATTTTGAACTCAATACCACATGAAGTCCAAATTCCTAGCATATACACATATATGTTTTAAAAAAGGTAACTGAAACTTTGAATTGTAAAAATGGCTTTAATGTGCTGGCTTATCTTTTTTCCTTATAAAAATCTTTTGTGTTGAATTTCTTATCTTGACAGCAGCTTGTTTTGGCCCTTTACTTTTATAATTTAACATGGAGAATGTTTTTGTGGTAATGATCTTCCTTACCATTTAAAAGCCTTTATTTTTCTTGAATTAATTTCCAGAAGTAGTATGTCTTTGTCCTATTTCTAAATATTAAAAAAAAATTCTTTTTGTGTTCTCATTTTTTCAGCCTTTCAACTATGTAACCCTTGCAAATTCCTAAAGCTTATCTATCACACAATTATCAAAAATGTTGCAGTTTATTCATGCTGCTCAGTCAGCAAGTCCATGAAATAAATGGGAAAACTGTGTTATCTGAGAACTGGTAAAACATTTTAGAAATTGCTGATTTAACCAACATTAACTTATTATTGACACTTTGTTGTTGGTATCTTGACTGACCAATAACTAAGTTTTCTGTAAATAATGAGAGCAGTATAAATAAAGTAGTGTTTGGGAATATAAAGAGAATATAAAGTATATTCTTTTCTTTTTTGCGGAATTCAGGAAATGGCATGAAAACGTGTTCTTTTAAAAGCATTTAAGTTAATTAATTTGGCCACACCACGTGGTATGCAGGATCTTAGTTCCCTGACTAGGGATCAAACCCATGCACTCTACGGTGGAGAATTCCTTTAAAAAAGGATATCTGTAATATTTTCCGCCTGTTAATGGAAGAGTATGTTGTATAGCTGATCCTCATTATTTGCAGATTCTTTATTTGCAAATTTATCTACTTACTAAAATCTATTTGCAGCCCCCAAACCTGTGCCTGCGGTGCTTGCACAGTTGTTTGTGTACTCGTGCAAAGTTGTGTAAGATGTGAGTGCCTAGATGCACTTGTTTCATGCTGAGATCGAACCTGGTAGTGCTCTGTCTTGCCTCACCTCATACAGAGAGGCCCAGAGGATGGAAGGAGAGGGGGCTGCGTACTGTAGTGCAAGAGGCTCCTGGTTGGGGACCAGCTGGATGGGGTTTGAACCCAAACTCTGGCACCTATTGTTGGAGCAGCCTCGAACAAATCACCGAACATTGCTGAACTTCATTTTCTCTTTTGTGAAACAAATAGAATCTACCAGGATGAGTTGTTTGAGATCTAACGTTATAGTCTGTGTTGGGGGAATGTGTGTGTGTATTTCTTCTAGGAGCAGTGGTTCAATATTCACTAATTCAGAGTTTGTAGTGACTCTGTAGAACACATGAGAATAAATAGTGGAAATTAACTGTGTATCTTTGCTAAGTTATGTTGAGTAATTTTGTCCTTATCTGATATTCACTCTTATTCCTACCAAAATCTCATCTGGGTTCTGAGACGATCACCAGGATTAGCATGTAATATAAAACAGTTAATAGTATCTAAACAGTTTAAAACCATCTTCTTTCTCTAGTGCTGTTTTTTTCCCAGACTGCTCTTTGGAAATTTGAATATTTATTAACCAAATATTTAATATACAGTTCTCCCATCTGTCATCCTCAGCTCCAAACACCCCTTTCTGTGGTTCTGCTTTGTGACGTTGTTCTGAGATTTTTGCAGATCACTGTTTCTGTCTTGCCAGGTGCTCGCTTTTAGTTTTCAGAAGTGTTGAACACTACAGGAGGAGGTGAGAGAGCGCCTGCATCTTTCTGCTTCCTGTGGCTCCCTGTCTCCTTTGCTGTTACTTTGACCATCATCCTAGGGGAACTTCTCACCCCAGCAATAGCTGTCCCAGATTCAGTTTGTAGTTTTTCTAACACTCACAGAGCTAGTCTTATCATAACCCTTACAAACACCAGCTCTGATTGGCTAGTCCTCTCTTCCTCAAAAGGTACCCTGGTCTCACAAGATCCCTCTTCCAAGTTCAGAGACTCAGCAGCAGCTGAGCACCACTCTTTCCTCAGGGATCTGAGTTTCAGCTCTGCAGAATCTTTTCCTCCAAGTTGCTGAGTTTGTGTCATTGCCATCTCTTTCCTTGGCTCCTGTGATTCGTGAAGATAAAAACTGATTTTTAAGTGATCATGACTGATTTTTGAAAACTTTACCCATTGAAATTATAGCTCCTTTAAATTAACATCTGAATGTTTGTTATTTCATTCTTCTTTTTATTAACAGTTAAAATTTTGTCTAGAATTTTCATGCTTTTTGGTAGTAGATGCGATTGTTTCTTTTTAATGCCTTATTTGCATTATGTCTGTTTAAAGTATGGTTTTGCACACATCAGTTTATTTCAGTTTTGAATTTCAGAGTTCTCTCAAACCAGATCGTGATGAATATTTTCAAGCAGTATGTAAGAGGCACTATATTTTCTAATGTAAATTTTATTTATTATTTATATTAAACCAAATGGTACTATCACTGACTTAATCAGTATATCCAGGGCAATGGAATAATGAAATTTGTTGCTACAAAGAACTTTAGAGATTATCCAGTATTAATTATTTTTCCTTTCATGCCATTCTGTTAACAAGTAAAAGATACATCTTTAAAATCTCTCCTGCCACGAGTAGAGGCATGCAAAAGAAGGATGACTTTTTACCTCTACTCACAATATCCTTGGTCTCTTAGCACTGCTTGTGTTTTACAGTGTTCCTTTTCAAGGACAGTTGCTCTGCTCTCTTTCTTCCCAAAGTGTTACATTAAAATGGTGAGAGAAGGACATTTCTCACTGACTTATTTCCTGACTTGGGGGAGGGTGAGTTCTGTGTATTATTTTTTCAACTGAAGTGTCTTTCTTGGGTAAACTTAGTGCCGTGTTTCACCCAGTTAAGATAGACCTTCAGCTTTTTAACGTTTCTGAAACTGGGATAAGTCCCGATTCATTGATGCCTTAACATTGTTCGTCAGGTGGCAGTTGTGATATATATATCATTGTGCATTGTGAATGCAGCTGTATCTCAGGTATCATACAGTTGCAACCTGTTGATGTTTCAATCAATAAGCCATTTAAGAATGTTGTGAAGAAAGAATGTGAGTCCTGGTTGTCATCTAAAAGCTTCTTTTAGCAGCTGTTACAAGATCAAGAGAATATCAGCATTATGATTTCAAAATAGGAGGTAGTGGCTTCAAAGAAAATTTTCTAGACAGTAGCAAAGGAATACTTTTTAAAGAAATGCTGTATCACCAAAGCTTTTCGTGACCAGAGGATAATATTGTGTGAAAACACCGACATTAGATAATTCTGAGTGAAAAAGTGACTCAGAAGAGTTAACTGTGAAGTGTTTTATTTTTCCTGTGTTTACAAAGATAATATACAATAGCAGTTTTTCTCTAGATCTATCCAAAAGAGCTCTTAAAAAAGAATAATGTGAAAATTCTAAATGACAAACTTCTGTCATAGTTTATTAGCAGTTTTTCTTTCTTTGCAGAACATAAGATAATGGGCTTCCCTGGTAGCTGTCAGTAAAGAATCCGCGTGCAGTGTGGGAGATCAGCTTTCGATCCCTGGGTGGGGAAGATCTCCTGGAGAAGGAAATGGCTGCTGCTGCTGCTAAGTCGCTTCATTCATATCCGACTCTGTGCGACCCCATAGACGGCAGCCCACCAGGCTCCCCCGTCCCTGGGACTCTCCAGGCAAGAACACTGGAGTGGGTTGCCATTTCCTTCTCCAATCCATATTCTTGCTTGGAAAATCCATGGACAGAGGATCCTGGTGGGCCACAGTCCCTGGGGTCACAGAGAAACTGACATGACTTGGTGACTACACCACCATTCTCTGAACCCTAAACATTAGGGTTGCTTTGTTAGTAATTAGCATTGATTTCTACCTCTGTTTTTACCTAAGGAGGTAAAATGAAGCAAAGTATGCTAGGAAGCAAAGGAGAATTCCCACATAGAAGCTTATACCTAGTTTAATTGTTCCTCCATCATCATCTCCAAGATTAGGTAATAGATCCCTAAGAAATATCCCAGAGACTGATGTTTTAGTACCTTGTTGCCTCTATACAAACAATACACGTCCATTAAAAAATGTGAACAGTGTGAAACTACAGAGAAAGTCAAAGGCACGTGAAACGGCCACCCCCAATGATGTCTTTCCAAGTATTTCTTATATAGCTATCCCTATGTAAAAGTGGATGTGTAGTTTTTGTAAAAATGCATACATTTCCTGTTTAGTAAGTTGCTTTTCTTCCATTCAGAAATATATTGTGGTTTTTGTTCTATCTTAAGAAATATTAATTGATTAGTCAGTTAATTTTAATGGTTGCATAATTCTCCATTATAGAAGCATACTGAATGATTTAAGTAGGTTTTTGTTAATGGACATTTAGGCTGATTAAGTTTTCTTTATTATAAACAGTGCTTTGGTGAATGTTTTCTGCATATATATATTTATTTTATAAAATTTTCTCCTTATAAATTATTAAAATGGAATTGGGCATTTATTTATTAAGACACTTATTACTAGCTTTTGAAAGTTTGCTGTTTTTTTCTTATAAAATGATAGATTTGCTGAAGTGATGGTAACATGCATAATGTTGAAAATCTCCTTTAAAGACCTTTGTGTGTGTGCTCGGTCGTCTTGTCCGGCTCTGCAAGTCCGTGAACTGTGGCCCACGAGACTCCTCTGTCCGTGTAATTTTTTAAAAAACCTAGTTAGTATTTTTGACTTCCCTGGTGGCTTAGATGGTAGTGTCTGCCTACAATGCGGGAGACCCGGGTTCAATCCCTGGATCGGGAATATCTCCTGGAGAAGAAAATGGCAACCCACTCCAGTATTCTTGCCTGGAGAATCCCATAGACGGAGAAGCCTGGTAGGCTACAGTCCATGGGGTCGCAAAGAGTCAGACACGACTGAGCGACTTCACTTCAGTTAGTATTTTATGATTTGACTCCTAACTTTAAAATAATGATCTTGACTTCTGCTACACATTTGGAAACCTTTCCTTTGTAATAAATGGAAGTGAGAAGTTATTCGGTTAAAGAAAGAAAATAGAAAAGTTAAAGTACTAAAAACAATGAAAAATGATTAAACTGATGGAAATATAGGGAAACTAGGAAGGGTAATGATTAAGATAAAGAAAGAGTTTTGGAAACAGCCTGAATTTGAATCTCGATTCTGCCTCTTTCTTCTTCCTGGCCTTGTGGAAGCATTTTAATCTCTCTAAGTTTATCCTTCTTTAAAGCAGGAATGCTAATATATCATGGTATCATTTTGAGGATTAACAAATAATAGTAATAATTCCAGGTAACATTTTTGAATTCTTTTTACTGTGAATGGCAGGCAGTGTATTAAATGTTTATATGTATTTTTTCCCTTGGCAAATATCTGTTATATTAATTCTCACAAACTTATGAGTTGTAAGTACATTTTATTGATGAGGAAGCTAAGTCTAAGAGAAGGATTTTGTAAGTTGCCGAACGTAGTTATTAAGTGGCAAAACCATAATTTGAACCCTAACAGTCTGATCCACTAGAACCTGCAACTTGAAATTCTATCTGTATTAAGCACTTAGCATGTATCTGTTAATATTTATGTTTAGACTACCTTTAAAAAATAAGTATAACAGAGAATGAGAAGACAAGCCACTGACTGGGAGAATATGTTTGCAAATGACATATCTGATAAAGGACTGTAATTCGAAATATATTAAGAATTCTTAAAACTCAACAGTTTGAAAACCATGGTCTGATTAAAATATAGCCCAAAGATTTGGGCATCTCACCAAAGAAGATATTCAGATGGCCAATAAGCATATGAAAAGACGCTCAACATCATCTGTCATTAGGGAGTTGTAAATTTAAAGAGGGGGACACCACTATACACGTATTAGAATGACAGAAACCTCCACCAGCACAACCAAATGCAGGCAAGGGTGAGGAGCAACAGTTCGGTGCAGTCACTCAAGTCGTGACCGACTCTCTGCGACCCCATGGACTGCAGCACGCCAGGCCTCCTGTCCATCACCAGCTCCTGGAGTTTATTCTAACTCATGTCCATTGAGTCGGTGATGCCATCCAACCATCTCATCCTCTGTCATCCCCTTCTCCTCCCACCTTCAATCTTTCCCAGCATCAGGGTCTTTTCCAGTGAGTCAGTTCTTTGCATCAGGTGGCCAAAGTTTTGGAGTTTCAGCTTCAGCATCCGTCCTTCCAATGAATATTCAGGACTGATCCCTTTAGGATGGACTGGTTGGATATCCTTGCCATCCAGGGGACTCTCAAGAGTCTTCTCCAACACCACAGTTCAAAAGCATCAATTCTTCAGCTCTCAGCTTTCTTAATAGTCCAACTCTCACATCCATACATGACTACTAGACTATTGGAGCAACAGGAACTCTCAGTCATTGCTGTTTGGAATACAAAATAGTATAGCCACTTTGAGTTCACTTCAGTTGCTCAGTCGTGTCCGACTCTTTGCAACCCCATGGACTGTAGCCTACTAGGCTCCTCAGTCCATGGGATTTTCCAGGCAAGAGTACTGGAGTGGGTTGCCATTTCCTTCCCCAGGGGTTCTTCCCGACCCAGGGATTGAGCCTGGGTCTCCCGCATTGTAGGCAGATGCTTTACTGTCTGAGCTACCAGGGAAGGTGGTATACTATACACTTACTTTTACCGTATGATCCAGTAATTCTGCTCCTTTGTACTTACTCAGAGAAGTTGAAAACTTAAATCCACACAAAAAGTTGCATGCAGATGTTTATAGCAGCTTTATTCATCATTGCTAAAACTTGGAAACAACCAAGATGCCTTCAGTTGGTGAATGAATAAACATGCCTACTACATCGGTGTATCCAACTATTGTTTAGCACTAAAAAGAAATTAGGTATCAAATCATGGAAAGATGTGGAGGAATCTTAAATGCATGTTACTCAGTGAAAGAAGCCAATCTGAAAAGGCTACATACTGTATGAGAAACAGAAAACAGTGGAGACAGTAAAAAGATCAGGGGAGGGGTTAGGAGAAAGAGTGGGGAGAATAGGCCGAGCATAGAGATCTTTAGGGCAGTGAAACTATTCTGTATGATATTAACATGGTGGATACATATCATGTATTTTCTCCAGACCCATAGAAGGCACACCAGGAGTTCATCCTAATGTAAACAGTGCACTTCAGGTAATGATGATGTGTCAATATAGATTCCTCAGCTTTAGCAAATGTACCACTCTGGTGCAGAATGTTGGTAGTGGAGAAGGCTGTGCATGAACAGGGAAGGGTTGTATATGGAAGCTCTTTGTACTTTCTGCTACATTATATCTACTTTCTGTACATTATATCTACTACTGTGGGCAAGAATCTGTTAGAAGAAAGGGAGTAGCCATCATAGTCAACAAAAGAGTCACAGTGCAGTACTTGGATGCAGTCTCAAAAATGACAGAATGATCTCTGTTCATTTCCAAGGCAAACCATTCAATATCACAGTAATCCAAGTCTGTGCCCCAACCAGCAATGCTGAAGAAGCTGAATGCTTCTGTGAAGACTTTCAAGACCTTCTAGGACAAAAAAGATGTCCTTTTCATTATAGGGGCCTGGAATGCAAAGTAGGAAGTCAAGAAATACCTGGAGTAACAGGCACGTTTGGCCTTGGAGTACAGAATGAGGCAGGGCAAAGGCTAAAAGAGTTTTCCCAAGAGAATGCACTGGTCATGGCAAACACCCTCTTCCAACAACACAAGAGAAGACTCTGCACATGAACATCACGAGATGGTCAATACTGAAATCAGATTGATTATATTCTTAGCAGCAAAAGATGGAGAACCTCTATACAGTCAACAAAAACAAGCCCAGGAGCTGACTGTGGCTCAGATCATGAACTCCTTATTGCCAAATTCAGACTTGAAGAAAGTAGGGAAAACCACTAGGCCATTCAGGTATGACCTAAATCAAATCCCTTACGATTATACAGTGGAAGTGAAGAGTAGATACAAGGGATTAGATCTGACAGAGTGCCTGAAGAACTGTGGACCAGAGGTTTGTGACATTGTACAGGAGGCACGGATCAAGACCATAATGCAAAAAGGCAAAATGGTTGTCTGAGGAGGCCTTACAAATAGCTGTGAATAGAAGAGAGGTGAAAGGCAAAGGAGAAAGGAAAGATATACCCATTTGAATGCAGAGTTCCAAAGAACAGCAAGGAAAGATAAGAATGCCTTCCTCAGCAATCAATGCAAAGAAATAGAGGAAGACAATAGAATGGGATAGAGATCTCTACAGGAAAATTAGAGATACCAAGGGAACATTTCATGCAAAGATGGGCACAATAAAGGGCAGAAATGGTATGGACCTAACAGAAGCAGAAAATATTAAGAAGAGGTGGCAAGAATACAAAGAAGAACTGTACAAAAAAGATCTTCATGACCCAGATAATCACGATGATGTGATCACTCACCTAGAGCCAGACATCCTGGAATGCGAAGTCAAGTGGGCCTTAGGAAGCATCACTACGAGCAAAGCTAGTAGAGGTGATGGAATTCCAGTGGAGCTATTTCAGATCCTAAAAGATGATGCTGTGAAAGTGCTGCACTCAATATGCCAACAAATTTGGAAAACTCAGCAGTGGCCACAGGACTGGAAAAGGTCAGTTTTCATTCCAATTCCAAAGAAAGGCAATGCCAAAGAATGTTCAAACTACCGCACAATTGCACTCATCTCACACGCTAGTAAAGTAATGCTCAAAATTCTCCAATCCAGGCTTTAACAGTATATGAACCATGAACTTCCAGATATTCAAGCTGGATTTAGAAAAGGCAGAGGAACCAGAGATCAAATTGCCAACATCCGCTGGATCATGGAAAAAGCAAGAGAGTTCCAGGAAAACATCTATTTCTGCTTTATTGACTATGCCAAAACCTTTGACTGTGTGGATCACAACAAACTGTGGAAAATTCTGAAAGAGATGGGAATACCAGACCACCTGACCTGCCTCTTGAGAAATCTGTATGCAGGTCAGGAAGCAACAGTTAGAAGTCGACATGAAGCAACAGACTTGTTCCAAATAGGTCAAGTAGTACATCAAGGCTGTTTATTGTCACCCTACTTATTTAACTTGTATGCAGAGTACATAATGAGAATCGCTGGGCTGGATGAAGCACAGGCTGGAATCAAGATTGCCAGGAGAAATAACAATAACCCCAGATATGCAGATAACAACACCCTTATGGCAGAAAGTGAAGAAGAACTAAAGAGCCTCTTGATGAAAGTGAAAGAGGAGAGTGAAAAAGTTGGTTTTAAAACTCAGCCTTCAGAAAACTAAGATCATGGCTTCTGGTCCCATCACTTCATGGCAATAGATGGGGGAACAGTGGAAACAGTAAGAGACTTTATTTTCTTGGGCTCCAAAATCGCTGCAGATGATGACTTCAGCCATGAAATTAAAAGATTCTTGCTCCTTGGAAGGAAAGTTATGACCAACCTAGACAGCATATTAAAAACAGAGGCATTACTTTGCCAACAAAGGTCCGTCTAGTCAAGGCTATGGTTTTTCCAGTAGTCATGTATGGATATGAGAGTTGGACTGTGAAGAATGCTGAGTGCCGAAGAATTGATGCTTTTGAACTGTGGTGTTGGAGAAGACTCTTGAGAGTCCCTTGGACTGCAAGGAGATCCAACCAGTCTATCCTAAAGGAAATCAGTCCTAAATATTCATTGCAAGGACTGATGCTGAAACTGAAGCTCCAATACTTTGGCCACCTGCTGTGAAGAACTGAGTCATTTGAAAAGACCTTGATGTTGGGGAAGATTGAGAGCGGGAGAAGGGGATGACAGAGGATGATATGGTTGGATGGCATCACCGACTCAATGGACATGAGTTTGAGTGAACTCCAGGAGTTGGTGATGGACAGGGAGGCTTGCCATGCTGTAGTCCATGGGGTCACAATGAGTCGGACATGAATGAGCGACTAAACTGCACTGCACTGTACTTCCTGCTTAGATTTGCTGTGAACTGAAAACAAAAAATAAAGTTTATTAAAAAATAATAATATTTATAAAGCAAATATGCATTGTAATCCTGGACACAATGATACTTTTGTTTTTAGGCTCAGAATAAAGAGACCAATGTTTTAGCTGCTGCAAAGGTGATTGACACCAAATCTGAAGAAGAACTTGAAGACTACATGGTTGAAATTGACATATTAGCATCTTGTGATCACCCTAATATAGTCAAGCTTCTAGATGCCTTCTATTATGAGAATAATCTTTGGGTAAGTATTTTTGGTTAATCTGTAGGAATAGCCAAAATAAGTAATTGTCCTGAAGAGATTTATAACTTGTGTAGACCTGTTTTTTGACTACCTCTTCTGTTCAGTTACTTATCTACTTGAACGAGAATTGACCCATTGATGAGAGGGTGATTAACAACACAGCAACATATCCTTAGCTTCAGCAGGTGTTTAGATGTGTATTTCAGAATACTGTATTTCATGACTGTTTGACATTGGACCGAAATGTAGAAACTTGGTGAAGAATTTTAAATTTCCTAAATAATGAAATGGAGTCCTTTTTTGTTTTGAATTAATATTTTTTTCCCAATTGGAACTTCTTTGTTTCAATTCTTTTTTTTTCTCCCCAGGTCTTTAATTTATTTATTTGTTTTTTAATGTTAGTTTGAAGTGTCTTATATTAGTTTCTTAATTTAAATTTAAGTATTTAAATTTTTTTAACATTTCTTTTGTTTTGGCCAGGTCTGTATGTAAAATTTTTATTCATTTTTAGAAAATGTTAGGCATAAATATATAAATAAAATGTTAATATTTATAATAAGCACTCAGTCACTTGCTCTGCACCAATAATAATTTAATCAAGAGGACTTTTTTCAATGGAGTTTTAGTTTGTCTTCTTGAAGAAATAAGCAAAGTATTACAAAAGAAGAGTAGATAGTATAAGCTATACCTGGTTGCGAATCAAAAGAGCTTTCCTTTTTTATTTTGGTGATGCTAGGCAGGAGCTTGAATAAATCAGTTAATCTTTATTAGTCTGTTTACTCCACTATAGGATAATAATGATCTGTCTCCCAAATTATTTTTCATATCATATAATGAATTTGAAAAACAACTTATTGTAAAAAATAAGCTCCTGTAAAAAATAAAGTGGTGTTCTATAGAGGAGAAAAAACTATGAATCTGTACAATTTGTTAAGCTATGTAATTAACAGAAACAGCTAGACAACTATGAGGGACAGTGGGAGGGAGAGAGAGACATGAGTTAATTGAAGAATCATAAAAATACAAAATGAAAGCGGTGATGAGGATTAGGAAGGAAAAATGCATGGTGGTGTGTACCAGGGAGGTTTGGGAAGGCATCCAGTGGGAAGTGATAAGTGAGCTAGTATCTGAAGCTCTTGTGTATGTTTTCCCCAAGTTTTTAGAAAAACTAAAAGCAACCTTTCAGGATGTGTTCCTGTTAGTAAAGTTAAAAAATATACTTGTTCATTTAACTCACAATAATTACCTTAAAAAAGGAGCTTATGAAGTCTTTGAGTGGTGAGGAAATGGATGTATGATATGGCCCTTAATAAAAATTCTGTACCTGGTAATTTTAGAGAACCTGGGGCGCTACAGCTGGTGGTGAACAAAGGTGCACATGCTTCCACGTGTGCTCCCTTTGTGCTTTCTCACATGGATAGCAAGACTTGTAACTCTGTTTACAAAGAAAGCCTTTATGGTTGTTAGCATAGTATTATTTATGTAGCTTAGGTTATTTGATAGCTATTTATCTATCTTTTTTGCTAGCTCGAAGGAAAAATACTCAGAGTCAGTGTTGTGTTAGATGTGTGCTTTTTTATTTGCCTGCAGATCCTCATTGAATTCTGTGCTGGTGGAGCAGTGGATGCTGTGATGCTTGGTAAATGCCTTTTTGTTCCTTACATTTATATCTTAAATGATACTTTAAAAAAAGTCAGTGGATTTCAAACATTTATACATGTATATTTATCTTATTGTTGAGTAACATTCAGTAAGTTAAATTAGCCTAATTATTTTTGTATTCTTCAGTTCAGTTCAGTCGCTCAGTTGTGTCCGACTCTTTGCGACCCCATGAATCGCAGCATGCCAGGCATCCCTGTCCATCACCATCTCCCAGAGTTCACTCAGACTCACGTCCATCAAGTCTGTGATGCTATCCAGACATCTCATCCTCTGTCGTCCCCTTCTCCTCCTGCCCCCAATCCCTCCCAGCATCAGAGTCTTCCAATGAGTCAACCCTTCGCATGAGGTGGCCAAAGTACTGGAGTTTCAGTTTTAGCATCATTCCTTCCAAAGAAATCCCAGGGCTGATCTCCTTCAGAATGGACTGGTTGGATCTCCTCGCAGTCCAAGGGACTCTCAAGAGTCTTCTCCAACACCACAGTTCAAAAGCATCAATACTTCAGCGCTCAGCCTTCTTCACAGTCCAACTTTCACATCCATACATGACCCCTGGAAAACCCATAGTCTTGACTAGACCATAATAAAATTTTAAAATTAAATGTTGCTTCCTGACCTGCATATAGGTTTCTCCAGTGGCAGGTCAGGTGGTCTGATATTTCCGTCTGTTTCAGAATTTTCCACAGTTTATTGTGATCCACACAGTCAAAGGCTTTGGCATAGTCAATAAAGCAGAAATAGATGTTTTCCTGGAACTCTCTTGCTTTTTCCATGATCCAGCGGATGTTGGCAATTTGATCTCTGGTTCCTCTGCCTTTTCTAAAACCAGCTTGAACACCTGGAAGTTCATGGTTCATATACTGTTAAAGCCTGGCTTGGAGAATTTTGAGCATTACTTGACTAGCATGTGAGATGAGTGCAATTGTGCGGTAGTTTGAACATTCTTTGGCATTGCCTTTCTTTGGAATTGGAATGAAAACTGACCTTTTCCAGTCCTGTGGCCACTGCTGAGTTTTCCAAATTTGCTGGCATATTGAGTGCAGCACTTTCACAGCATCATCTTTCAGGACTGGAAGTAGCTCAACTGGAATTCCATCACCTCCACTAGCTTTGTTCATAGTGATACTTTCTAAGGCCCCCTTGACTTCACATTCCAGGATGACCTGCCTCTTGAGAAACCTATATGCAGGTCCGGAAGCAACAGTTAGAACTGGACATGGAACAACAGACTGGTTCCAAATAGGAAAAGGAATACGTCAGGGCTGTATATTGTCACCCTGCTTATTTAACTTATATGCAGAGTACATCACGAGAAATGCTGGGCTGGAAGAAGCATAAGCCGGAATCAAGATTGCCGGGAGAAATATCAATAACCTCAGATATGCAGATGACACCACCCTCATGGCAGAAAGTAAAGAGGAACTAAAGAGCCTCTTGATGAAAGTGAAAGAGGAGAGTGAAAAAGTTGTCATAAAGCTCAACATTCAGAAAACTAAGATCATGGCATCTGGTCCCATCACTTCAAGGCAAAGAGATGGAAAACAATGGAAACAGTGTCAGACTTTATTTTCTGGGGCTCCAAAATCACTGCAGATGGTGATTGCAGCCATGAAATTAAAAGATTCTTGCTCCTTGGAAGGAAAGTTATGACCAACCTAGATAGCATATTCAAAAGCAGAGACATTACTTTGCCAACAAAGGTCTGTCTAGTCAAGGCTATGATTTTTCCAGTAGTCATGTATGGATGTGAGAGTTGAACTGTGAAGAAAGCTGAGTGCCAAAGAATCGATGCTTTTGAACTGTGGTGTTGGAGAAGACTCTTGAGAGTCCCTTGGACTGCAAGGAGATCCAACCAGTCCATCCTAAAGGAGATCAGTCGTGGGTGTTCATTGGAAGGACTGATCCTGAAGCTGAAACTCCAATACTTTGGCTGCCTCATGTGAAGAGTTGACTCATTGGAAAAAACTCTGATGCTGGGAGGGATTGGGGGCAGGAGGAGAAGGGGATGACAGAGGATGAGATGGCTGGATGGCATCACCAACTTGATGGACATGAGTTTGAGTAAACTCTGGGAGTTGGTGATGGACAGGGAGGCCTGGTGTGCTGCAATTCATAAGGTCGTAAAGAGTCCGACACGGGTGAGCAACTGAACTGAATTGAACTGATAATATGTGAAGACAGTAATATTTGTGTTACACTTTTTAAAAAGTCATTTCATTGTATATAATCTTCAACAGTGACAGTAAAGGTATTAAAGGTGTATAGCCTGCTGATACACTTTCAGGGTACAAAAATGCTTATTTGTTTACTTTTTTGTTGCAGAGCTTGAGAGACCATTAACTGAGTCCCAAATACAAGTAGTTTGTAAGCAGACTTTAGAAGCTTTGAACTACTTACATGATAATAAAATCATCCACAGAGATCTAAAGGCTGGCAACATTCTTTTTACTTTAGATGGAGATATTAAGTTGGGTAAGTTTATTCTTTTAGATAAAACGTTTGACTTTATGCTTTGAGATTTCTCCCTGTATGTCTGTTACTTAATATTGTTCTGTTATGACTCAAATATTAATATGTGAAACAGAGAATTACGTTAAAATATGTAAAACATGGAGAATTACTTCATGTTAATTTTTTAAATTGAGGCTTCCCAAGTGGTGCAGTGGAAAGAATCTGCCTGCCAAACAGGAGATGTGGGTTCGATCCCTGGGTTGGGAAGATCCCCTGGAGAAGGAAATGGCAACCCACTCCAGTATTCTTGCCTGGGAAGTCCCATAGACAGAAGGGCCTGGTGGGCTGCATTCCATGGGGTTGCAAAGAATCAGGTACGACTTAGTGATTAAACAGCAATAGCAATTTTAAAAATACTTCCTTGGCGGGAATTCCCTTGCAGTCCAGTGGTTAAGATTTGGTGCTTTCACTGCCAGTGGCCTGGAAACTAAGATCCTGCAAGACCTCCTGGCCTGAACTAAGATCCTCCTGGCCTCATGCGGTGAGGCCAAAAAAAAAAAACTTGGGTAAATAATTATTCATTAACTCCCAGAATTTCTAAGTATAGGCACCTGATATAAAGACTCTTTAAACAATAAGAAAGGATGGATTGTTATTTTTAAAAAGACACACTTTTAAAAGACTGCCTAATAATTTTTCCCTTAAATTTTTATATGTAGAATTAATATTTATAAATATAATACATTTAGAAAATGACACATTATGTAAAACCACTTAGTTTTGTCTTCATTTCTAGAACTCATATCTAGTTGTTTTCTTTTTCCATCTTTAGTTTTATATTCTATTTTGTAGATATGGTATCTTGGCTAAACTCACAAAGTAACTAAGTGTAAAAAAGATGCTAAATTAAGTATAAGGTTGAAAATAGTTTTGTTTTTTTTTTTTTTTGCACTGAGGGAATAAATGATAATTTCATAAGGAAGAATAGATATAAACTTTAGATGGGAAATTAATGAATTTCATATATACACATACAGATAGAAGATACAGTCCTTTTTAAGTATCCCCAAGATATGAATTATAAAAAAACTCTGGTGATGAAGCCTAAATTTGAGTATTTTGGACAGATATTAAAAGGACAAAATATATCCAAAGGCCATGCTGATACCAGTGATCATAGTTCACTTTACTTTGTCATGACCTCTAAGCAGGTATACTTTGATATACTACTAAATTTTAAATATTTTTTTGAGAAATAAATACAGGAAACCACGTTAAGAGTTGTGTAGCTTATTGACTTGTAGCTCTGTACACAATAGCTTTGTAATCACCACTTAGATAAAGAAATAGAAATATGTCAGGCACCGGCCACCCACTCCAGTACTCTTGCCTGGAAAATCCCATGGATGGAAGAGCCTGGTGGGCTGCAGTCCATGGGGTCACTAAGAGTCGGACATGACTGAGCGACTTCACTTTCACTTTTCACTTTGATGCATTGGAGAAGGAAATGGCAACCCACTCCAGTATTCTTGCCTGGAGAATCCCAGGGACGGGGGAGCCTGGTGGGCTGCCGTCTATGGGGTTGCACAGAGTCGGACATGACTGACGCGACTTAGCAGCAGCAGCAGCAGCAGGCACCTTAGGAGCTGCGTCACGTGTCTCATCTCAAGTCACTGTCCTTCTCTTCTCCACAGGTACCCTGTATACTAACCTTTATGGTAATCACTTCCCTGTGTTTCTTCATGGCCCTGTCACCCAGTGTTCATCTCTTGACTTTAGAGTTTAGACTTGTCCGTGTTTAAAGCCTGCTTTTTCTTTTAAGTCTCTTTTAATGTATGGCTCATACCCCCCATCCCCCTCCCCACCATTCCTTTCTTCTCTTTATGTTTTATCTGTGGCATGCATGTTCATGGCATGCTTTCTCAAAGAAAGAAAGAAAAGCTCCGTATTACCATGGTTGTGACCCTCCAAAGGCCCACTGATAGTACATGAACAGATATACAGTATATCTGTGACATTAAAATTTCATGAGAGAGAGGACTGGGGAAAAATGTCTAAAAAGGCTCTTTAGGAGAGGATGAAAAAGAAGTTGAGAAACACTCGTCTGTGGGACCTGAGCTGTTGGACCTGTAGTTTTTCTTATCTTGCATTTTACTGGCTGCATACTCCTGATGACGTCAGTAAGTTCCTCTCTATATTTCCCTCAATTTGCAGATAAATCCAAAGACTTTTTGGCAAGAGTCTGCATGGTTTTGTATTCTTTCATTTATTAGGACATGGTATTTTAAGACCACAGTCTGAGTGTTAAGTATACTTATAGTTTCTGGACTGGCCTTCCTTCTAGGCCTTTCCAAAGAACAGAGCAAGGCTCTTCTGAATTCCTACATATGTCCTATTCAAATTCATGTGTTAATTTTCTGCCTTTTTAAGGCTGAATAGTATTCTGTTATCAGCTTATGTATACACCATGTTTGACTTATTCATTCATCCATTGATGGACACTTTGGTTGCTTCCACCTTTGGGCTTCTATGAATAATGCTGTTATGAACATGGGTGTATAATATCTGTTTTGAGTTCCTGCCTTCATTTCTTTTGGGCAGATACCCAGATTGTATGGTAATTCTATGTTTAGTTTTTTGAAGAACCATCGTACCATTTTCCACAGTGGTTGCACAAATGTACATTTCCATAGCAATGCACAGGGCTTCCTGTTTTTCTACCTCCTCACCTGCACTTGTTATTTTCTGTATTTTTGATGACAACCATCCTAATGGGGTTGAAGTGATAGTGGGTGTGAATTCGTTGTGTTTATTTGCTCTTGCATTTCTCCTAGTTTAGTCTTTGTTTCTAAAGTGATTTTTTATTTCTGATTTCTCTTGTGTTCTGTCACCTCATTCATGAGTTTTAAAATGCTGATATATATTACTTTTTTTATGTCATATCATATTTTGAAGTTTGTAGCTTGTTTTGAAATAGTATAATTTTGATCTATTTTTGGTACATGTTTTCTGTAAGTGTTCTAAAATCTTATTTGAATACAGCAATTTACTTTTGTATAAAATAATACATGGCATTGAAAATAACTATATTTTTGAAGATTTAGGATGCTGAAATAGTTTTGCGTTGGTTGACATTTAAAATAATTGCACTTTATTTCATTAATTCATGCATACAGAATGTCTTCCTTTTCTGTGACATTGTATTAAGTATACACAGATATTATAGAACCGTATTATCCTCAGGAGCCATATATACATTACAATAACCAAATTTTTATTATCAGATCACATTCTTGCAAATGGAAATAAATATGTAAATGCTATTTTAACAGACCAACATATATCTGCCACATTATTGTAAGTAGAACTGTAAAGTACTTAATAATGACCTTAATTTTCCCCCTTGCACAAGAATGAAGGTGGCTTCTTATCCCTCCTTAGTTTATCGCCTGCTCTTAAGAGTACTTAGGGAGGTATGACTGTTGGCAGTGGACATTTGTGGTTTAGGTCTGGTTTTGGACCTCCTTTCCCAGTCATGTGCTGAGGGAAAAAAAAGTTCAAAAGACTATTAATGGGTTCTCAAAAAACACTGAAATGGAGTAAATACTGAGTTGACTGTGTGCTTGATCGCTCAGCTGTGTGCAACTCTTTGTGACCCCATGGACTGTAGCCTGCTCCTCTGTCCATGGGGATTCTCCAGGCAAGAATACTGGGGTGGGTTGCCATGCCCTCCTCCAGGGGAATCTTCCCAGCCCAGGGATCAAACCCAGGTCTCCTGCATTGTAGGCTGATTCTTTACTGTCTGAGTCACCAGGGAAGCCCAAGAATACTGGAGTGGGTAGCCTATCCCTTCTCCAGGGGATCTTCCTGACCGAGGACTCTAACTGGGGTCTCCAGCATTGCAGGCAGATTCTTTACCATCTGAGCTACCAGGGAAGCCCTCATATCACCACATTAGCAAGTGTAACATCATTCTGTAGGCAGTAGGCAGCTACCAAGGTGTTTTAAGCAGAACTACCTGGTCAAAAAAAGAAAAGAAAAAACTATATAATAGATACAAATAATTAGAATACAGGGCAGGATTTCATGAGTTTTAAAAGTTCTACTGCCAAAGTATCACAGAGGTTAAAATTGCATATATTATTAGTGATAGTAGCTGCCATTTATTGTGTGTATTCTGTGCCAGACCTTGGGGCATGAATACAAATACTAGATCTTTGGTATTTATTCAGTTTTGAGAATTGTGGCATGTCGGATGAAATTTTAGGAGTGAAATGTATATGGCATGAGGTAATTTATGCAGCAATAGCAATTTTGTGTTGCTGTTAGTGATCGAGCTCTAAGCTGAAAAGGAGTAAACAACTGATAAAGTTATGGTGTTGCTGTGCCCTATGATTTAAATCAGGAAACATCGTTCCTGGGTTTTTTCTTTGTGATGTAATATTATGAGGAAATTAGTAAGACGTACGCTGTCATTTGGGCTTCCTCGGTGGCTCAGCACTGAAGAATCTGCCTGCGATGCAGAAGACACAGGAGAGGCGGGTTCAGTGCATGGGCTGGGAAGATCCCCTGGAGGAGGGCATGGCAACCCATGCCAGTATTCCTGCCTGGAGACTCCCATGGACAGAGGAGCCTGGCAGTCTACACTCCATGGGGTCCCAAAGAGTCAGACACAATTGCGCACGCAGGCATGCTGTCATTTAAGGCTTCTTTGGTATAATTTCTGTCTTTCACACTATAGAAAAACTGTCCTTCAATTTAATTGTAACATGTAGCACTACGTGACATTTATTTTGAAGTGGATAGATTGGTCTGTTTTAAAATTACTATTTTTTTTTGTCAGTTCTGGAGAATTTGTGATCTGAAGATGTGTGAAGATGGTGGTATTAAGTGTATTAATGATGGAATCTTTTCTGTGGCAGTTTTTTTGTGGGGAGGGTGGGGATATGGTAGAAAGAGCGTGGTCAATATTAGGGTGATAGGGAAGTTACTTCTCTTTCCATTTTGTGTGCTGTGCTTAGTCACTCAGTTGTGTCCGACTCTTTGCAACCCCATGGGCTATGTAGCCTGTCGGCCTCCTCTGTCCATGGGGATGCTCCAGGCAAGAGTACTGGAGTGGGTTGCCACTCCAGTTCTATTTTGCTTACTCTTTAATAACAGTGGTCTTATTAAAGACTTGATATGCTTTTCCCTTAAGTTGAATATAGCAAACTTTGCTTAAAAACTATCAGTAATACTTTTGTATGGTTATTTGTTTCAAGCGGATTTTGGAGTATCAGCTAAAAACACAAGGACAATTCAAAGGAGAGATTCCTTTATTGGCACACCCTATTGGTATGTATCCAGTTTTATGGATTTGCTGCATCAGTTATGTCAGCAGTTATTTTATGTTAATTTTGTCCACGTTTGATTATACCGTCTGTCTTTTATGTGGTTTGTGATCACCATTTTAAGTTAAACGTCTTAATTTTCAATTCTCTGTCTTCATAGGATGGCTCCTGAGGTAGTCATGTGTGAAACATCAAAGGACAGACCCTATGACTACAAAGCTGACGTTTGGTCCCTGGGTATCACTTTAATAGAGATGGCTGAGATAGAACCACCTCATCATGAATTAAATCCAATGAGAGTGCTGCTAAAAATAGCAAAATCTGAGCCCCCTACATTAGCACAGCCATCAAAATGGTAAAATATTCCTAAACAAAACTTTTTCAGAAGCAAAACTTGAAGATTTATTCTTCCAGCTTTCCAAGGGTATTTAAACCTAGGTACATGGTACAAAGGTTGTATGAAATAGAAAACTGATACTGGTGTATTTTCGAGACTTAAGGATCATATAAACTCTTATAATTAACTTTCCCCATCAATTTGAAAATAGCAGTGATTGGAGTTCTACATGAAGAAGTATTTTCTGTGAGAAGCTGAGGCATATATGTGATCTGTATTTGTGGAGTTTAATATAATAGAAGAATTTTTGTGATTTTTAGCTTTCTTATGAACATTTGACTGTATCTCAGTGACTTAAAACTATAAGCCTACTTATATACATGTGACTTGTATTTATAAATGAATGACTTATGAATATTAATATTCTCATGAACTAGTTTTATGTTGAGTTAATACTGTTACATACATGATAGAACTTAACCATGGTTTCTCATAGTTTTGATTTTAATAACAAGAAAATAAAATAGAATGTCATTATTAAAATTTTATTTTGAAGGTCTTCGAATTTTAAGGACTTTCTAAAGAAATGCTTGGAAAAGAATGTGGACTCCAGGTGGACTACATCTCAGCTACTGCAGGTAAAATAGGAGCAGGATGACAGTGGCCGACCATGTGAGTGCTGGAGCATCTCTTGAGGATGAATACAGATTCAGACTCCTTCAGTTTCCCTGTGCAAACGCAGGATACGTGGTAGTAGTTAACATTCACTTTAAAAACACGTGCTCCCCTTACTAAGAGGCATTTATTTAGCTTTTAAGTAATTTCTCCTATGCTTTTCTGATTCAGTTTGTGTTCTTTTCATTTCGTTTAGTTATTTCCACTTTGTCAATCACTTCCATTCGGTTTCTCCATTACTAGAAAACAAGTACTTTGCTGACAGGGGCCGTGAGCTAATTAATTTTTTTTTAGTGTCGCTTACAATGAGGGTAAATGTTCAGTAAATATTGCTAACTTTAAAAAAAAATGGTGTTGAAGTGATTGAATAATTTTGTTTTATAGCAGGACTTGTTTGTAATATTTGAAATAAAATTTTGTCAAACAATAGGAGAGGTAGACAAGTAGAATGACAGATCCTGAAGCAGTTACTAGTAGGTTGAGTTATTGTGCAGCTCCTCCATTATGGTTTTTAGGGTGCTATTTATCTGGAGGGAGAAGCAAGAAACATTGCCTTTCTGTCTATACAAGTATAACCTTGAAATGCATTTTCTCTTGTTTCACTTCCTCCACACTGGAAGGCCTTAGTCTGTACCAAACACTAAGTGCAGAGTATGGAGATGAATAAAATACCTTCTTACTCTTAAAAACATTAGAACTATGTAAAAAAAACAAACAGGTGTTTATAGACAGTTTTAACAGAACTCTAAAGCTTTTTGCAATTATTTTATTGAGGTTTTATATGAGATGTAAGCATACTGTTATTTTTTAAGAACTAGTAATGTATTTGAAACTTGGTTTACTTTTAATTTAGATTTTAGGTTATGAAATTTTCAGACATACAGCAGAGTACATGAAGCTATTACCCAGAAGTAATGTATTACCATTTTTGACATAATTCTTTCAGATTCTTAAAAAACACGTGGAGATAAAGTTGCAGGCCGCCCCTATTCCTGTTCAGTTCCCTTCCCCGCCGTCTTATCCCAGATGTAGTGTCATCTGAAGTTGTTTGTATTTTTCCTATTTACATGTCAGTGTTTTTACCACATAATAATGTGTTTTATATATATGAAACTCACTCCACAAGCATTTCAGTTGTTACTGAGTGTGCTCTTTTTAATGATCAAACAGCATCCTTTTGTGACTGTTGATTCCAACAAACCAATTCGGGAGTTGATCGCAGAGGCGAAGGCTGAAGTCACAGAAGAAGTTGAAGATGGCAAAGAGGAGGATGATGATGAGGAAACAGAAAATTCCCTGGTCAGTATTTAAAAAGGAAGTTGTGTTTTGGCGATTTTCAGAGTTGAGTTATGAGTTACGATTCCATGTATGTCTAAGAATTAATTGATTGGGTTGTTGTTGTTTAGTTGTTAAGTCGTGTCCAACTCTTTGGCAACCCCGTGGACTGTAACCCATGAGGCTTCTCTGTCTGGGATTTCCCAGGCAAGAATACTGGAGTGGGTTGCCATCTCCTCCTCCAAGGGTCTTCCCAACCCACGGATCAAACCTGTGTCTCCTGCATTGGCAGGTGGATTCTTTACTATGGAACTACCAAGGAAGCCTGATTTATTGGGTAGCAATACAAAAACCTTTAATTTAGAGGTGAAGATTTATTAAGTTTGCTCCTTGCTTTCAAGTTTGTGCCTTGCTCTCCATTTTTGTCATATTTATTATGTGAAGATTTGTCAGTTCTTTTAATTATTTTTATAATTTTATCAAATTTTACTGAATAAAAATATTAAATCACTATATATATGAATTCATCTTCTATATATATATATACAGACACATATATATGAAATATTGTTTTGGTCACCATCTTGAAATTAACGTTTTTAACACTAAAACTGTGTAAAATCTTTTTTAGCCAATACCTGCCAGTAAGCGTGCCTCCTCTGACCTGAGTATTGCCAGCTCTGAAGAAGATAAGCTTTCACAAAACGCTTGTATTTTGGAATCCGTCTCGGAAAAAACAGAACGTAATACTTCTGAAGATAAATTTAACAGTAAAATTCTTACTGAAAAACCCACCAGTGATGAACTTGAAAAGATTGGGGTGGGTACTGATGAACATGTTAATGATACTCATTTAGAAGCTATGGCTGAACTTCATAGTAAAGCAGCAGTAATTGAGGAAAATGGAAGAGAAGAGAAGAGACCCAAGCTTGAAAATCTTCCTGATACAGAAGACCATGAGGCAGTGGACATTAATTTCGTCAGTGAAGGAAAGGAAAATAACATAATGATAACTTCAGAAACAAATACTGAGCAGAATCTGAAACCTGAAGAAGAAACAGATCAGGAAAAGCAGCAGATACTTGAAAATAAGTTTATAAAATCTGAAGAAATTGAAGATACTACTGTTCAAGCAATGGATTTAGTTTCTGAAGAGACTGGAGAAAGAGAGGCAGATATTCAGGCAATTGAAAATGAAGTTGAGTTTACAAAGGAAGACTCCCAAGAGAAATTGGGAAAAGATGACAAAACTGAAAAAGACATGATCAGTGACACAAGCAAAGTGATGGGAACAAATGAGGCAGAAGACGTTGCTCAGAGGGCAACTGAGAGCAGTGCTGAGGATGCTCAGCGTAATGATGGGAGAGAAGTGGGTGACGTAGGCCAGACATTAGCGATCAAGTCCACAGAGGGTCCTGAGGCTGGTGGTACTGGGGAAGTTTCTGTTGAAGAAGGAGTTGAAACTAATGAGACAGACAAAAAATCTGTAGACGGGAAAGGTGAGGAACAACTAATCAGCAGTTCAGAGAACCGACTGGAGACCAGTGAGGAAGTCGGGACAAATGAAGTTGAGATTATTGAATCAAGTGGCACCGAAGGAACAGAGGTCAGAAGTGTAGTGACTGATACTGACCAGAAGGCTTTAGAAAGTGAAACTCCGGATGTTCATAAAGCCGCTGCTCAGATGGACGCAGAGCAAAAAGAAATTCCATGTGAAGTGCCAGTTAAAGCAGAACCTCAAGTTATTGCCGCTTCACAGCCCAGTGAACCTCAGCCTGTTCCAATACCCAGTATCAGTATCAATCCTGAAGATGCAGAAAGTAAAGGAGAAGTTTTATCAAAAACTGAAACCATGTTACCAGAATCTGAGAATCAAAAGGAAAATGATACTGATTCGGGCACTGGTTCCACTGCTGATAATAGCAGCATTGACTTGAATCTGTCCATCTCTAGCTTCCTAAGCAAAACTAAAGACAGTGGATCAATATCTTTACAAGTAAGTGTATATGGGTCCGTGTTTGGATTTTTCTTTGTCGTTTTGGCAGTTGAGAGTTTATGTAAAACTGATGACTTTCAAACAAACCAACACTAAATCAGTGTAGTATTAACCCTATAAAATTCAGGGCTATGAGAGCAATCAATTAAAAATAAAACGAGAGATTCTGAATGTAATCATTAAATTTTTGGGTAGTACCTACCTATTTTTGCCAACTCAATATAAATAGTATAATAAATTGCTTACTGGTATTTGGATTTTCCTACTGCACATCTCTTGGTATAATTTTAGCAAGAATCAGAATATTTGAAAGAATAGAGGGCTTGTAAGAATGATCTCTTTGAAGAATGTTTAGGATTTAAATATCCCTTGGTTTACTACTGGCCATGCAGATGACCACTCTTAACTCCTCAGTCATAGCCATTTCTACTGCTGTGTAAATCATTATGGGAAAACCAAACCAAACACTAAAACCCAGAATGCTTGGAGCTGTTACAGCATAATTCTCCAATCTGAGTGTGCTTAAAAAGGTAATCATTAGGAAGAGCTATGTAGAAGTATGGAGTGAGGCCAGAGAATCAGTGTTGTAACAAAAGATCCCATGGAATTCTGACACAAGTGAGCCACAGACTGCTTAGAGACTGGATTGACAGGTGGCAGAAAAGCAGGAACTTAGAACTGGCCTTAGGGATAGGACTCCAGGGCATGACTGATCCGCCTGCCTATGTGCCCCAGATATTACCACATGTATTGCTTAGATGGTCTTCAGTTTTCAGTTTATTTTGTTTCAGTGCCTGAAATTCCATTTTTCTGAAGTTCATTTACAGACTTAATAGTTACAGTTAGCCTTTCCGAAAAAAAAAAGCAAATATTTCTGTGAGAATTAAGGTGACATTAATTGTGGGTGCTTTAGTAGGAACGGAAGAAATGGAAAATTTGGAGGTTACAGGGAGGTAGGTTAATTTTGGAGCATGCCCATTTTAGGTTTTAGAAGATGTCTGGATAGGGTGGCCATAGTCCAGGGCTTAGGGGAGAGCAAGTGTGAGGATACTGGAAACCTAGAGAGTAGAACAGTAAGAGGGTGAAGACTGCAAAGTGCCAAAGACCAACTTAAAAATTCTAATGCCTTTTAAATGTAGTATTTTCACATTCTCCTTTTGATCCCTCTGCTTTCTAACCATTTCCACCTATTACAACTAAGTAATTATCTGTTCTCAGTATTTACATGTTTACCAAGATGTGTTTATAGCAGTGTTACATACTTCTGTTGTTTCTCTTTGCCTTTAAAAAACATTTGGATGCCAGTTGAGGAATGAAGAGTTTGGTATTGATAAAGAATTTCAGGCAGTAGCTAGCTGGCAGATGTGGTACTTTGGGTGGTGTGGTGGAGGTGCTGTCTTTCTAGTAACTCTAAAATCACTTCTCCATCTCTGACCCTGAAATGAAGGAGGGCTGGTGATATTGTTGATTAAATGAATTTTGAATCTCAGTTGTGGCAGTGTTTTAAAGTTATCTGAGAGCCTTTTCAAAATAAAAGCCTCAGCCTTTTCAGACTTGCTGATTTGAATTCTTTTGAGGGATGTGCCCCAGGAATTCATTTTTAATGGCGTTGTGTTTTTGAAACAGAAAAACAGAGGTGTCCGAGAACCTACAAGGTAGAAAGAGGAAGAAAGGATGGTTAACATGTAAAGATTGTACTAATTACTCATTTTTGTGAATTGATCATTACCACTTGTGCCTAATTGTGATGTAGTATAAAAATTATACATGCATATCATCAAAATGCATAATTTCACTTGAAAAAGATTGGTTTCATCTGTAAAGTCATGTGACAATCAGATGAGGTGTATTTGGTATAATTGGTTTCAGAGATGTCTTACTGCTTTCTGTTCAGCTTTGTGTGTGTAGTCTTCATAGCAGTTAGTTCCGTTTCTTGTTTTTGTTTTTTTAAGAAAATGTTTTCCTTCTCTAGTATTCCCCATATAACGCCTAACTAAAGTAAAATCTTCCTCAGGAAACAAGAAGACAAAAGAAAACATTGAAGAAAACACGCAAATTTGTTGTTGATGGTGTAGAAGTAAGTGTAACAACGTCAAAGATAGTTACTGATAGTGACTCCAAGACCGAAGAGTTGAGGTTTCTTAGGTGAGTAGAGAAACAACGTGATTTCAGCTGGTTTTGTGACTTCTCAGGTCTCTGCAGAGTTTGAGAAGAGAGAAATGAGTAGTCTTGGCTAGTTTTGAGTTATGTTTTATTACTTTTCCGTTGGAAGAAAATGTTAGTTTTCAAGTTTTTTCTTGTAAAACATTACTTCAATGGTGTAATTTTTGCTCCTCTTTTTCTATTGTCACCATTAAATTTTATCAGACGTCAGGAACTTCGGGAATTAAGATTTCTTCAAAAAGAAGAACAAAGAGCCCAACAGCAGCTCAATGGCAAACTGCAGCAACAGCGAGAGCAAATTTTCCGACGTTTTGAGCAGGAGATGATGGTAAAGTCTTGGAATTTTGTACCATTTTGTTCATAAAGAAATTTACTGCTTAAAAAAATCACTGCTGGAAGGTTTTATAACTTTGTCTCTGTTTACTAGATTTCTCTGGCTTTGTGATGTGTTTTTGGCCTTTTCTCTTTGGTGTTCTGGATGTTTTCTTTTTCTTTTCTTCCTGTTTTAGGCCATTTGCCTGACTTACAGTATGTTGGGTGTCTTCATTTTTCTTTGATTAAAATCTGTCATGAAAACCTGGAATCATGAAGCTAATAGGTGGTTTGCAAATTTCTATTGCTGGACAACTTTTTATTGCTAAAACTTTACCTCTCAGAATCCAAGATTTTAAGCTACTCTAGAGCAGTTGTTTTCAAAATCGGTTGAGTATTAGAACTTCTTGGGGGATTTTTCAGAATATGTTACTTCTCTGGCTACTAGTTAAGCTTCCACATCCATTTTCACAGCTGCTAGAGAAGTTAGTGCTAACTTGTCAAGGGTAATTGTCACTGAGTCTTTAAATTTTTACTTTGTGTCCAAAGTTGGAAAAGGAATTGTTAACGTGATATAAAATTTCAATAACCTATGTTGAACATCTAGCTTAATGTAGGTTAGAAAAAAGGATCATTTGAAATGTTATAGGATTCATGGTTGATTATAGTTCTTATGTTTTATAATTTTAAGTGGTAAGGATTGTTTTGTGTGAAGTTTGGCATTGCTGATTTCATTTGTTGGGTCCTAACTGAGAATTCCTAAGGAAACAATGAGCTTCTGTTTTCATTGAGTATTTTTGCAGTATATTCTGTTTTTTCAGAACCTTACAAAAACTGTGTTTCTCCTCTCCCCATATTTTCCAAATATTTTGCTTTTTAATTTTTTAAAAGAAAACACTCTTTACAAATAAGTATCTGTGTCTAAAATTGCAGTGTTATTCAAGTATTATATAAACAGGAATCTTGTTGAGAGAATAGCTTTATAATTCTAAAAGGTTTGTTTCAATGAAATAGGATGTTTATTTTAAGACTCTTGATGAGGAAGAGTAATTCTGAAAATGACAAGTAATGGTATGTTTTTAAAGTAGACTTCAAATATGACCTTTGATTTATCAAAAATTGTATAGGAAAAATATTGAAATTTTTCTTACTTTAGTATTTCATAGCAATTGGATATTCTTCTGGATTGTCTATAATTTTTGAATATTCTATACTTATATAATAGAAAAAAGTATTTTCCTTATTAGAAAAAAGTGAAAATGCTCATCTTTTTGAAAAATTTTAAAAACATATTTTAGTGAATTTGACTTGTTCAGTATTGCAGAGGGTACGGATTTTCTCACTAAGTTTAAATGCCAGTTATCAATATGTGCTCTTAGGAAACATTTTCAGTATAATAAGTTGATATGAGCATTCATGTTAAATGATCTTGAGCTACATCATTTTGCAGAGCAAGAAACGACAGTATGACCAGGAGATTGAAAATCTAGAAAAACAGCAGAAGCAGACCATTGAACGTCTAGAGCAGGAACACACAAATCGCTTGCGAGATGAAGCCAAGCGCATTAAAGGTGACCAAGAAAAAGAGCTGTCCAAATTTCAGAATGTGTTGAAGAACCGAAAGAAGGAGGTAAGTGTAACTACCCTTTTCAGCGTACACGTGTTTAAGAAATAAAGAATAATACTTGTTAGTTAAGTGGCACTCATTGTTTTTTTCTTTTTTTTCAGTCTTCCCAGCAGTCATGTAGGGTAGCAGTAAGGCCAGATGTTACCTAGTTTTACTGCCAAGAAAACTGGAGTAGAGAAGGTTTTAATGACCTTTTCAAGTTCACAAACACACATTAAATATCCAGCTAACCCTTGAAACAAGACTTCAAATTGAGTCTAATCCATTTTCCTTGTAACCTATCATTCCTCCTTTATTAATGCAACGTTTAAGTCCTGACATAGTGATGTTTTTTTCAAGAAAACATGCTATGATCTATTTGCAGGTGGCAACAGTATTTTAATTTAGTATTTATTTGCAAATTTAATTCATGCTTAAAAATTATTTTTTCTTGATTATCTTGAGTACCTTTCTCAGATACTGTGTCCAAACAAAAGCTGAATAACCTGAAATTTGAAATAATATCTCCAAGTTTATCAAAGTGTGAGATACTTTGAAGAATCACAGGTGGAAAATATCTGTAAAGTCATTTGACAAGAATGAATTTTTTCATTTTTCCTGAAACTGTTCCATATTGTCATAGAATCTGTTGTGTGGTATTATTTACTATGAAAGATTGTCATTGTTTCAGAAAGCAGATTTACATATTTTATTAATGTGTCTTTTTCTTCTCCAATTAAAATAAAATTAAGAGAAATTTTACATATTAGCAGTTTTGAGAGATAATTTTATAATTTATTCTGATCCTTTAGTGTAGGAGGAGAATTTATCTTTTAATGATATAAAAGACCCCTTGGACAATATTATGATCAGATTTATTAGTTTTGGAGCAAACTAACATCAACCAAACTAGTGAATACATTTTCACTTTTGTTGCATGTCCCCAATACTCAGATTCATTGATTTTAACAGTGAAATGCAGAAAATGGAATATCATATTGCTGAACTTCAGGATCTGGTTTTAAAAGGATAGAATCAAATATTAATCGTACATTCTTTGATTTCTGTAGGTAAAGATGAGTGAAATGGTATATAGCCATTTGATGTGGCTTCCGTTTCTAAAAATTACTGTTTTGTTACTGTTTATTTTATTTCATATAGAATTGCTTTATATACCATGATGTATGACTTTATTGAGACCAAATGTTAATTTTTCTTAAAACCATGGATAGATGGATAGTTTTTATTAAAAGGTTGTTTTCTAATATCAGATTAAATTTTAAAAATTTTGTAGGTAAATATATGATTTAATTTTAGAGATAAAAATGTTTCTAGTTACTGTCTGTTTTGAAGTAGGAGAGGTTTAGCCATTGAACGAGTTTGAGATTGTGATATGCATATTTTAAATAATTATGTATTTTTTTCCTTATTGCTAAACTTCTTGCATTTGGGGAGTCTCTTCTTTTTAATGGTGATTTGGTTTCATGAGAGATTACTGATGGGAAATTTTAAATACACTTGTTAAATCAAAATCAGTCTCTTTCACAGACCATAAATGGCATGTGGTGATTTGGAATCTGGTTGCTTTTGGTGCTTCTACTTATAAACACATGATCGTCTTTCATAGTTGGATTATAGATTTGTTCTTAGGTGGAATACACATCTCGGATTTTGAAGTGTATAAAAGACGGAGCTCTAAAATACACTTTATTTTATAATATACTTTATTTGGTGTAATAAATCATAGCATACTAAACTTATTTTTTGAGGGCTTTATATTACAGATTTTAAAGTTGACAATTGATTTTGGCTTAATTTATCAGCAAAGGAGAATGTTATTCTAATTTAACCCTAAAGTTTTCAAATATGTTCATTTTTATCACACCATGTATAAAATGGTGTTTTATAAAAAAAGAAAACTTAGTGTGCACTTATTTCTCCTTTGTGTTATTCTAAGGCTTACTATTGTTTTTCTTTTGATTTCATTAAGTGGATTTCATTTAGAATTATTTCATTCGTTTTATCAAGCCAATCATGAAATGTTGCAGTTTTATAAATGAATGACGTTAGTTTTCCTTATATCCAGGATATCAAACAGTGTCAGTAGACGACGTCAATAGATACATTTGTAATTTTATGATCTTTCAAGGTCACTTAGGTTTATCACCTTTAGTTCAGCGTCAGTGCTGCAAGTAATTGTTTACTGATCACCTTCGAATTTAAGAGAGAATGATATGTAGGGATAATTAAGCAGCTAATTAACCTTTATATGGTGTAATGTCCCTTTCTGCACTATGATTAAGCATGTTCTATCCTTTCATTCTTTTTCTTCAAACTAACACCTGTGCTAATGCATGTTGAAAGGAACTTTTTAACAGCTTTATCTGACTTGTAGCTTGTCTGCTCACATAAATGCTTGCTGTGGAGAAAGTATTTTTCCCCACCTCCTGCATGCTTATACACTGTAGGTTATAAATGAAGTGGAGAGAGCACCCAAAGAGCTGAGAAAAGAGCTCATGAAACGCAGGAAAGAGGAGCTTGCACAAAGCCAGCATGCTCAGGTAACAGCAGCAGCTTAATGCTACTAAAAACAGAAAGCGGCATTATTCTCACAGCTCAATAAACCATGGTTAAAAGGGTAAATTCTGTACTTATTATATGATGTTGACATCTCCTCAGACAAAGGGTCCCAGGGCATTCTTTATGTAGTACTAAATTCACACTAATGGTGACATTTAAGTTGCTAATATGAAATTAAGTGAAATGTTTGGAAAGCTGACTGCAGATGAAATAAACGTGTATGTTAATGTATAATCCACTGTATTCTTATTTTAATCGTGATGGAAGCTTACATTTTTAAGTGGTAATGTCAATGTTTGATAGAAGACTTTTAGGACAGAAAAATATAGAGGGTGAGTATATAAGCTTTGTGCGTACAAAAAGAATGCATATTAAAAGGCCATTAATTTGGGAAATCCCCTGTTGGCCTAGTGGTTAGGATTCTGGGCTTTCACTACTGTGGCCTGGGTTCAATCCCTGGTTAGGGAAATAAGACTCCACAAGCTGGTAAATGATAATGTTAAATGGTAGATCATACATTTATTACTGTTAAACTCAACAATATAAGCTACTTAAAACCATATTTTAAATATTAAGTATGTTCTTTTTGATTCAGAATCTAGCAGTTACAAAAATAGATAGTTGTTACCTAAGTAAACTTGATTTTAGGTTATGATAAGGCTGAACCTGTTAATGGGTAAATTCTTTACAAAACTAGATAAATTGGTATTTTCAACAGGATTTTCTAGAATTACCTCACATTACTCCATGAGGTCTTTTATACTTGGGATCATCTTTCTTTTAATTAAGTTTGTACTCAGCCTGGAGGCAAAGAGAGAAATGAGCTCAGTTTGTAGTTACAAATGTTAATGAAAGGGAGAAGAGACATGGAATATTTATTATTTGCTGCTTTAAATTGCCTTTTTAATGTGGGTTTTTATATAGTTTAAAAAGTTGGTTCCCAGCCTTTTGAATTTTGTAGATTCATGAAAAGGAATATAGAAACCAACAGAAACCTCTGGGGACCATGACCAGTGCACTGTCATTAAAATTTTTTTTGTTGTTTTTTGTCAAGGCAGGATATTTGAAACTGTTATTTACTTGTCACCATCATTTCAAACTAGGAATTATTTTAACACCATGAAAAATAAGAAAAATATCTTGGAATTTAAAAATTTTAATAAAACTAGGATATTTAAATAAATTTAGTTTTTTTTTTTTCTTCCTGTGAGTCAAAATTTTGTCTTGGCCTCGTATGGGAGTTCCTACAGGCACACCTCTTTTCATTGTTCTTCGCTTCTTTGTGTTTTTGCAGCACTGTGGGTTTTTTTCTCCCACAAATTGAAAGTTAATGCAACCCTGCATCAGGCAAGTGTGTCAGCACCATTTTTCCAACAGTATTTGCTCGCTTCGTGTCTCTCTGTTACCTTTTGGTAATGCTCACAGCATTTCAGACTTTTTCATTATTGTTATATTTGTTACGGTGATCTCTGATCTAAAATCTTTGATGTTACTACTACAACTTACTGAAGGGTCAGGTAATGGTCAGCATTTTCAGCAATAAACTACTTTTTAATTAAGGTATGTATGTTGTTTTTTTCAGACAATGCTATTGCATACTTTATTTAATAGAATACAGTATAGCATAAACATAACTTGTGTACTTGGGAAACCAAATAATTCACGTGTTTTGCTTTATTGCGTGGACTAGAACTGAACCTACAATATCTCCAAGGCATGCCTGTCATCAAGGTGGTAATAGCAGACACAGTGTTTACCGTGTGTCATACTGATTTCACCCGTATGAACTCGTGTAACCTCACAACGCAGGAGGTAGTTGCCCGTATGACCCACATTCTGCAGGTGAGGGAGCGAAAGCGCAGGAGGTTGAATGACTCGCCAGGTTCACACGTTGGTTAATGTTGGAGCTGGAATTCCCATCTAGGCACGTTTGCCTCCCTGTCTCACACACTGCGCCATGTCATCCTGCCTCGTGTGTAAGCTGCCTGTTCTGTGCCTAGTCTGAACTCTTACTGGCTGGGCCAGTGGTCGTTAGCCATGTCTTACTGACAGCTGAAGAGGAGGTCCTTGTTGGCCCCACATCTGTTTTTGGATAATCGGATTTCACTCCAGAACAACAGTTTGGTTTTACCTTGTGAAGGGAGATGGAGTTTAATTCCAAAAGGCAGTGTGTCAGACTCTATTATAGAGTCAAAAGTAAGAATTTAGTGTTGACTGAATCAGGTAATCCAGTGCTTTAATAGTGCTTTAATAAAACTTTGTAGGTGACTTTTCATATAGTTTGCGATGCCAGCCTGTATTTTCCGACTAAAGCTAAAATCAATAGTAAATTTCTTTCTGTAAATTTAATGACAAATTTAGTAATTAACTGATTTCAGAAGTATTTATATTTAGCTACTGCTTTTGATGAAGATGCTAGATTACAGAGCCTAATATTGTAAACTTTTTAAAGACTATGGATAAGAACCACACACACGTGAAACTAGACTCTGTTGGATGATCTAGTCCAGTGGTCTTCAGACTGTACTCCCAGGGGCTGTTGAGTTTGGAAGAAGCACATTGCGAATTCTTCAGAAATGAGAACAGTAGAGCTCTGTACCCCTACGTCCAGAGCAGTACCACTTTTCATCTGTTTTATAAAGTGATATTTTTTTTTTTGGCGAATTTTTTAAAAAGAGAGTTCAGCTGGCTTAAAAAACAACAACAGCAAACTAGAGGTTGGAAACCACTGATCTAGTTCAAATTCTTCATTGTACAGGCCCTTTTGTTAACTGACTTGTTCCAGGCCTCGGGAAGCTCAGCGTTTGTATAATTACTCTTTCCATTTACAAAAAGTTTCTCCGCTCTGTTCTCACCTGGGAGGCGCTGTATTCTGACCCACAGGGCGTTGCTCAGGCCATGATTCACTCTTTTCAGCTGTCGTCCTGCGCAGTCTTCAACGCCCAAATGCAGGACGTAAGTCCCCCGTGCCTTACAGGAGGATGCCGTCTGTTCTACCTGCTTTTCTTTGGCTCACATGTGCCTTTTCACTGTTAGTTTCACTTGTTATAAATCTAGAAGATTGATAAATGACAATGTCAGTAGTAATAACCCAACATGAACTTTATAGTACAGTATTCTTTGAAGAGTGTTCACATTTAATTCTCACTGCCAACCCCCTAATACAGAGGTGGGGTGTACCCATTTTACAGATGAAGAAATCGAAGCACAGAAGGCTAAGTGATTTGCCTAAAGTTGCAAAAGAGATTAGTGGTAGAGCTGGAACTAGAACACGTCTACTATAGTGTTCTTTTTTCTGTCTACTCCACCACAGATTTTAATCTGAGATTTTCATCTTTTTTCAAGAAAAGTCTTCCCAGTAGTTTTTTCTGTGTTTTTGCACATGTGAGAAATTGAATGCTGTGATTAGATTTTTATCTTCGTGTGAAGTGACGTTTTGATTGCATATATGTTTATGTAGATATTTTAATTATGGTTATGGTCAGAAAAGCCATGCTGAAAGTGGTGATTTCAGTTCCATTTAGTTTTCACTATTCAGATTGTCGCATTATGTATAGTGGGTTGCTATTCTCCATGTTGCAGTTTTAAATTAAGTGTGGAATTCCAGGCTGTATTCTTTCTCACAGTTTCTATAGGGGAACGAGTAGCTTATTTAACACTATAATTCTGTTTGTGATGTTTGATATACACAGCTGGAGTAGATAGAATACAGCTTGATTTCAACCCCTTCTTCCCCCTCTCCTGAAATTACTTATTTATCTTTATTATTGACAGCCATTGGACTCTCTCGTTTTCTAAAAGAGTAAGCAAAATGTTATTTTATGATGAGAGGGAGGAATTAATGAATTACAAACACTTTTCTGATCATTACCATTTTACACTTTTCTTTTAAGTTAAAATGATCAAATTCTGTATTAAAATAGCCCCACATATCATAATTCTTCCTTATAGTTTCCTAGAACCCAAAGCTGTATTTTTAACGTTTACTGTTATCGGACTAATAAAATTCCATTATCAGAATTAAAACTTGTACATTTAAAGGGCACTCATTTTACAATTTATATGTCCATTTTGAATTTGTTACTCCTAGTGATAGAATTGATCTGTTGTTATTTTATTAAAGTGAATGTAGTTTGTGCAGTTTCTTTGGAATGTTAAGATCACTTTTCTTTTAGATCCTAAGTAACTTTTAATTACAGGTTCCCCTGTGAATGGATTATACTCGGCTTTTGAAGTTAGGAACTTTAATGAAAGCTCAGTGATAGTAAATCTTCATTTCTTTTATGATAATAAAATATATTAATTAGCATGTAAGGAACCCTTTGATCTTCCCCGTAACTCAGATGGCAAAGAATCTGCCTGCAATACAGGAGACCTGGGTTCGATCCCTGGGTCAGGAAGATCCTCTGGAGAAGGGAATGGCAGTCCACTCCAGTATTCTTGCCTGGAGAATCCCATAGACAGAAGAGCCAGGCAGGCTACAGTTTGTGGGGTCGCAAAGAGTCAGACACAATGGAGTGACTAACACTGCCGCTACTGCTAAGGGCTCAATAAATAGGAGTTAATTATGTTGGTGTTGAGAAAGAGGACAGATAACTGTGATGGAAGTCAAATCTTAACCATATTTAAAATCAATATAAAGAATACCTAATGAATAAGGGACCCTTTTAGGTACTTTTAAGCTTTAATATAAAAAATCAGTTGCAAATATTTTGGCTGTGTAATCATCCACGCTCTGCTTAATTATTCAAGCCCATAGCTCAGTAAGGCAGTTGGTGTCTTTGCAGACTCGGAAGATGAGGAAACATTTCCATTTTATGTGCCTTGATTCCTACCTGTTGATCTTCGTTTTATCTTCTGGAGGAGCATGGTGCTAGTTCTGCCAGCTTCTAGATAACAGTCTTCACTCTTTTTTTCCCTCTTATACACTGGCCACTTCAGGGCTTGCTTCTGCAGTTCTTTGTCATTCACTTTGAATCTTCATTTCAGGATCCTTTTATTCCTTGCATTGCGTTCTCTGTGGTTTACTTTGGAACTTTTGAAAGTATGTTACTGAGGGAAGGGGCCCACTATGCTTTATAGGGACTGACAGATAAAACCAAATTGGGACCAATAGAGTGGAAGCTCCTTGAAGGGAATGCTGTCTTTTATTGATTTTAGTAACCATGTAAGTAGTACAGACCCCAGCATTTATTAAGTGCTTGAAAAAGGTTTTCTTTGAACTGAACTCTTACTTAATTTCGACAAATACAATAAAATAACCAAAAATTGCATCGACAAGGAATCACATTCACTTTTTTAACGGCACTGGCTTATACAGTTGACCCTTCAGCAGTTTGGGTTTTGGGGTGCTGACCCTCTACGCAGTCGAACGTTCACGTAAAACTTTGCAGTTGGTCCTCCACATCACAGTTCCACATCTGCACAGTCAGCCAACCACATGATGTTTAGGACATATTTAGTGAAAAAATCTACCTTTATTTGGACCCATGCAACTCAAACCTGTGTTGTTGAAGGGTTCACTGTGTTCACCTTTTTATTTTCACATAGGTACTTATTCATCCAATCTTTTATACTTGATTTCTTTGTCTAAATGTAATATTTATATTTATGATAATTTGGACCAATTATTTTTGTCCACACATATTTTTTTAAGTTATATATGCAAACTAATGATAAAAATACTGAACAAAATAAAATTTTTGATGTATCTGCAGGTTCTATTGTTTATTAAACAAGTTTACATATAGAAATTTTACAGTGAAATTAGAGAATCAGTTTAATTTTTATTATAAACGATATTTACTGTAAGAAAAGAGAAGCTTGAACAACTTATTTTGTTATAACTGCTTATAAGATAGGATGGAGATTTTGCAATCTTATTAAATAAATCTAATTAGGTTTGTAATAGTCACTGAGTTCTTTTCTTTTTTCCTATGATAAAGTTATGTGACTGTAGTCAAGTTGGCATTTGTAATTTTTTTTGTATAAATGCTCAGCATTAATTTTATCTACAAAACTGACAATGTACATTGTGTCTTTTTTAATGACACATAAATACATTTCTTGTCCCCAGTACAAAAGATCCTAATCGATACAAAACTCTACTGGTAGCTGTATTCCTTAGAACCAGTTCACTAGTCTTTCTGCTGCTGTACATTTGTATTCATGCTAAAATACAAATCACAGTGCAGACGAGACAGCAGCATTGTGACGACAAATTAACAGGATGTCATGGATGGTGAGACCAGATTCTCACTTCCAGAGAATCAGTAGTAAGAGAAGCATCTTGAGGAACACTGCTCGGCTCACTCTGCATTGAAGACCAGGCTGGTAGTGATCCAGATGCTGCCAGATTCTGTCCAAGGCCTGAAAAATGGTTCCAAAATGAATCCTGAAGTTTTATCATCTCTTAGATATGCAAGAGAAGGGATTATAGGTGAAGTGCTGCTTCAACCCTAAATCTCTAAATCCACATTCAAATTGATAAGAATATCTCTTGAATTAATTACAAGCTACCATAACTGCCAAATGAGGGATAGAGATCCAATTGGTTACTTGAAAATTTTGCATTTCTTCAATATAGGTATTGTTACTGTTCATCCACAACTGTATAATCTAGCATAGCAACCATAAGTCCCTTTAACCTTTCCTTTCCTTATACAATAATTGAGAGATTTTTTAAAAAGCATAAATTTGGCATTTGAGCAAATAGTATGTATTCAGTAAATATTTGTTGAATGAGTGACTCCCAAACATGTTGGTGGAATTCTCTGATTGTGAGGAGTTTTGTTTGCAGAGTTAGATAATGTAGCTCTCTTTCCTGTTTCTAGTGCCTGCTTCTCTAGCAAAGCATTATTTCTCACTAAGTCCTTAAAGTGTGGCTCTTTTTATGCACAGGCTGGAGACACAGAAACTGTCTTTCTCTGTTAGTACAGCCATGGTGTTGCTTCCTAACTCTGTTAATAGAAAAATACAGACTTTAAAATTCCCGGCTCCTGCTTTACTTGTTTGTTCTTTATTGCCTCTCTTCCTAAAAGGCATTCTTCTTCATTTTTATTGTAGCCACACTCTAGTGGATTGAATAGTCAGTTTTAGAAGGTGTAAATTTATTTTTTTCTCAAAGATGTCAGCATAATTGGGCATTTTAATCATGAGTAGTTTATATAGACTTCTCTTGTATGTATTATTCTTAGTAGTGAGTTCACAATATTAAATATTCTAGTACTTTCTGGTCTTGAGTTGGGTGACAAATATATGATATGCCTATACTGTATAATTTTGGTGATTTTTAAATCTAGTTAACTTTAGAAACTTGGTTCAGAAATCTTGTTAATTACTGATACATACAGCCACATAGATAAATGGATGTTTTGCTCCATAGATACTTACTAACTGATGGTTAACCATGTCTATTAGGAACAAGAGTTTGTTCAGAAGCAACAACAAGAATTAGACGGCTCTCTGAAAAAGATCATCCAACAGCAGAAGGCAGAGTTAGCCAATATTGAAAGAGAGTGCCTGAATAACAAGCAGCAGCTCATGAGAGGTACATGAAATATGAGGCATATGTATATACATGATATGTCTTGAAACATTGCAGAGATATACCTGGGAATTATTTGAATGCTTTCTTTTGCTGGAGTGGTAGAGGGAAAGATAAAAAGGTAAATAAGAGGAAAATACTGTATACAATTCAGAACAACTGTAAGACATAGAATTCCTTTATGGCAATAGAAGTGAACAATCAAAGTGAAGTAAACATATAACCCCTAAAAAATCTTTTTGTGCAGGTGATGCTAGAAATACACCTAAGTAATTTTAGGTGCTCCTAGTAAGGAATTCCCTGGTGGCTCAGACGGTAAAGCGTCTGACTACAATGCGGGAGACCCGGGTTCGATCCCTGGGTTGGGAAGATCCCCTGGAGAAGGAATGGCAATCCACTCTAGGACTATTGCCTGCAAAATCCCATGGACAGAGGAGCCTGGTAGTCTGCAGCCCATGGGGTCGCAAAGAGTCGGACACGACTGAGCGACTTCACTTCACTTCACTTATACCCTGTAATGGTATACTTAATTGGCTACATGATAGAATGGAATTTTAAGCACTTATTTCCTCGAACAAATACTTTGGGATTTTTTCTTTCTCATTGAGATGATTAAATGGAATTTTAGTGTTGGGAGTGGGGCATTCTTTGTTTACAGGACATTAGAACAGAATGGAAAGTGGTAATGGATATTATCTTTACATTGGTAATATTTCTTTTATAGCTCAGAACGTCTATGTGTATTAATTAGTGTATTAGAACACTTTTATGTAAATATTAAAACAAGGACCAGCGTACATTCATGAAAAGAGCAAAGTGACATTTTGAAAATTACCTTCTTCTTCCAGCTCGAGAAGCTGCGATTTGGGAGCTTGAAGAACGACACTTACAAGAAAAACACCAGCTGCTCAAACAGCAACTTAAAGATCAGTATTTTATGCAAAGACACCAGCTACTTAAGCGCCATGAGAAGGTTAATGAAAGGAAATTTGTTCACTTTTTTGTTCATTTTAAAGTTTGCAGAGCTGTTTATTTTTGAAACTTATATATTTTACAGAATAAGTTTTAAGTGTCTTTTCTTTCTTTTGTCCTAAAATTTCTTTGATGAAATCTGGAGTAATTAATTATATGTTGATCATTATTGCAAAACTTCTTTTCTACAAATTCCAAGGAAGGTAACTAATAAACAGTGCTTAAAGACATGTTACACATTATAGTCTTCAACTTATCTCTCAAAGGTAGCTATTTTGGCTCCTTTTTAATTCAGATATCTTAAAAATGTGGACTCCCTGTATTTAGTATAAGAGAGTTAACATAAGACTCTTATTACTATTAGCTTTATTTTTCTTATAAATTTTTTTTTTTGGCCTAATGCTTTATTGATCAGTATGTAACAAGGGAGAGAATAATTTGGGGAACAATAGCAAAATGACATGTTTGAGCATACTTGTGGGTACTGGGTATTAAATTATCTCTATATCACTGGATTCTGAAACTTTCTCAGGAAACAGAACAAATGCAGCGTTACAATCAACGACTTATTGAGGAGCTGAAAAACAGACAGACTCAAGAAAGAGCAAGACTGCCTAAGATTCAGCGTAGCGAAGCCAAGACGCGAATGGCCATGTTTAAGAAGAGTTTGAGAATTAACTCAACAGCAACGCCAGATCAGGACCGTGACAAAATTAAACAAGTAAATAAGCAGATTACTGTCTTCTTTTTTTAGGTATAGAAGTTTTGGATGGTCTTTAGAAGTACCACATAATTGTGTTGTAAACATTGGAGCCACTTTGGGCTCTGTAAACACATGGCGTGTCCTAGCTCCCTCTCCTCCAGTGCTGGTCACTGAGAGCTGCTGTCTCCCATGCCCCACACAAGATCCAGGGCTAGATAGATCCCAAGACCGGCCCTGGGAATAAGGTGATGTGACCAGCTTTACAATCAAACATACGGCCTCACTGTACTTCTGTAGTCACAGTTCCCACATACAGATTAACTGAGGTCACTAAGCAGATAGGAGAAACAAGGATTGAAACAGCAATCTCTCCCTGCCTCCCTACCCCCACCAAAGCCATGATGTAGACTCCAGCTTTGAGTCCTAGCGTATTATTACTTGTAGCTTTAGTTTATTGTACTTTAAGCTTTGTTAAATTCCTTAATTACACTTTTGGAAGATGCAGAAATTACATTGCCTATTAACCATATTTATCTTGTTTTTCTTTTTTATAGTTTGCTTCTCAAGAAGAAAAGAGGCAGAAAAATGAGAGAATGGCTCAGCATCAAAAACATGAAAATCAAATGCGGGATCTTCAGCTGCAGTGTGAAGCCAACGTCCGTGAGCTGCATCAGCTGCAGGTCAGCTCCAGAAGCCAGAGAGCAGAGCTGGCAGTAGAGGCACAGCGCCGGTGGCTGGCGTTGAGGAAGCGATAGGTGCTCACAGTAGGCCGCACATGGCTTGAGAAGATGCCAGAACTTAAAGGTTTTCTTTCCTCTGTAGACCCAAAGGAAGATCAGTTTAGTATCACAGGCACCTGTTGAGATTTTCTACAGCCGTGATTAGTATAAACATGAAGCTAATTTATGATATAAGAAGTTGCATCTTTCAAAAGTACTGTTGAGAATTTGTAGTATATTTTGCAAAGAAGATGAACAAAGTTTTGAAAATGATGTAGGCTGTTTTGTTACGTTCTGAATTTTAAAATTCTTTTTATCTCAGGATAAATAGTTCATTTTCTTCAAGGTTTTTGAAAAAAGTGATCAATATATGAGAAATTTTCTCTTAATATATAATTTCTAAAATGTTTACAATTTCAAAGTAGTGTATATACATTGTGGATATCATATATACTTAATTTTCTAGAGCAGAAAATAGTTTCTAATCCCGTGTTCTGGTACCATTGGATAAAATGCTTGCAAGGTGCCCTCTGAAGTGTCAGTTTTGTGAGTAAACCTTAGAATGGGAAATCAGGATCAAACTAATTCATTTTTTCTTTTTTTTTCTAGTTTAGTTCTTTTTTTTTTCTTTTTTTAAATTTTAATTTTTACTTTATTTTACTTTACAATACTGTATTGGTTTTGCCATACATTGACATGAATTCACCACGGGTGTACATGAGTTCCCAAACATGAACCCCTCTCCCACCTCCCACCCCATGTCCTCTCTCTGGATCATCCCTGTGCACCAGCCCCAGCCATCCTGTATCCTGCATCGAACATAGACTGGCGATTCGTTTCTTACATGATAGTATACATGCTTCAATGCCATTCTCTCAAATCATCCCACCCTCTCCCTCTCCCTCAGAGTCCAAAAGTCTGCTCTACACATCTGTGTCTCTTTTGCTGTCTCGCATACAGGGTCACAAACTAGTTCTTTCTAGTCAAGTTCTTTTTATATGGTAAGTAACAGATCTAGCCTCTAAACTTGCCAAAGTGAAACTATGACTCATTTCATAATTCTTGGTCCTTGGTTGTTAGAAGAGAATTTCAACCTCAGTAATAGCTTTATGTTTGATGGATATATATATTTTTTATTTTGGAAGATAATTGTATTTGTGAAAAATTGCTAATGTGATCTGAAATTTTTTTAATTCAAACTTTCTTTTCAGAATGAAAAATGTCACCTCTTGGTTGAACATGAGACTCAGAAACTAAAGGAGTTAGATGAGGAACACAGCCAAGAATTAAAGGAATGGAGAGAGAAATTGAGACCTAGGAAAAAGGTAATTTTAAAAGCTTTAATTAAAATACACTTGCATTCGTCCTCCTGGCTGTTGGCCCTTTACCTAGTATGTGTCAGGGACGGGAGACACAGAGACGAGGAGTCCAAGTCCCAGAGGTTCAGAGTCTAGTTGACAAGCAGCTGCAGATCAGCAGGGGCGTTTCTCTGAAGGAGGTAAGTGCCCGGTGCAGAGCAGAGTAGTACAGTGTGCCAGCAGCAGAGGAGGAATGCTCCAGTCTGCCCGGGGAAGGCAGGAGGCGTGCGAGAGGAGACGCCTTGTGAGCCAAATGAGGCTTGATGGATGAGCAAGAGCTTGCTGAGAGGACAGACAAATTGGAGTGGGATGGGGCAATGTAAGTACAGAGAAGAGAAAGAGTGAAAAGGATGTGTACAGGAATCTCATGTAGCTCCCTGTCATGGTAGGGTGAGAGGGAGCGTGTACCTGTGTGTAGGCATTAGGGAGGGAGAGAAGGAAGGGATGACAGCTTAGTCTGGATGGGTGAACTGGAGCCAGATTATAAGGCCCTTACGTGCTGTGTTCATTGACAGTCTAGTAAAGTAAGAAAGGCTTCCTAGCCCACAGCCAGCCAGCCGTCTTCCTTGTGTGCGCTTGACTCCCTGCTAGCTTGGCCCAGCTGGTCAGCCATCTTTGAACTCTGTCTTTTCTATTCCTTATATGATTCTCTCTCTTAGCTTTCAAACTTTAAACCTTTATTTTCTCTTGGGCTTCCTGCCTGCTATACATTTCAACCATTCCTTTCTTCCATTCATCCAGTCAGTTAATCAAGGAAATAATATTTAGCTCCTACCATGTGCTAATAAAACTTTCTAGAACTGACCAAGTCAGCTGATAGGCTGGCTTTTTAACTTGAATTTTGTTTATTGTTACGTCTTTGAATAGGTGGTACATTCATGTGTTTCTGAATTCAGAGGGTACACACAGGGATGAAAGTGAGAAGTCCCTTCTCCAGTTCCTCCTTTCACCCTTTGAAGTCTAGCTTTTGCTTTAAATTCCTCCCCAGCTGAGCTGGTTGACAGTGGTCACAGTCCAGTGGCATTATCCCCCTGTTATTCTTAAAAGTCTCCTCTCACTTGGCGTTTGTGACATAGTCTCTTCTTTCTCTGTGCTTTTTCATCACTTTCCTTTGTCGTCAAGTCGCCTGAAAGGCAGACGTTCCCCATTTGCAGCCTAACCTCTGCTCTTTGCACGATGATCTTGTAGACTGTCCTGGCTTCAGCGGTGGAAGCTGAAGGGCATGTTTAAGGACGATTCCAAAACCTGTATAGAATACAAATTCTAAAGAGATGCAAGTCTGGGTTCGAGTCTCAGTGCTGACACTGGTTAATTTTTTCCTCTTAACACTTCTGAGCCCTGTTTTCCTCATGTGTGAAATGAAGATGTTACTGCCTCCCTAATTGGCCTTGTTAAGACAGTAAACAGAAGCTGTGTGTGGACAGTACTTGTCAGTTCTTGTACAGTACTTAAGATTTGGTCAGGATCCAGTGAATGTTTGTTATTGCTGTAATTTTATTGTTTTTATTGTGGGTTCATGCTCTCACTTCCCATGTCCCCTCTGGATGTTCCATTTCTCCTCATTTTATTCCTTCTGTTCCATTATCATCTCATCAGAGGTTTCTTTTTTTGATGACTGGGCATAAAATAGCTTCAGTGCCCAGCTGGAACACTCCTCTGTCCCCTCACCTTTCTTTGTTTCTCTTCATAATATTTATCCCTACCAGCTACATTTCTTTATTGTTTGTCTTCTCTCACCAGAATGTAAGCTCCTTGAGGGCAGGGGCATCATAGCTTTGTTCACTCTTACATACCCGGTTTCTGGAACAGTTCCTGCACATTGTAAATGATCAGGACGTGCCTGTTGAATGTTATTCAGTGTTGACTAAAGAGTGTAAACTCAGTGGAGGTAAAACTGAACTCAATAACCCTTTTAATTCATCTCCATCTCACCTTTCCCTTCCCTCCAGTCCTACCCACCATCGGGTGTTCTTCCCAAAATTCCTGTCCTCTTAACTGGCATCTAGGCTAGAAAGCTGAACTATCTTTCATTTCCACCAGACCCCACGTTCAGGCAAATGACACATAGCCTGGACTCTCATTTCCTAATCTTTCTCTCCCTTTGCTGTCTTCCTTCTTAAAACTGTTGGTAATGTCCTAATGGCCCATCTGGGATCTTGTTCCCTTTCCTCTCTTCCTCCTTGGCTGCCGTCACCAGTGTTTATCCTCAGGAGCATCTCTGATGCTGTCGTCGTGGTATTGGTAAATCTTTAGTTTCATCAGAACAGAATGTGAACTCCTCTCTTGGACTTTGAAGCCTTCACGGTGCCACACTTTGGCCACGGCAGCCCTCCTGACTTGCCTCCTGCTCGCCACCTTGTTCCCAGTTCCTGGTCCAGTGCTGGGTATGCTCACCGTTACTCACAGCAGCTCCAGCTTCCTGCCTCTGCACTGTGTCAGCTCACTCTCCCTGGGATGTCTTCCCCATCCTGTCTGTCAAATTCTTCTCTTTCCAGTGAAACCAAGCTCATGGTCTTCCTGAGAAACTTTCCTGTGTCCTTCCGTCTTTTCCTGTACTTTGTTTTCTGCAGCAGGACTTCTCCTGAGTCACTTGTCCACAAAGTAACTGATTACCTCAGATACTTAGCAAGTACTTAACATAGTTGTCCCACACTGTGTGTGAAGATGAATCTGCCGTAGGTCTTACCTTTAATCTGTGGTTCAGTGTGGAAGAGAAGACATGCGTATCAGCAATCAAAATAAAAAATAGAAAATGCTGAAGTTCCATGTGGAAGAGACAGACAGTAGTTAATAATAAGTGCCATCTGTTGAGTGCCTAATATGGGTTAAGTGCATTAGTAACACATTTAATCCTCATATAACAACCCAGTGAGGTAGATGGTGTTATCGCTGTTTCACAGCAGAAGAATGAAATGGTTCTGTAATATAGAGAAGTAATTGAAGTTTCATGTGGCTGAGCCAAGACCTGAACCCAGAGCTGCGCAGCCTGTGGTCCTAGCTGTTGAACAGTGTCTTCTTCATTAGGATAACATACAAAGACTTTGGGGCAAATAATTTTATCTTAACTGTTGCAGAGTAAATTCTATTTGTAATACTAGTGCATTATTTCTTTTTCCTTTCCTTTTTAAGACACTGGAAGAAGAGTTTGCTAGGAAACTACAGGAACAGGAAGTGTTCTTTAAAATGACCGGGGAGTCTGAATGCCTTAACCCATCGACACAGAGCCGGATTTCCAAGTTCTACCCTATTCCCAGCTTGCATTCCACTGGATCATAACAATGGGAAGCATGCTGTGGTTGGGTTTGGCTTTTAAGTACGTCATTCTGTTCTTTTCATCTTTAGCCATAGTCTATAAGAGAGCTCACGAAGACAATCACCTGCCTCACCTTCTAGGTGTTTTTTGTTTGTTTTACTTGTTTAGTAATGATGAAGGGAAAGGAACTAAGACAGATGCTGGGCCATGTTGGCAAAGTAGCATCTTGCAGTAATTCCCTAAGGTGATTTTTGTATATACTCTTAAAAATTGTGTTATTTAGATACTGTTACCTGAAAGTTATTTAAAGAAAACTGTTACGTCATTTAAGTATTAGTAAATATCTTTTTACATGATTTAACTTCTCAGTGATGTCTAAAATCTATAATTGAAGCTCTCTACACTGTGGAGAATTGGAATAATTTTGGGGAGTAAGTAGCTCTCATGAAAAAATTTTGAGTTGCTCAAAATATGATATTGATTCAATAAATAAATCTGTTATCTTTAAATGTTAGCATCGGACTCTTAAAAGAGAAAAATTATTTCAGTAATTTGTCTAAAATAATTACTTGTTTAGACATAAACTAATAACTAAGGTGCTAGCTTTATTATATAAAATAGTGCCTAAAACACTAAATTTCAATTCAGTCTAAAATAGCATTTGCTCCTTTTGATTCAACAGGGACAAAACACCCTTAGCATTAAGCATTACTGTTTTTTAAATCTTGCTCGTATTACCATTTGATAGAAATTTTCATCCTAAAGTATAAGTTGGAAAGATGAAAACATAAAAGGTAGCTGCTAGACGTCCAAATTGAAAATATAAAACTCACCAAATTAAAAAAATATAGATTTAGCTATCTCAGCTTATTTCCTGAAGTAATACATGAGCTGGTTAAATGGCTTCTCCCATCTTAGCAAATTCTGTTTAAAATTCTCTCATAGGCTGGCAGGCTCTGAGTTATATTTATGAATATATTTTTCTGAAATTAATCTCAAAAGAGGCATTTGTTCAGAGTAATTTTGAAGGAAGAATTTAAATAAAATATTTAGGCAAATACCAGAAATGACTTTTTATTGTTTTAAGATAAAGTCATTCATATTTTGGTTTTGTTTTTTCCATGTTTAAATTATTTACATGATCTGAGTGGGAAAGTCCTGAAACCTTTATCCTGTAGTTGCTTGATATGTGTAATTATTAATGAAATGTTCACTCTAGTCCCTCTTGAGAGTTAGATTTTCAAGCACGTGTCAGGTCAAACAGTATTACAAACCATATTTTGAGGTTGTGAGACAGCACATTTGTAGATGAAGCTTGCTGCCTGCCGTTTGCAGCTTATTAATGAGTGCTAGGTACCAAATTGTAGAAATGTCAGTTTTTAGTTATGTTACAGTTGAGGCTGGTGAAAAATGCAAATGAAACTTTGTGGGAACACTGATTCATGTTAAGAAAATGTAAATATCTGTAGCACTTTCTTACAGTTAATTTGAAAACTTTGAATGCTGAACCTTATTTTGTCAGTGGTTTATAGATGATTTAAAAATGCATGTGATTTTAATTTTGTAATTGTTTTGACAAGCATAATTTACTTGGACAACTTTGTAGGTAGCCTTAACTTCTGCCCAAGTTTGTTTTTTATATAAATATATATACATATATATATTATGTATGGTTGTAAATTCATACACTTATCACATGAATGTGTTACTGTATACAAAACTTTTAACGCTTTATTCTCAAATGCTGGACTGAAAAATGTTTTGAAAGCCTTTAAAAAAAAATATATATATATCTTTATAATGTTCAGGATGATGGAAATTGTTTATATTGCTATGATAGAAATGACAGTATAATGTTACCCAGTGTATTTAATGATTTATTTGAAGGAGAGGAAGAAGGTTCTCATACCACTTCCTCCTTTGAGATTTTCAGTATATTGACTTTTAAAAAATGAATACTTCAGGCAGTACAGTAGACATTTTTTCAGTATCATTTAAGTGATATCCTATGTGCTGAATAGCTTATGGCCCATAGTTAATTTGGTCTGAATATTTGGTTCTTTTTATTCCTTTCAACTTGACATTCAGAGAATTGAATAAAGGAAGGAGGCTCAGAGTAGAAGGATTGACCCTCTGCTAAGTTTATTAGCAGCTCTTGCATCTCTGTGAAATTACCCTTTGGATTCCTTGTTCACACTCGAGTTCTCTTTCAAATATGACCAGACCATATTCATGTGGGAGCAGGACTACAGAATGATACATATGTAGAGGTAAAACCTTCGTTTTAATACTTAGAGTTACATAAATCTTTTCCAAAAGTGTTCTGTTATAGACCGTGCTGTTTGTGCCCATCCCTGCCCCCTTCCTGCCGGGCCCTGTATTCACATACTGAAGAGTGGTCTTTCTCTCTTCCATGAAGTGTACATAGGAGGTTGGGGAGGGGCAGAGACGCCTTTGAAATTGACGAGTACAGTCAAATCCGTTCCTGATTCGGTGATTCTGTTGCTGTGCCAGAATGTGCTAGGAAATGTGTGAAAGCAGTCCTCCATGCGTGCCCCGTGGTTGCTCAGCCTCGCCCCCGTCCCTGCGTGCTGTGGACGTGCTGGCCACCACACTTCTGCGGGTCTAGCTCATGCAGCTCGTTGCACCAGGTTGCCTTTCCTAGTCCTGTCAATCCATGGTTAGGTGTGAATTGCTGAATTAGCTGCTATAACTCTATGGAGTCAGTTAAGCTTTTTCTTACCCTTTGCTGTGGGGAAGCTATAGGGTGGGTAAAGAGGAAATTTGGAGTGCTTATACCTTGCTGAAAATGTTAAAACTTCCCTGTGACAGGATACAGCAAATTGTAATTAAATATAAACTAGAACCAGAGCTACCTCTAAGGAGTGTTTCCTCAAGCACAAAGCTCTCAGGCATATGAGACTCACTGTCACAGAGGGCCTCTGATTTCTTGAGCATCAGTGAGTTTCAGAAGTGACTGTCCTTTTGTACTCTCCTAGTTCCCTTGTAACTACAGTTTTCCCCATTCCACACTGTGCTGAAATGACAAAGGCTCTTCTGAGAAGCCAAATGCTGTCAAACGATTGATGAGCTCGAGATACTGTTGACTAAAGGAAAATGTAAAACTGAGGCGGAGGAGGAGAGCTCTTTAGTTCCAGTTCCAATAGGCTTCTGATTGAATAAATCCGTTCTTTTCTGGGAAATGATCTTTTATAGGAAATGGGATGTTTTCGATGCTTTTCTTAAGTTGAAGGCACAACAATTAATGCCACTCTTGTTGCTACCCTGTGGCCGACATGGTTTTGATATAGCTTTAAGACTTCTGCTCCTCAGCTTGGGGTAGAGTGTTACACCAGTGTTAAATGTTGGCTGTAGCTTTTGGTGATCCTTCTCTGATTTGCAGTGTAATAACTCCACAAGCTACATTTTTCAGAAAGAATTTGTTTTAGAAAATGCCTCTTGTCTGTTTGGGAGCAACATGTCTTTTCAATCATGGGATTGACAAATGAAAAATAAAGTTATTTCTTAATCTACTTTGGGAAGCAGTCTTTTATTGAGACTCTTTGAAACTAGACTGTCCTGCGTGAGAATGTTTTGTAGCAATTTTAAAAATCCTAGCTGTATTTTAAAGCTTGCAGTTCTCCAGATCGTATGACTGGGACAATCAGAGGTACTATTGTTCCAGACTGTCTACTCACCACACACGAGTGTCCTTTTCACTGCTAACTTGGAGGGAGTGTCTTTTGTCAAGCAAACCCCTCCTCTGAGTGGTGCTTAAAATATTTCCATCAACATATATGTATATATATACACCTCTCTTTTAATGTCCTTTTTTTCCCTTGAAATAGATTATTTTTCTCAAACATTTCACAAACCATATGACTCACTTCTGCTAAAATAACCTGTTTTTTTCATCACTAATATGTTATGTGAGATTCAGTAGACATTAGGCAGCATCATCTGGCGAGTGGTCAGCTTGGCTGGAGGGAGGCACAGTGTGTCATTTTCTAATCCAGGAGTATTGCATACTGCAGAGCTCACGCTTGACTTTTTTTTTTTTAATGAAACAAAAGAGGCTAAGACCCACTGCCATCCAGCAGAGGACATAACTCATATCTGGGTTCTGTTCAGAGAAGTTAGCAGTTTAGGGCTTTTACCCTATTTCTCTTGGGTGTCAGATTCTGTGAAGACTTTTGGATAGCTTGGATGGGTAAGTCTCAACTAGGACAAAACTCAAAAGTTCGGTTAATTAAGATAAGAATCATTAACGGGAATATGAATACTTGAGCTTCTAAGGCTACAATTACAAAAACAAATTGAGTCAAGCCTCTGGGTAAAACTAAAATATGAAAAAGGCACGATGCAGTCATTCATTATGCATAGTAAGTTTTCATTAGTAAAACATCAAAATAAACCAAAAACTATTTTCTTTGCCTTCTTTTCCTCCTTTCCTTTCTTCCTTCTCTTCCCCACCTTTATTTATTTAGTTTTTGGTTAGATAGATCACATTAAAACATAATGTTAAAAAAGAAAAAAGCCCTTTAATTGGAGATTTTGCAGTTGAAATGACTCTTCATCTAACAGACCACATAAATGTTTATAGACATTGAAAAGTGCTTTCAAACCAACTGCACCCAGTCCCCCACGCGCTTCCTAGGTGCAGAGCAGGGGTGCTGGCTTCCCGGCAGGCAGTCTGCTCTCCCTCCCCTCCCCTTCTCTCCTCTGCCCCTTGCCCTTCCTCTTCCTGTCTGCCACAGCCTAGTTCAGTGTAACATACTATCAGCTCTAGTGTGGGCCTACGGGACAGCATAGCTGCGATCAGACTTCCTAAGTGAGTGGAAACGTGATGCACAGTGAGAAGTAACTAGTAGAGACCCTGTCACCACCTTCAAGGGAAGTAGATTTCTTAATGTTTTCAGTTGCAAGAGTTTCTTCTCAACCGGCTGATTCTGTTTGTTACGACTAGAGAATGCAGGGTAAAGAGGAGAGGGAGGAGCTGGGAGCACAGCCCTGCAGCGTTAACCAAACAGCCCCCTCGAGTGGCACCCCAATCCCATCTTCCAGTTTCTGGGCTTGTTTTTAAGGAAAAGCTCAAGGGCTCCTGAAACAGCTTTTATGTATCTGGCTTTCCTAGGCTGGTGTTAAAAGAAACCAAGGCGCTCGGGCCTGGACAGCAGGGAGACCGGCCTCATCCTACAACACCGCGCATGGCCACTCCCGAGTCCACCCTGTGAAGCTGTCTCAGACTGTGTATCTTGGACTGAATTCTGCAGACATACACATTGTCCCAGACTAAGATAAGGGTTCTAGCTGACTATTTGCTGTGTCGGTAAGACAGTGAGACTCCAGCTTTTACCCTCTGGAGAGGTCTTGACATAAGTGCTGTAAGCCACTGCAAGAACTGGTCCAGGGGGCTGGTCCACCGTGGGTTGCTTATGGCTTGACGGCAATGCTCCTCCTCCTCCGCCCAGTGTAGACTTGGTCACCTAGAAGTGGGACGGTGAACAGGAAGTTAGAAAATGTCTTGCGGTCTGTGGGGACTTTCTCTTGGGTAATCACAGCAACTGTGGCCACTGCAAAACTGGCTTGAAAGATGAACTCTTCTGTAAGACTATCAATTGATTTAAATGGGTTTCCCCATTTCATTACCAGCCTGGTTTTCCCTCTCCTCCTTGCACTGACGCTCTCCTTCCTTCCCCCCTGGTGGTTCACTTGATTGTTACACAATTGACACTGTTGGCAGTGTCTCCTTTTAATAACTGGAGTTTGCCTAAGATTTTCAGGCTTGCTGTGGAACATGCGGCCTGTCTCCCAGGCCTCCAGAAACCCAAACCGTAGCTGTGAGCCTTACCTTTGTCTCCTTTTTCTCCCTTGTGCCCTCGAGGGCCGGGTGGCCCAGACCGACCTGGTGGCCCAGCAGGGCCCCTCTCACCTAGGAGGACAGGGGGGCACGGCTAAGTGGGGGCACAGTAGTACAGGGCTCCTCCCCCAGGAGGAGCTGCACGCACTCCCCCATGGCCCTGGCGAGGGAGCTGCTTCCCACGGGTGGTCGTTCCACAGGTGGCTGTTTCAGCCACCATTTACCTTTGGGTCCAGGGATGCCCATCTCTCCCTTCTGCCCAGGGGGTCCTGGGATGGCTCCATAAGCTGCAAGGGGGAGAAACGGGCCTTAGACTAGAGATCACCCTGGTGCTTGGCAAGTAAAGTGATTTGTTGATAGTGGTAGAGTTTGGATTTGTAAGAGGAAAACAAAGTTTAGAATTTATCAGCTTTTTAGCATCTCAAGTGTTCTCAGTGACTCTGGTTCATGAGACTGTGCAGCAAGGTAAGTCTGGGGAAGGTAAATGGGGACTACCCTTACTTCGGAAAAAGTCCATGAGGTCCTCGGTCACATTGCTGTAGGCGGAGAAGATCTTGCTGATGCCAGGGGGTCCCTGGGGCCCAGGCCGGCCTGGGGGTCCCTGCACCGTGTATGCCATCCCTTGGAGCAGACCCTGACCTGTGAAACACAGAGTGTGGTGGGCGCAGGGAGTAGGGGTCACCGGCCCCCTCTTCAAGGTGGGAGCACAAGGCCCTCTGACTAACTCCCAATGCAGTTTTGACTCTTATGCAGCAGCGAGGAAAGAGCCCTGCAACTGCTTTTGTCTCCCGTGTTGATGGACAGGTCTCCACCTCCAAGGGCTTATATTGCAGGCCTTTTACTACCACATAGTTGTATTGGTAAGCCACAAGGGGGAAGGGCTTAGCCACCAACCTTCCCTCAGCCCTCCTTCATAGTCAGACACTTCTGAGAAGCACAAGTTAAGAAGGGGAAACAAACGACCCCCAGCTTCTCCGCTCCCTGCAGCACAGGTTGCAGTGCTGACTGGGCTGCTTGAACCAAGCTCGTCTTCAGTCCCCGCCCATCTGATGCCAGGACTGCTGTCCTCCTCAGTGGAGATGCTCTCATGCTCCCAACCCCACACCGCTGAGGCTTTGTGTCCCCACTTACGCTGCAAGCTCTCTGACACCCGAACAGCCAGCTCATTGTAATCCAGGCCTCCGGCAAAGCCAGCCCCGAATCTGCCATCGCTGCCATACATGCCACCCTCGGGCACGGCCCCATAGGCTCGGCCCATGTCCATGCCAAAGGCTCCCCCTTCGCCCAGGGTGCCTCCACTGGCTCCTCCTATGCCCATGGAGGAGCTATAGGAGGTGTCCCGACTGAAAGAGGAGGAGCTGCCACTCCGGCTGTAGGAGCTGTCCGTGGACACCAGGCGGCTGTCCCCGGGGGGGCCCTGGGGCCCGGGGGGACCCGGGGGGCCAACGATGAAGCTGCGCACATCAGGACCTGTGGGGAGGAAGCGGCATTACTGGGAGCTGGGTCTGGGGGGGAGGAAGAAGTGGGAGCTGGGGGCAGTTCTTGACACCCTTTAGCAGGATGTGAACTCATACCGAGTGGAGTGTGTGCTGGGAAGAAGCCGGACTTCCCCTGCTGGGGTGGCTAAGGTGTTCAGCCTCCAGGCCCTTCAAACCCCGGCCACTCTCTCACAGAGAGAAGCCCAGAGTGGGAGAGGGGACAGAGGAGGGACAGGGACGTCAGGGGCACCTACTTGTGAGATAGCTGATCAGCTCACTCCGGAAGCTGTCACTGTTTTCAGCTGCGTATGTCGCCAGAGCTCCTGAGATGCCCGGGGGCCCTCTAGGGCCTGGGGGGCCTGGGGGACCAGGAGGGCCTGGGATGGATGACAAGCCGGCAGCTGAGCAGGAAGCAAGAGACAGAGAAGGATCAGGGATCCATCGCCAGGACCACTGAATTCCCAGCCTGGGCCCCCCCAGAAGGACGCAGAGGGAGACCCGCACAGCCGGGTCCTGGCTTCCTCCAGAGTGAGTGTTACCCACTGCCCTCCACCCCCAGCCCCAAGCCTCGTTCAAGCCACATCACACCCCCTCCCCCAGCTCTTCTGGGCCTCGGAGCTCCCGGCTGGGCACCTGGGCACCTGCTGGACCCAGTGCTCTCGTGACTTCGGAGTACAGTCTTCCCCCACTCCCACCCCGCCACATCTCCCCCTGCAGGGCTGAGAGCAGCTCGCCTGCCTCACTCCTTACTCTGCAGGTAGGATGAGAGGTCCTCCATGCTGATGCTGGACCATGAACTGCCTGGGAGCCCTGGGGGCCCAGGGGGACCTGGGGGCCCAACGATACCTCTGAACTCAGACCCTGAGACACCGAGGAAGAGCAAGGATCAGTTATGCCTGGGCCGAGGGGCTCTGCCCTCCGCCCTGAAGCACTTGATCAGATGGCCCTGATCAGCCTTACCTTGGAGCAAGGAAAGGAGCTCCTCATAGGATGTGCCCGGCAAGCCTGGGGGCCCCGGGGGGCCAGGAAGCCCGATGCTGACTCCAGTGCCTGAGGAACAAAACCCCAAGTTGTGATGGATGCAGGTCAGGCAGGAAATGGAGGGTGGAAACACCATGTCAGAGAGGAAGCCGGATGGAAGCAACTTGAATGGAAGTAGGGGCCAGGAAAGGGGTGAGAGGGGCCGTAGGGAGACTGGCAGAGACGCAGGTGTGAGATACTGGGTAAGGACACTGCAGAGGAGGGACTCTGAGGCTGGGGAAGAGTGCAGGTCAGCTCCATCCTGCTGGGCATGTGCACGTGTGTGTGCATGTAAAAGTGGGCGTGTGTCTAGAGAAGTGTGCATGTGAGTCGTGTGCACAGTCCTTGCAGAACAGTGCCCAGGGCACTCGCTCTGGCTTCCCTCGCCAGGCTCTGTGACCAGCTCTGGGGCACAGGTTTGAACCGCTCTGAATACCACCCCTCCTCTGGGTTGGGTGCAGCCTAGTGGGAGAGGGTCAGGGATGTCTAGCCCCCGCATGCCCACCCAGGCCCTCCTGCCCCCCTTGCCAGGGAGGCAGACACTCACTGGACATGTAGCTGAGGATGCGGTTGCTCAGCTCTGCATAATCCAGAGACTGGAGGAACCAATCTCCACTGGCTCCTTGTGGCATCAGGTACTGCCGTAGATACTGACGCACATCATCGCCTGAAAGGAGAGGAGGCGCCGTGGACCACCAGCCAGCTTGGCCTCCTTGCAGACCGGCCCGAGTGATGTGTGAGCTGGGACATTGGCAAGCTGCCAGTAGCTGGAGGGGTACCTGCTACACTCATCCCTCAGGGAGACTGACACCCTCTGTCCAGCTGACTGCTGGGAGCAAAGCGAGAGTGGCTCCTTGTCCCGAGGGACCACCAAGTGTGCCTGGTAAGTCAGCCAGGAGAGAAGGGCGCCCTCCAGCCCCCCGACCCCCGCTGCCCGCTCAGGCAACTCACGCCGGAGCGCAGCCAGGATGTCTTCAGAAGAGATGGAGGTGGAGGATGTGCCGATGCTGTACCCGGAAGCTGTGGGGAAGGAAACCGGGTCACCTGCTTCACTGATACTGAAGCAGTGCCCTCATAACTCCAGAATCAAAGGCCTGGTCACCCAGCTGCTTCCCTTGGGGGGAAATGAATGAATGGGGCATTGGCAGGATATTTATAATTTCTGTTTTTCTTAATCTGAACAAACCTTTTTGGATGCTAGATCCAGCAGCCTGATTACTATGAATTCAACATTGAGCATCACATTCACAAAAAGGGCAAAGCAAACAGTAAATTAAGAGACGAGGCTCCAGGAATGACCGTGGACCCGGGAGGAGACTTGTCATCACAGGGGTGGCAAGAGGCTTACTCTGTAAGTAGCTCACGACGAGGCTGGCCAGCTGTGAGTAGTCAAAAGTCTCACCGGTGATGGTGGTGACAGGCCCAGGGGGACCAGGTGGGCCTGGGGGACCCTGAACTCCAGACAGATAAGACCTGATACTGTCACCTGCCAACAAAGAAATCAAGTCAAGCCTGTCCCCAGGAGGGCATGTCTCCCCTACAGAGGTGACCTGAGCACTTAACCCACGCGTGGGCCAAGGCAGGTCCAGCAGGGAGCCTGGAGTCCCCTTGTTACAGGTGGAGAAACTGAGGCAGAGTCTGTGCTTGGCCAGGTGGATCTTGAGGGCTGTGGGCCAGCAAGACCCCAGTCGGTGACATCTGACCAAGCTCTGGTGCGGAAATCTGTGGAAGTCACGCCCTCACCTCCATGGAGCGTGCAGGGATGCGGTTTGGGGCACGCACACAGGGGTGAATGTGTGTGTGTGTGTGCCACACATGGAAAAGTGTGTGGGTATATGAGTCTCTACTGGGGCTCTATGTCCATGTACGAGTCTATGTGTGTGGGCAGGTGTGAGAAGGGGGGAGTTAGGGAGCTCATGGACCTGCACTCCTAGCACACACCTGTGCACACACACACACACACATACACACGCATGCTGCCCCACTCAGACGTGGGACACTCACTCTGCATGTAGTCAGAGATGTATTGCTGAATCTCCAGGCCAGAGCTGCTGAGGGAGCCTGGAGGCCCGGGGGGCCCTGGTGGGCCTGGCGGACCCTGCATGAACATGGTGCTTGACGACGATCCCCCTGCAGGAGAGAAGGCCACTGAGTTGGTCTGTCCTCTCTGGGGTCAAACCAAGGAGCCCAGGCAATGCTTTCACAGTCTGAGGACAGTCTTTCTCAGGAGAACTAGGACAGTGGCAAAGAGCTCCTAGGAGCTCTCCCAGGCTGAGTCCTCCTTTTCCTTCGACAACCTGTGGACTGCCCACACACCCCTCCTCGCCCCTGATCCCCTAGCGCCCGATCCCTGTTCTCGCCATCACTGTCATTGGCATTGTTAGTCATCTTTATCATGCAGGCATCCTTGTCTCCCACCCCTGCTAACTTGTAACCTCCTCAGGGGCAATTCAGAATCTAGCATGTAGAGAAAGTACCTCATTAACACTGAATCATGGATTAGTGAATGAATTAGTTAATCAATATCCTTATTGGCACAATCAACCTCACTTGAAGACGGGGAGAAGAATTTTGGGTACCTTGGGTTCTTACCTCGAGAGGGCCCACCAGGAATGCCAGGAGCCCCTGGGACTCCGGGATCACCTGGAATCCGAAACAAGAAGCTGTTTGCATCACCTCCTCCAGGAAGCCTCCCCTGGTTAAGCTCAACCACACTATATCAGCTTGTGACTCAACAACTGTCCCATGTTTCTCAGTCTCATTTCTGGAATGATACCACAGTTTCCTTGGGCAGAGACTGTATCCCTCCAACCCTGTCCCTTTCTCCCTCCAGGCTCTCCTTTCTTCAGCCTCTTCTTCCTCCCACGGCTGGAGCACCAACAAGTACTCCTTGCCCTCTCTTCAGGCTCTGGGAGCCAGCCTTGTTCCCACTCTCCACTGCCTGCACTGACCTTTGTCACCCTTGGGTCCCTGAGGGCCGGGTGGGCCTGGTGGTCCCTGCAGGTTGAGTCCAAGAGAACTGGCGCCTGGAGGCCAACAACACAGTGCAGTCAGCGGGTGGGACAGGCTCCAGTGGGGGGGACGGTGGCGCTCAGCACTTACCTGAGCCTGATAGCCCTGGGGGGCCTCGCTCGCCTGAGGGACACAGCAGAGAGGGGACAGTCAGCTCTGCCCCCCTCTCTCCACGCCCCAGCCGAAGACACCACCTCCCTCCCAAGGCTCCCTAAGACTCATGACACGGCTGGGGCAGCACCAGCCTTTGGGCAGTACCTAGAGCTGCCGCACAGACACGTGCACACACGCACACGGAGGCACAGAATTCTCAACCACAGACATCCTTTAATCACTCATTTGGACAAAACCCCAGAAGCTCAGCGATCTCAGAAGGTCAGCCCCCGCCCCCTAGGATTGTTTGAGGCCAGTTCCCCTGTACCTTGGTGTCCTCGGGGGCCTGGGGGGCCTGGGGGAGAAAGCAGACAGTTGTGAGACATGTCCCAACCAGATGCTGTGACTTCAAGGGGCCCGAGGAGGGGGGCGGGACAGGGATCTGGGCCCAGAGCAGACTCAGGGCTTGGGGCTCCCCACACGTCTCCTCCAACAGGACAAGGCAGAGGCGGATATGCTTTGCAGAGCTTCTGACCAACCCCCGGCCCCTGCTCCAAGCTGCTGAGCTCCTAATGGGATGTGGCAGGAGAATGAAGACCTGCCCCAGCTCGCCCAGTCTTGTCCAAATTCCTCTGGCCACCAGCAGGCCAAAGAGGGGCACACTGACTCCCGAGCCCCCTAAGACACTGCTCTCACCTTGGTCTCCCTTGGGGCCTGGGGGGCCAGGTGGGCCTGGAGGGCCAGAGAAGAAGGTCTCTGTTGAGGGAAGAAACAGCTTTGAGTGTGGACGCAATGATGTTTGTGAGGGAGCAGCATCTAGAGCAGCACCAGTCGTTCTGTAGACGATCAATATTTGCCAATGAATGGGTGGATGGATGGATGGATGGTTGGTCGGGAAGTTGGACAGAAAAATACGTAAGAGTAAAGAAGGAATGAACAGGCTGCTGCGTGGATGGATGGATTGTCTGCTAGGGACAAGTTCTGGGCTAAAGTTTGCTCTAAACTTATTTCCATATGTTTCTGTGTTTTACTGTCAGCATTTATCTCACTTCAGGAGCATGTGTCCTGCCCACTTTATCAGAACTGGACTCCCTGAGGACAGGAACTAGGTCTCTCCAGTCAGCCCAGAAGCTCCCCAAGGGCAGAATCAGCTGCCTCCCCCAGGCTGGGCCACCAGGGGCTCTCATGGTGGCTGGGTTGACATCAGCACCCTCTTTCCAGGCAGCAGGTAGCATGGCGTTTATGCAAACACATCCATGGTGGCAGGTCAGAAGGAGGGAGCATGGAGAGTAGGTCAGAAGACCACGTGCCCGTGACCACAGCGTGTGTTGGGGTTGGGGCTGGGGCTGAGGTGGGGAACAGGAGTGCTTTGACTCCCCGGCATTACCTGAGCTGGTCAGGAGAGATCCTGGTGGGCCCGGTGGGCCTGGCAAGCCTTCCCCTAGATAAGAGAACCGCCCAAGACTTATTAATTCCAAGAGGTGGCCAGGAACCCTCTGCCCAGGAGGAGCAGCAGAGAAGCTCTTTTCTAAGAACCAGCCGGGAAGCAGCCCAGGCTCTGGTCCCATTGTCTCCTACCTACCCAGCTCTCAGCTGCTGGGCCTTGGGGTCCTGGGGAGCCTGGAATGGACAGTCTTGTAGAAAAGGGTAAGGAAGAGGCAATGCTGAACCCAGGGTCTTGCTTCCTTACTAAGTGCCTTGAGACCCTGCCCCGTCCCCAAGGTTTCCCACTTTCCAAAGATCCCTGAGGTGCTCACCTGGTGGCCCAGGTGGTCCAGGTGGGCCTGGGGGGCCTCGTAAATCAATACCTTCTGTGGAAAGAAGAAACCAGAAATGAGTAAAAGCTGTCATGAGACTGCTGTCTCTGCCAGCCTTACCCCTCACCAGGATCATCAGCAACTCTACTTACACCCCCACACCAGGTCATGGGTCATGGCCTGGGACCTCTAAGACACCCTTGGCTAGAGGTGCCTTTGGCTCTGAGTAGGGTGGGGCTGAGTGGAGCTCCCTGGTGGCTGTTGCCAGTGTGGCAGTGATGAGTAGGAGCACAGCTTCGGTGTCAGAGAGCCTGAGTTCAAGACCTGCCTCACCACTGCTGGCTTGTGACCTTGGGCAAGATCTTGAGCTCTATCAGCATCAGTTCCTTCTGCTGTAAACCAGAGGCCCAAGACCTGTATCACCAGGGCGTTGCACAGACTCAGTGTGCCACAGTGGCAGGCACATGGCGACTGCCGGACCAGGGCAGGCATTGTCTTTGTTGTTAAGGTGTCCAGGAGGGCGGCCCACAACATCTCTGCCTGGGCTCTTTAAAGAATGGGGAACAGGAGGACCCAGGAGTCACCCCTGCCAGGCCGAGTCTGGGGCTGAGAACCCAGGGACCCCTGTGGCTGTTTTGGGCGGGGAGGTCCAGGACTCCTCTCATCACACCCACAGGGCTCGGTGGAGACACCCCATGTGGCCCTGGTCCTCCTGGAATTGGAAGAACCTCTCTGACAGCTGCGTCATCGCCTGTGACTCATCTCCATGGCTGATAAAGCCCCTCTGTTCTCCTCTCTCTCAGCTAGCACTGCGTCTCGGCGGAAACGGCCATCCTTACACTGGGGCTCACGATGACTCACTGGTGCAGCTGCCGCAGGCCCCCATGCACGGCCGCCTCCCCCACTCCCACCCCCCCCTCGTCACCTGTCCCAGAGAAAATGGTGGTACTCACGGGTGGACAGGACCTCAGAGATGGAGCTGCTGCTGCCCATGAACGATTCGCCAGCCAGGCCTGGCTCCCCTCGCGGGCCTGTGGGGAGGACACAAAGTTGGGGGTCACTGCTCGCAACAATCTGTCAGTGTGAGGCTGAGCTGAGGATGGGTGGGGCTGAGCCAAGTGTGGGTGGGGCCAGAGTGTTGGCTGGGAACCAGAAACACCCCAGGAAGAAATGGAGGATCTGGAGCTGGATGGTATTTTGGATACAGTTTGGATATTTGGCTAAGTTGCTGGACAGTGACCTGATTCTCAGGATCTGGTCACAAGAAGCCTGAGGTCTGTGAAAATTGCTAAGCTTGATCCTGATCCAGGAGCCTCAATCTCCCTTTCTAGGGGACCCCTACCTCCTCAGAAACATGGAAGGGGGTGGGAAGAGGTGTCTTCTCTGGCTGCTGAGGCCTTGCAAGGGCCTTGTGATGGGCTGGGGGGGCCCCTCGCCTCCCTTCCCAGGATGCACCTCTCTCACTTCATTTAAAAATGGGCACATTTCCACCCTGGGAAGGAAGCTCTCCCCACAGCCTATGGTTATGCATTCCTCCAGAGCGATACATACCTTGCTGTCCTGGGAGACCAGCTGGACCAACAGGGCCTGGAAATGGGGTTGGGGAAGAATAGGTTTTACCACACCTTGAGGGTCAGAGTTCTAGAAGAACTGAAGAAAAGGCAGGTGCCTAGATATATAAGTAGCTTCCTCACAAGGCATGGCCCAAAGTGATCAGCTTGCTTATTTGAAAGCAATAAGCAATTTGAGACCTGCCCTGTGGTCTGTTCTGGTGAGAAATTCTCTGTCAGGCACTGGAGCCCCTGCGATGGGCAGGACTCTGACACTGTCCTCTGATGATTAGAGGTTTCTAAACACTCACTCCCCTCTGTCACTGGAGTTTATCAGGAGAGAAGGCTGGTCCATACTTGCACTGGTCGTGTTAAATAATGTATTTCATTTACACATAAACATTTTAAATAATTGAAAAAGATATTAAAAAAAACAGGCATTTTAGATAAATAGAAAAAATATCACCCATAATTCTTTAACTTGCAGGCATTTTGTTTTATTTCCTTCCAACAATTTTTTCTTATAAAAATGTAGTTGCAACCACCAAGCACACATTGAGTATGCTGTGCTAAGTCGCTCAGTCATGTCTGACGCTTTGCGACCCCATGAACTATAGCCTACAAGACTCCTCTGTCCATAGGGATTCTCCAGGCAAGAATACTGGAGTGGGTTGCCATTTCCTTCTCCAAGGGATCTTCCCAACCCAGGGATAGAATCCAGGTCTCCCACATTGCAGGCGGATTCTTTATTGACTGGGGGAAGCCTGTTATCGAGTATTCTCCTCTTTAAACATCTTTCTTTTAAGTCTTCATATTTTTGTAGCCATCTCATTATTGTTGGACAATTTAAGGGATGTTTGCTTCAAATAGACCCCTAGCATTTTTGTTGCCCTTGATGCATATTATCAAGTTGTTTTCCAAGAGGCAACAATTTGAGAACAGACTCTTGACAGGTCCAGAGGCAGAGGAACCTGGGCCGAACCCTGACTCAGCTACTTCTTAGCTGCATGGCCTTAAGCACATCAGTTACCTGCTGGAGCCTGCAGTGGTGCTGTGGGGCCCTATGGAAGCAAAGCACACACAGGGCTTGGGATACTTGCTGGGGATTAATCAGAGCTCACCAGGCTGTTGGGGAGGGGCTTTCTCAGCCTCTTCCTATTCTTCCCTGGTTCCAACCCAGGTTTCAGATTTGACTGAACGCTACTGTAGTCAAACGTCAGCAAGCCTGATGCTGACCTGGGGCAAAGCAAGAAAACAGACTGACCTGGGGCTCCCGGAGGTCCTGGAGGTCCCATGGCTCCAGGAGGTCCCGGGGGACCTGGGACAGTGATAGTCGACGATCCCTCTGTAAACAGAAGGCACGTTCAACGCTGAGCCCCACTCTCCTCATTCAGAGGCACAGGGACCAGGCCGGGCTGTGGGCCAGGTTGGGCCAGTACCACCTCTAAAATTCCCCCACCCACCTCCCTCTGACTGGCAGAGCTCAGCACTGCATTCTGCCCAAAGCACCGAGCCTGCAGATGTGGAGGGTGTGGAGACAGAGCCAGGACAGATGCCCAGTACCCTCTGCAGGGCCTGCCTACCTGAAGTCACGATCTTGCCTGGAGCTCCTGGTTCACCTGGGAGGGGAGGAAGACGAGAGTGGTCAGTCCCAGGATCAGTTAGTGGTTCAATAAATCATTTTCAAGGCTTCTGATTGCATCTGAGACCCACTCCTGGGCTTCTAACCCTCAGGCTAAAGGTATTTGAATGAACTGAAGGGGAACAGGCAGGATGCATTAAGCACCAGTCTGTGCCCAGGAGACCCTGGAGGCCAGAGTGTCAATCTTCTTGGCTCACAATAGCTTTGGGACGAAGCTGGGTCTCTGCGAAGGGGCTTCACTGGTGGGTGTTGGAGTGTGTGCCTTTTGATGAGGCCAGAATATGCCAACTCAGGAGTCTTTCCCACTCCCATAGTCTGTCTTCTTCCACCATGGGCATCGAAGGCTCCTACTGGGAATTTCTTTAGGTGGAAAGAGTACTGAGAGGTCAAAGAGCAGAGGTAGTAAGCCTGCAGGGTCAAGTCTAAGTCCCATGCTCCTCAGGTGCCAATTCCCTGTGACAGGATAGGGGCTGTGCAGAGTTAAGGGGCAGGGGATCTGTGGTCTGAGGAATCCCGAGTTATGTAAAGGTTAACAGATGTCTTCTCTGCCTTGTGTTTCAGAGGGTTGAAAGGGCAAATGTGCATGGAAGACTTCCAAGAAGGGGATGGCAGATTCACACTTTCTCAAGGCCATCTCAATGAGGAATCTCTGTGGACTGGAAACCCACAGATTCTAGAGAACCTAGAGAGTGAAGTAGAGGATGGAAAAGTCCTTGACTGGAACTTTCTGGTCATTTTCCAAGGCCTGTGGGTATTCAGTCATCCACTCACTGAGGGGTGATGATGCTGATTTCCCCCTTTGGGGGAGCAGAGGGGTGGTCTCTGCTTGTGTCCTGCCAGCCCCTGGGGGTCAAATCTAAGAGAAAGTGCTTGAGTTATTTTTGTTGGAACACAGTCTAGTAGCAGGGACAATGTCCACCTCTTGTGCACACTGGACAGAAAGCCACAGCTCCTAGAGAAGGGCAGGGGGGCTCTCCTGGAGAATCCCAGCCTCTCCCTGAGCAGATCTGTGGACCCAGAGATGTGTCTGGCCGGGATGTGCCCGAAAGAACTCCTTGGCCCCACCCAGTTGTTGGGAACAGTTTCTGGAAAGTAGGTCTCCACAAGGTGACGGTGACAGAGGGCAGCTCTATGGAATGTCAGGGTTCAGGATGGTAGGCTCACAGGGATGGAAGGCGAGGACCGTCCCTGAGCAACGCCTGTCCTAGACTGGCTCAGGGCTGGGGGCGGATGCTAGCGTTGCCCTATGAGGAAGGGTCCAGCCTTGAGGATGCTCCCTCCAGAACTCTGACTTTGCCCTCTCAGTAGCATCTGAGACCCTCCTGAATGAAAGCTCCCCAGTTACACTGAGGTCTATGGGGATTATAAAACCTGTCCCAGGGAAGAGTCACACTATGGGGGGACCAGCCTAAGCGAGGGGATGGAGCACTTTCGGGGTGTTTTAGAGGTGGGATGGAAAGGCCTTCAGGGGTGGGGGCAGCATCCTTCCAGATCCTCTTTTATCAAAGGCTGGGGGAAACCCAGGCCCCAAAGTGAGGTTCTAGACTGTGGGGAACAGAGTGGGGCTTGAAGATTCAGGGCTTAGTTGATCGGAAGAATCCTTGGCTCCTCAACCTCCCAGCCTTCCTCTGAAGCCACTAGATGCCACTGTTGATCCAGGCTCTTGCCAGAGAGGGGCCTCCTGCAAAAATGACTAGTGACTGTCTAGTTTGTTTGCAAAACCACTTACCTTTAACTCCTGGTCTGCCGGGGGTACCAGGAATCCCTGATGTGATGGAAAACAAGCGAGTCAGGATGATGAAGGGCCAGCAGTCTCCCTGTGGTGGCACCTAGCACTCGGTCACCCAGCAAGGCTGCAATCAGGCCCAGCAGGCCTGCAGGCCCAGCTGACTCTGACTTCCACGTGGGCCCAGCGGACCCACGGGCAGCTTCTTGCTCTGAGCCCTTCTCCATCTCTAGGAAATGGGGCAACAGCTGGGCTGGAAGGAGGCAGAGGTGCATGGACCCTGCTGTGGGGGATCCCAGCCCCTGCAGCCTCGGGGAGTAGGGGCTGGGCTATATATCTGATATATCAGATATATTCCTATATCTGATATATCAGATATATTCCTATATCTGATATATCAGATATATTCCTATATCTGATATATCAGATATATTCCTATATCTGATAACATTGCCTCTTGCTTTCATTCCACTAGGAAGCATTAGAAACAAGTCCCTGTGCGCTGAACTGTTGGGGGATATGTTGTTTGCTTTTATTTTACATCTCTGCCTAATTTCCTTTAGGGGTTGGGGCTGGTATGGCAACAGTTTCTCAGATCCAGGTGGGTGCACACTCTCCAGCTATTGGACAGAATGGACACTGGGGCTGTCCCAGAGAGGCTGGGCCCTTCTGCGTGACACGACACCCACTCCCTGCTAAGCCATGGAGGATGTGGTCTCTGTGGGACTAACAGAACTTCTGAGCCTGGAGCCTCCTCACAGGGTGGGGGGAAGTGTGTGTGCTGCGGGCGGGGGTGGGGGTGGGGTCCCTGCACCATAGGGGGCCAGGTTCAGGCAGACAGAATTTGCTTGTGATCTAACCTCATCTCTTCCAGAGTGCCTTTCAAGATTGTTCTATGAGTCTTTTACCTGCCTAAGGTGTTTCTTCAGACTCAGTAAAATGACCTGAACCCATTCTTGCTGGAGGGTGAGGGGAGGAATGGAAACACTCTGGTGACTGGAGAAGCTTCTGCAGAATGCCGGGGGTGGGAGTGACCCAATAACTCACCCTGAGGTCCTTGGGGTCCAGTGAGACCTATGCAAAAAAAAGACAGGAGAGGAGAGGTGAAGGGCTGAGGAGCTCCCGCCTCAGCCCAGAAGCAGTGCAGGGAGATGAACCCTGTGTGGGGGGCAGCCGGACTCCAGGGTCCTCATCACCCTCTGGGTGATGTGCAGTTCTCTGACCCACTGCTCCACTGGGGGATGGTCCTTAGCCTTTTTGGGGTCTCAGACCCAGAAAGTTCACACACTCATTGACTCTCGTGCTGCCCCCTAGGCTATCTCCTTGGCGCTCCCCATCTGTGCACCCGCCAGAGGAACCAGGGGCCCCCTGCTCCTCACAGGCCCCGGAGGACTGCCATCCGCCCTCATGGCTTTCTTGTTCTGACTTAGTCCCCCTGCAGCTCTGGGGATCTTGCTCCTGTTGGGCCTTTGGCGGTGACCCTAACAACCGCTTCTTTTCCCAGACTGGCAGCCGCTGGTGACTGTTCCAGCTATGGCCTGAGGAGGTCTGAAGAGCTCAGAGGAACCAGGAACTGAGTGGTGATAAACTGCCATTTTAAAGAGACTCCTTGACGCTTTCTAGAACTCCTTGCTTTTGGTGTTGATCTTTTTTCCTGAGTTGCGTGACTGAGCTGTCAAGACCCACAGTCATTATGCCCGGCTCAAGCCAGCATTTTCCTGATGAGCTTCTGGAGGAAAATGCACTCAGAAAGGTATACACACACACACACAGCACGGCCAGCTCCCTCTTCCCGCTCTTTACCTGGCTTCCCTGGGTCCCCAGAAGGTCCTGGTAAGCCCCGGGTTCCCGGCATTCCTGGAAGACCTTGTTCCCCTAGAGAGAGCAATGCCACATGGAGAGTTTTCCCTCTAGGCAAGCTGGCTGGCCTGCACATGGGAGCTAGGGGCTCTTGGGTTCTACTGAATAACTTGCCAGCAGATGGAAGGGAGGAAGGGGGTGAGACTCGGGCCGTGCACACCTCCCTGTGATATACACCCCCTGGCATTGTGATTGGGGGGCTGGGGGCTGCCTGTTGGGATGTGGACGGGGCTCGGAGGGGTAGGCAGGGGAGGTGGGGGAGTGAGGAGAGCAGCTCCGCGACCAACCTCTTGGGCCTTGATGTCCGTCGGGGCCAGCGGGTCCTGGGAAAGCAGATCAAAACTCTTCAGTGACTCTGGGAGCTTCCCTGGGACTCCTCCTTCAACCACCGTACAGCCTCGCAAGCTGTCTCCTAGGTGGTGGGGGGTGAGCCCACGCAGCCCCTCCTGCAGCCATGAGACTCAGAAGAAGCCCTGTCCTTGTCACACTGCTGGACACAGCTTTCCCCTGCCCTCTCCTCCTTTTCCCCCGCCCTCTCCTCCTAATGCCTCTTTTCCTGCCGAGAGCTCTTCCATGGTCCCCACTGCATGTCCCCCACAAGGTGCTCAATGCGTGTTGGCCTGGAGGTCAGCGTCCTCTAAGATCTTGTCTTCTCTGCTGTAGGCATCATTCTAACCTCTGTCCAAAGTCATGTCCATCTGGGACCAGCCCTTGCTTTTTGCCACCTCTCCGTCTGTCCTCACTCATATGGCTGCCTCTGGGGTTAAAATCTTCTTTACTTTTTCAAACCATCTGAAGAGCCCCTTCCTCCCTCCTTCTGGTTGGAAGAAGACTCTCTCTCTGCTGTTTCCTCAGATGACCCTGTACCTCTCATGACCCTCGTCACCCCGCACAAGCTTTATCTCCCCTCGAGGGAGGTAAAGCATCTTATTGCCCACCACAGAATTGTGAACTCCGTCAGCACTTCCTAATAGTTTGTTAAATGAATGAGATCATCAAGGCACCACATCCCTATCAGTGGGGCTTAAACCCTTCTAGGACGTGTTGCCAAATGCCTGGCCACATGGGGGGGTCTTTGGCCAGCTTTCTTGTCCTGGCTGACAGGCCCCTCAGGAAGGGTCAGCCGAAGGGCTGAACCCTGCGATCTGGCTGTGAGACCAGCCCTGGAGTATCAGGGCTGTGCCTAGAATTTTGCAGGTTCTGAAGAACCTCAGCTCTTGCCTGTCCTCCCCAGGGACCTGAGTACCTTGGAGGCAGGAACTGGGGAGTGGAGGGGGTGCAGAGGAGGGTGGCAGGGAAGGGGGATGGACCATGTCTTGCCAAGGCCCCCCACCCTCAGAGCAGTAAGAAGCTGTCAGAGACAGTGGCAGCTCTGAGCCCCAAGAGTATGCCCAGATCCAGGAAGAGACTGTAAATGGAGTCTCTGCCAGGCATGGACAGATTAGAGAATGGGAGACACAGCTCTAGATGGATCTCAGCTCTAGGGCTGTGATGACGATGGCAGCGGTGCAGACCCATGGTGCGTGCTGCTTTGAGACACTCACCCATCGCTCCTTTAGCCCCGGGCTCACCCACGGCACCAGGTAAACCTTTCAAGCCAGGCTCGCCTGCAAAGGAAGTGGACTAGGTGATGGAGGAGCTTGACCATGGTAGAGCATGCCACCCTGCCAGGCACCCTGAAGCCTGCCACCTCTCCCACCAGAGGAACCTGGCATGCCAACCGGAGGCTGGGGACGGTGTTTGCTTTCATTCTAAAGTCAGGCCTCCCACCCCCGGCAGCAGGCCTGGACTGGCCCAGAGGCCACGCCTGGTCTGGAGGGGCCTGTGTATGAGTCTCATTTCCTTGGCAACAAAAAGCTACCTCTTGTGGCCAAAGCACTAGTACTATTTCCTTTCAATCATGCAAGTTGGCACGAGGTAAGTGAGGAAAGGGATATGAGTAGTGTAAAGGGTCTGCCACTTTGGGAAAAACTTAGTTTTCCAAGTAAATTCTTCAAAAAAATCAGAGATAATCATAAACTATCTTTTCTGTCCCAAACATATATTGCTGATGCTGGCTTATACTCCACTCTAGACTGCAAGTCCTCTGAAGGTTTTTAGACAGAGATTCTATCTGATGCTTCTGTATTTCACTCCCCTCCCCACCCCCGCCACTTACAGTATCCAGTGGATTTATAAAAAGTCTTTAAAGTAACCGTAGATTCCTGTGTGGGACTGACCTGTGAGGCCTCGGGGTCCTTTCTCACCCTGGTCACCTGAAATAAACATGGGGAGGGGGCAGGGGTAGAGGAAGCAAGCATCAGTCAGGAGCAAGGAAAAGAATCTCACTCAGCTAGAGGGACCCTGGCTGCAGAACAGGTCCCATAGTATCTGGAAGCTGCTGTCAGCCGAAAGTTGGTGAGAACTCAGCATTAACAAAGACCCAGAAAGCAAGCTAGATAGATTTCTTCTGGGTCAGGGCCCAGCTGCAAACTGACCCAGGCCTTTCTGTCTCACCAGTGGGTGCTGGGGGTAACAGGGAGTCCAGTCTAGTGGGGAGAGGCCTCAGGGCCGTGTCCTCGCCCCTCCGGGGGCCACCCGACTGCAGCACTGTGATGCTGGTGCTGCCTCCCCTCTCTGAGCCTCAGCAGCACTATCTGAGAGGCTGGACTGGAGCCTTGGGTCCCTCCCAGCCTAGGGTCTGGCCGTCAAGGCCCGGGGGCAGGGTTCACATCTGGGTCCCCAGGCTGTGGTGGTGTCCGAGGAGCAGCAGGAGCAGCCCACCTTTGGGTCCCGGTGGTCCCATGGGTCCTTTGTCACCTGAAAAGGAAACGGTCACCTCAGCGTGAAGAGCCTTCGTGGGACGAACAAGAAGGGGCAGAATCTGTGTCTGAAGTCAGGCTCCCCCACCGTCCTGACTGCCCCTTCCCCTCACACACCTGTCGGCCTGCGCAGGCGGTTGGTGTGTCCACCAGACCCTCCCTGTGCCCCAGACCTCCTTCTTGAGTGAGCTGTATCTCTAAGGTACTGTCCCCTCCCTCCAGTCCCTGCCCCCAGCTTACCTTTGATACCAGGGAGTCCCACTTCACCTCGGAGTCCTTGGGGACCTATAGAGCCTGCACACAGAGGAAACCACATGGGTGGATGAGTGTCCCCAGCTTTGGAAGGGATGGATGTGCACACGCGTACATGCCTACATCCACACACAAATACCTGCTGGGCACACACATGCACAGACAAACACACTCCCTGGTGTAACAGTCAAGTGCTGCTGTTCACGGTCTCCTCCCACGGCCCCGCTCCTTCATTCTGGACTAGGTTCCTGGCCCCTGCGATTCCCAGGCGCAGGCATGAGAACCTGTGGGGACCCTGGCAGGGACGCTGGACCGCAGGACAGTGTGGGCTGCAGCTCAAGACACCGGGCACGAGCTCTGGCCCACAGGGATGAGGGGAGGCAGGCGCTTTGCTCAGAGCAAGGCAGGATGGGAGCCACCTGCTGGAAGTGCTGGAGGGTCTGGTCCCCCAAGTCGGGTAAGAACAGAGTCTCATGGGACCCAATGTACCTGACCTTAGCCACAGGGGACACACAGGCAGAAGTGAGCTTTGTGTCTCCAGGAGGCTCTCTTTAGAATTGCTTCTTTGGCTTTAAAAATGTTTGTTTCTCCATTTTAACCTCCCTCTCTTTGCCTCAGAAATAGCATTTATTTTTGAGAAGAAGGCCACTGACCTGGGGGACCCTGTGGGCCAGGAGAACCACTGGAACCTGAGGAGGACAACACAACAGTAATGATCAGATGGGTCAGGTACAGGCCGGGACACTGACCCCATGCAGAGTGGCATGTGGAGAGGGTGGGGCATACACCCCAGGTGAGGGCTGCGTGTGTGCACCAGGACCCCAGAGTCGGCGGGTCCAGGAGTGACCCCAGTGTGAAGTCCTCCTTAGGGAGGAAGCTGCGGCTGCCAGGATCAAGAGACCCCTTGCTCCTTCCCAGTCGAACACTTGGACTGAGGCAGGGGTAGAGAAGAGAGGGGACCAGTTGGACATCGCACTGTGAGAAGGCCCTATCCCTTGGTGTGTCCAGACAGATAGCTCTCAAATGTTTGCCTCTGGGCCCTGTCTGGCAAGGAAATTGTCTGACTTCTGATTTCCAGATCCATCTGCCCACTTAGGGGCCACATAACAGGGTCATTTATCAGAGATGGAGGCATAACCCCCAAATTCACCACAGAGCCAAACATACAGCTCCAATCCTGACACCCAGGGACTCATTTTTGGGGAGGGGGACCCTCTCTGGGCCTGTCAACCCTGGAGCTGTGGATAAGGGCTGTCTGGGATCCCAGGGTCTGGACCTCTGAGATGCCTCCTGGACAGGGCAGACCTGGGCACTGTGTGGGCACTTGACTTACCTTTGGGACCGACAGAGCCTGGGACACCAGGTGGGCCAGGAATACCTGGTTTACCAGCATCCCCTGGGGAGAAATAAGCACTCTGAGAGAGTACCCCCACTTCGGTTGCCCACTCAGCCCACTGGTATCATTTGCAGGGTGGAAAACACTTCCCACCCTGCTGGTGGTCTCGGATCCATTGGGCCTGAACCCACATCCCAGCCCATGCCCCATTCTTAGACCACAGGATCCAGCACAGACCCTGGCTCAAAGCAGCTGCTCAGCTAATGCAAATGAAAGAGAGGGGGAGGGAGAACTGCGTGAGGAGGAAGTGTGGATGCAGCCAGTCCTCCCAGTGAAGGAACCGCCTCTTACCTCGGTCTCCTTTCTCTCCGACCCCAGGGGGCCCTGGTTCACCACGAGGTCCCATGGGGCCTTCTCGCCCTCTCTGGCCCATGGGTCCCTCCATGCCAGGCTCACCTAAAGACAGAAATGCCAACCTCAGCTAGTCACCAGCTAGGCAGCAGCTTGCTGGCAGGACACCTGCCTGGAGTCTCCACACCCACCTCCCTACTTTTCTCCCTCTGGAGCCCAGACTCAGTGCAGAAGCCAGAGAATTTGAAAATGCAAGTGGATCATGTCCCATTTCTGCCCCAACCTGCAAACAGCTTCTCAGCTCACTGAGAATAAAAGCCATATCCTTGCAAGGTCTCCAAGGCCCCTCCCTCTTGACTCTTGGCCTCCTTTGAGGGCTCCAGACGCCCTCCTCCTCCTCCTCCTCCCCAAGCTCCTAGACCCTTGCCCCAGGCCTGTAGCTGCTCCCTCTGCCTGGAAGGTCCCACTGGATCATCTTAGGCCTGGCTCCCTCTCCCACTTCACATCTCTGCTCAAATGGCACCTTCTCAGCAAGGCCTTCCCTGCCAGCTTTATTTTCAGTTACCCCTCAGCCCTTCCAGGCACCCTGGGCTCTATGTTCCTATTTTACCAGTCACTTCCTCCCTCTTATACTTTGCTTATCTATTATGTCTATTGTTTATCTGCACCCAAAAGTAGGCAGGGGTTCTCTGTTTTGTTCACCACTCTCTCCCCAGCACCTAAAAGAGGGCCTGGCACACAGCACGTATCTAACAAAAACATTTACTGAATGAATGAATGAGGGAATAAGTGAACAGAGAAGTCATTCTTACCCATGTTGCCTTTCTGTCCCTTTGGTCCCTCTGGACCTTGGTGGCCCAAGGGCCCAGGGATACCTGCGGACACACAAGAATAGCTCAGCCTTGCTTTCCTCCCAGACCCCAGGAGCCAGGACCCACCGGTCCACAACCCTAGCAGCACCCTCACAGGCTACACACCTGGAGTTCCAGGGAACCCGCGGTCTCCTGTGGGAACGGAGAAAGAAAAGTCAAGCAGAGGACCCAGGCTGATCACCTGAGGGAGTCTCCAGTGGAATTTAGGTAGGATGGCCAAACTACAATAAGGGACGCTCAGTTAAGTCTGAATTGCAGATAAACACGGAACGAATTTGTAGTGTTTGGAACATACTTATAGTGAAGAATGAGTTATTGTTTATCTGTGATTCAGATTTGACTGCATGATGGTGTGAAATGAAAATATCTCCTGTATTAATGAACAAGAAATTTCACAGCCATCAGCAATTTCTGGCCTCCAAATGTGAATGAGGACTCCCCAAACTGCGATCCAGCAGATGCTGCTGCCCCCACAGTGATTGCTGGGGAGCTGGGGGAATGCGAGAGGCAAGGTGAACAAGGAAACAGTATTGAGGCCAGACAGCTGGGTGCGCATGAAAGAAATGAATTCAGCAAGCCCAGAGGCTTGCCTCCTTCCATACATAGCATGCTCACTTCCTTACCTGGATCCCTGATCTTTGATCATGTTCAGACTGCCTGCTCTCTCTGTTGCAAACTTCTATATAGCCTGACCCCCACTACCCGCTCACAGCAGTTCTCTCAGAGATCCTGACATGCTGTTTTCCAGGCTCAGAGTCCTAAACATTCCCACCAAACAAAATAACTCTCTACTTTCAAGTTGTGACTGTATTTTTTAGTCCACAATCGTCAGGATGGGTTCACAGCCTGCAAGCTGGAGCCTTGGGGAATGGAATACAGAGGTGATGACCCAGAGTGTGCGTGTGGGGGGCAGGGAATCCTGAAGTTGGGAGGCCACCAAGTAGAGGAACCCCAATTCCTGCACTGGGATCTCTTGAGAAGGGCGGTGAAGCTGAGAAGGGAGGGGGTGACCCTGCCATCTCCAATAGTGATTCTCAGAATGGTCTGTGTACCCCTGGCCTTGGAACCACCTGGGCTGATCCAGACCACAGGCCTCCTCAGGGTCCTTGCTGTGGGAACCCCTGAGATCGGGCCAGCGACAGCACTGCCCCAGAGGTGCCGCTCTGCTCTGCTGGGAAGCCCCTGCCCCTCCCCAAAAGCCCGAGGGTCCGCATGCTGCTCTCCAATTCACGGTCCTATCACAAGTGGGGGATGGCCAGGGAGGGTGGGAAGTGTCTTTTCTGGCACTTGCTGATTGCTTTAAACTGTCAACCCTCACTAATATTTAAGGTAAAAATGTACGTGTTCTATTTACCTTTAGGGCCTTGAACTCCCATGTCACCTAAAATAAGAGAGACATGAAAACTGTAAGATGTGGTGAGAAGCCAAGGGCCATCCCCTCCTAAAGGTCAGTGGACAGCATGTAAATGACATGTCATAGTGAGCTGGCGTGTGGTGTGGCTTCCTCTCCATCGCCATCGGTGTCTCTTGGGCTCGTCACTCGCCTCTCTTAGACGACACTTTAGCTCCCTTCCCATTCTAAGATATTCTGACGGTAGAGCCAGTTCTCAGCCCTCCCAACAGATTCTGTAGGATCTTTCCACTGCTCATCCTTCAATTTGAAAAAAACAAAAAAGGTTTCCACCCCCGCCCCCACTCCCCACCCCCAGAAAACTTGGCTCCAAGTACAGGAAAAGGGCTCTATCCACTGCGATACCTTTAGGCCCAGGGCTTCCTCGGAGATTTCCTACAAGAGACAGCAAAGCCGGAGTTAGCTGCACATCTTCTGCGTCACACACACACAAGCACAACACACACATACCTGAAGGGGATCAGTGGTATGGTGGGACGAAACAGGCTAGGGCTAGCTACCTGATTCTAAAGTATGCAGGTTGGACAATGTTCCTTAGCTCTCAGTTTTTCTAACCATAAAATGGGATACCAATATGGGTCCTCCCTCCTTCCCAGAGCTGTCAAGAGACCTGAGTGAGGGGCGCTGGGGATTGCCCTAAACAGACACCACTCCACATACAGGAGCCAGGACTGGGAGCTGCTGGCCTTTTCCCCTGTGATGTACTCACCGTTTTCCTGTTCTGTCTTCAGCCTGACACTCACGAATTGCCAGATGTCCTCCAGATTGTAGCCATCAAGCCCAGATTTTCCTAGACCTTCCCCCAGCCTGGGCGCAACCCCCTGCACAGAGTCCTGGCTGCTCCTCTCCATCTTCTCGTTGTAAGACAAGCGGCCCCTCATTTTCTCCAGCTCCTCCACACGTGCCTTCAGTTTCCTCACCTCCTCGGCTGGAACAGACACACAGAGTCAGCATCAGCACAGGAGCCTGCCAGCCAGTGCCTTCCTAGTGCTCCAAGGGAGGCTGAAATTGGGGCTCTGGAGTCTGTGGTGGCTTCCTTACGCTGCGGGGACATTTTACTGGAATATTTTGGGGGAGATAGTCTGCCGTGGCTACCAGCAGGTTGAGCTACTCAAAAGTGGAACTGAGCCTTGAAGAAGCCTGGCCATGGTGACAGAACTGGCCCTCAAGTCTCCCAAGGGAGCTTGTGTGAGAGTCAACGGAACGTGGAAAGTAGAAAGGCTATGAAAGGTCTGGCCTGATTATTAAGGGCAGCCAGGGGCTTTGAGCAAGGAAATGGCAACCTACTCCAGTGTTCTTGCCTGGAGAATCCTAGGGACGGGGAAGCCTGGTGGGCTGCCATCTATGGAGTCGCATAGAGTTGGACACGACTGAAGCGACTTAGCAGCAGCAGCAGCAGCAGCAGCAGGTGCTTGGAGCAGGATGCCAATGGCATGGGGCCCTGGGCCCCTGGGCCCCTGAGAACCAGGAGCTGCCTTAGAGACCCAGCTCCACCACGGAGCAGCCACAGGACCTCGACCAGGGGCCTCCTGGAGCCCCAGCCTCCTCATCTGCAGGAACAAGGGGTCTGCACCCATGATCTCGGGCCCCTTGGCACCTGACACTTGGGATACTTGCTGGTTCCTGCCCTTCTGAACAGGCAGTGGGGAGCTGCCACACGTACCCAGAGCGATGAGGCCGAAGAGCAGCCCCAGGAGCAGTAGCCAGGTGAGCAGCAGGCCCAGCAGCCACTTCCACCAGCTGCACCAGGAGCCACAGGGGCACCAGGCAGGCGCCGCCCCCCACGAGCCCTTGCCCCCTCCACCAGCGGCCCCACTGCCAAGGGCACCGCCACTGCCGCCGCCGCCGCCCCCACCACCATGGCGGTGGTCGTAGCCGTGGATGTCTGTGGAAGAGAGGGAAAGGGTAAGGTGAATGTCGGCGGCTCGTGCCCCCTTCCCTCCAAATTCTCTAACTTGTGATGATTTCCTGCAGGCCTGAGTGAATATGAGTGGGCTTGCGAGTAGGGCCCTGTGGCTCCTGGAATAAACATGGAGCTGTGGTGGCTGGTGATGAGCAGAGGTCTGACAATCCTGGGCTTGAGCTGTGTGAGCCTGAGAAGGTCCCTTAACCTCTCTGATTACTCTTTTTATAAAATGGAGTTCAAAGTTGACCTTTCTTCATGAAATGGATGTTAAATGAGATAAGGCATGCAGCGTAATTAGCAGAGGATGTAGCAGAGAGCATCAGGGTTAAAATTCTTGATTATGAACATGGATCTGCCACAAGCTCCTGCATTTTATGAAGCCCAAATCTGAATAATCGCCATCTCCACATCTCGGTTCACAAGGCTCTTTATTTGTAATCCCTACAGTGCCTAGAACTATACTCAGCACTTAAAGGGTGGCCAGGAGGCTTTTTATTTCTTTTTAGTGAAAGTGTATTCTGTTTTTAATATCTAAAGTGGGCCCATACTCCTTGATTTCCTTCTCTCATAAGATTATGGGAGCAGGTGAGGAAGGTGTAAGGGCCTGGAGATGTGTGTGATCTTAGGGTCACCTTGAAGGCGTGTGGGCAGGGGGAGGAGAGTGGTTTGTAAGGCCCACCAGTAGCCCTGCTGTATTGCTCCTGCCATGTTGACAGATCCTGGACAGATAGTTGGCACCCAGGCAGTAGGCACCCAGACAGTGGGCGTCCCGCAGGTACACTGTGACTGTGAGCATGTCTCCTGAGCTGAGCTCCTTCTGCAGCCCTGCTTTGGCCCCCAGCCAACCCCTCCACCACCCTCTACCCCACTCCCTTTGAAGGCTTTCTGGGGACACTCTGGACCTGGGGTGCTCATGTGTGCACTGGCTCCGTGCTAGGGGGCTGCTGTCTGGTCCATTCACCATCAACAGCTCCTCCACTCCTGTCGCTGTGGGACCCGCCGCTGTTACTCACCTGCAGAGGAGCCCTTGCCCTTTGCAGACACAGTCTTCACATCTCCTGAAAGAAACACCGAGATCACTGTTTTGGCTGTGCCCTTAAACTGCAGGAGCCCACAGGATGGTCCAGCCTGTGCATGGACCTGCTGTGGGGCTTGAAGTAGGTGTGCCCCAGGGACCTCGTGGAACAGCCATGTGCAGCAACACCATCAACTCAGTCCTCACGGATCTCATACTGCAATAATTGTGTTGATGAAGACTTGGCTTGGCAAACAATTCACAGTGGGCAAAAATACACTGTAATAAACTTTTGTGACCTTAAAGCCCAAGACATTTTTTGGTGGACATACTAGGGGTGACCATGGCGTTCACACAATAAATGTGCTTGTGAGAAATGACTCTTGATTTCTTGGTTAAAAGTCTTTGCACACAGGCTCCTAACCTGAACTGGAAGGAAAAGAAAGGCAAAGATGGGCCGGCAGGAGGGCTGAGAGTGAGTCCCAGATGCTATACGATCACTGAATTTGTGGGCGTGTGTGAGATTTTCTGGAAAAATTGTTTACAGCTTTCACCAGGTTCTGAAAAGGGTCCTTTAGCTCCACAACCCCACCTCCACCCCTAAAATGTAAGGAACTGCTAATTTAGAAGATCTCGCTTCAGATAATCAAAGAAGAAACACTTAAGTATCCAAGAAAAAAAAAAGTAGAAGACTTAGTGTTAGACCTTGAGAGGATTGTAACTGATTTCATTTGCATTAAAAGAAAAATGTTCCATGGCTTAACTTTTCTCTTCCTTTATTGAGCTCCCTGAAATCCATTATTTGGAGAGATTCACAGGAGCCACCATGTGAAGAAATTTGGTAATCCAGGACAGAATCCAGGTATTTGGGAAGAAAAAAAAAGCTAGCAAGTGGTTTGCAAAGCTTTTTTTCTATGAGTTCTGAAAGTCATGGGAGGACTAGTAAGGTGAGAAAAAAAAATGCCACTATGGACTTTAGATGTGCCACAGAAAGTCTTTGCTTCCATAATAAACACACACGAATCAATAGGGGAGTTTGGGAAAATGCAGTCTCTGACACAGCAGGTCTGGGTTAGGGCTCAGGACTCTGCATTTCTAACATGCTCCTGGGTCTTATGATGCTACTGGTCAGGACCACACGCTGAGGTCTGAGGTCTCGGAAGACAGATCAATGACAGACGGAATGGCCAAAGTGGACAGCAATCAGATTTGCTCTTACCGTTAGCTTCTGACACTAGGTAGGTGTCAGTGTATGCAGCTTGTTTTTCCTTTTTTAGGGTGTCCTCTGAAAAAGAAGCTGTGCACACAACCCGTGATGATCCCGGATCTTATTTCCCCGCTCCCCCACCCACATCCTTTCCCGCTTGCAGAGGTGGAGGTTGGCCTGGTAGGAAGAGGGCCCTGCTTTCCTGGGGTTAACCCCCTGCCTCAGTCTGGGCCTGTGGTTAGGTAACTTATTATTGGCCAAAGACCCTGTTAGGAGCTCTTTGGTGGAATTTTCCTAGCTTGTCTGCATTCAAGGCAGACCCTGGGACATTACTCAACAGACAGTTTTCATTTGAATGGAATGACTATGGTTTCATCATTCAAACATCTCATACCACCTTGGTAGGACATTTGCCTACACTGTCTTTCATCCAAAACCTGAGTCTCATGGGCTCCCACGTACTTGCAGTGACGCTGGCTGGGGAGGCTGTAAAGACCTTCCCGCTGTCCTTGGTCATGATCAGCAGCTCCATCTCTTTCTTGGCGGGCGTGTTGTCCTTCTCCAGGATCAGGAATTTACAGTCCTTGTGCAAGAGGTCATCATTCTGGACATTTGTGGTGCTGGCTGGAGAGGAAAGAAGTGGGTGATGAGGATGGAAAAGGTGGAGGGCAAGGAAAAGGGAAGGAGTAACCAGGAGAAGAAGAAAAGGAGGGTGGAGGAAAAGAAAGGGATAAGTGGGTGTGTCTAAGGGGCTCCTGCTCTCACTGATACTGACAGCCATTACTAAGAAGCATCTTGGGGACCAGAGACATCTTCCCCCGAGTAGCATCTTCCCCCGAGTGGCTGGGCCTGGCCATCAGGAGCTTGGGTCAACATCAGAAGCACTGGGGGCTGGCCTGAGGGGCTGCCTCCCACCTAGACTCTATAGGATCTTCAGTGAATGGGCCAAAGTTGCTATGCCAGGCAGGCCCTTCTTTAATTAAGTGGGTAGGTTCATTTCTAATGGAAAGTCTCAAGTGTTTGCATGCTGGGGGAGCTTTTTCAGACCACCGCATCCAGCATGCACACATCCCTGTCTCTACCACCTCACTATGTCTGTCCTTCCACTACGTGTCATTTTCTGTTGTTATATTGTATACTTTGTCCAGTTGTCTGTTATCTGCTTCCTCCACTGGAACTGTCAGCCTGGTGAGAATGGGAATCTAGCCTCTTCATCTGTGTCTGCATACCGCGTGCCTGTTCAGTCACTAAGTTGTATCAGACTCTTTGCAGCCACATTGACAGTAGCCCACCAGGCTCCTCTGTCCATGAAATTTTCCAGGCAAGAATACTGGAGCGGGTTGCCATTTCCTCCTTCAGGGTATCTTCTCAACTCAGGGATAGAACGCTCATCCCCTGCGTTGGCAGGTGGATTCTTTACCACTGAATCACCTGGCAAGCCCCTGTGTCTACGCCGGGCACTTAGAACACTGTCTCACACAAAGCAGGTTCTTGGTAAACAGGATTTGGATGGATAACTTGTTGAATGGAGGGAAACACACCAGGATCAGAGCAGCGGAGAAAACAGGCTACTATGTGTCATGTGTCCGAGTTGATAAAGATGCCACAGAAAGTAGGGAGGGTGTGGCAGTTTCCAGGGGGCACCCTGGCTCTTGTGATGGGGCTTCCAACAGGGGTGGGGGCTGGGCTGTGTGGGCCTGACCTTGGGCAGGTGTGGAGGGTGGAGCTTCATGGCCCCCTTGGACAGGAAGGCCAAGGTAAGGTGAGAGGCACACCCAGCTGCTCACTCCTGGAAACAACCAAGAGGCCTTCGGGGTGAGTCCTATTTGTAGACCTCAGACCACCCATGGGTTATGTCCCCTCCTGCCACGTGTGACTACGGAACAGACCTTCCGGTGTGCTGGCCTACCTCTGGGAGCTGGCGGCGGCACTTACCTGCAGAAGTGGACACCCCAGTGCTCACAGCAGTGGGGCTCTGGGGCATGTTTTTCTTCACACCGTATGCTGCAAGGCAAGAACCACTAGATGAGTGGGGCACAGGAGGCAGCTCCACGCTGTGCAGAAGCAGCTGACCTGCCCTGGCAGACAGGCGGCCTCCCCAGGGGAGAGGAAGATAATACTGAACAAGAGTAATGAACAGAATAATAATGAATCATGAAATCAACTCTCTCCAGCCATGGGGACAACAACAACTTAGATGAAACTTTGTATGATATAATCCTCATCCTTGGAGGATTGTTCCAAAGGCCACCTCCTCCATGAAGTCCTCCTAGACTCCCCCGTCCCCCCACATCTACTTCCCTTCTGAACTCTTACAGTACCAACACCTGCTCTGCACAGCTTAATTCATGCTCTCTTACAGGATCCCCCAGATGTTTCATATGCATGAGATATTCACTTTTTGCAACCCCCTGGACTGTAACCTGCCAGACTCCTCTGCCCGTGAGACTTTCCAGGCAAGAATACTGGAGTGGATAGCCATTCCCTTCTCCAGGGGATCTTCCTGATCCAGGGATTGAACCCAGTTCTCCCACACTGCAGGCAAATTCTTTACCATCTGAGCCACCAGAGAAACCCTCCAACTGAACAGTAAGCAAGTTGAAGGCAAAGGCTGAGGCTCGTGCCTCTTCTGTCCTGCCTCCCCCAGGTTTGCACAGAGGGGTGCACTATAAAGTCAGCCAAATGATTGATATGCAGTGACAGTGGGCAGTTAAGGACAGTGATGAGACATGGGGACACAGAGGACACACCCCCAGTAAGGCTCTTACTCATGTCTGAGCCAGCACTTGACTGAGATTGGCATCTCTGGTCAGTGTACGGAGGATTTTTCTTTGGTGGGAAAGGTCAATTGACTTTTAGGGGACATTTTGGTCCCTCTAATTCCATCGCTGAAAAGGGCTATTGTGAGCTATAGCTGCAAAGAGGTGTTGTTCCCCAGCTCCTAGGCTCCAAACCCCAGTTACAGACCTGTGGAGGTGGCAGCCATGCCGTGGGACAGGGTGGATGAGCTGGGGGCCAGATTGTTCTGCATGCCGAACACTGAGAGGAATTGAGGACAGGTGAGAGCAGGTACATAGATGAGGCCCTCTAAGTAAGGCAGCCAGCCCCAGGAGCCCCCTAAACCACTTTCACGATGAATGCCCTTGCATATGACAGAGACTCTGAACTTTCTCACTTCCCACACTCTTACTGACATGGTAATTTTTTAAACACTGCTCTTCCCCCCACCGCCCCACCCAGAAAATTCCTAAGCTCCATTTATTGAGTAACTTAGGTCCACACAACTTAATAGTAGTAGTTTGCATAGGGTCTGACAGATGTTACTATATGCCTCAAAAATTTCAAATATCCCAGGGGTTCCCTTCTCTGCAGGACCCTAGGGTGCCTCGATACACAGCATGGGAACTGCAGATCCAGACACATGGCTGAGGCACTAACAGCACAGAACCTTATTTTTCCTTCTGACTCAAGTACCTAGAAGTCCCCTCACCCCCAGTAGTATTTCAAAGGCTGGTTGGTTGTCTGTTTTTAACAGTGTAGAAGCTCATTCCTCCCTAGCTAACAGCTTCTTGTATTCCATCCTATTTGGAGTTTGGGGCACAAAATCCAACATCAGCCCATCCTCCTCAGTCAGGATTTTGCAGAGTAAACTAGCAAAGGCAAGAGGAAAAAAAGCTTGAATCTGGTATCAGCTGGGTTTGTGGGACACTAGTTAATTGGCGGTGTTGAAATCAGAAGTTAAGAAGGCCAAGGAAAATAAAAACGGCCTACATCACTATGTGATATTAGTCATGATAACACAGAAAGAAGACAAATTCCTTTAACAAAAGAAATGGGCTGATAACTTATTTACATATAGGCTATGATGATGTATGTGGAAATAGAGTGAATAAATACTTTAAAAAGATTATACATCTGCATTGGAAGCAAAGCAGTAACATTGTTTGAGACTCCCAAGGAACTACAACATTTAAGACGCGGTTAAGTTCTTTGTAAATTAACAACGCTTTCCACCTAAAAATGTCGTGAGCTCTGCCTCACTTAGTCCCTTTACTTCCATCTCTCCCCCTCTCCTGTTAGATAGAGGGACAGGCACAGAATAAGCACGTAAGTGCAGCCTCTGGCCCCCTTTTCCTTGGGGACTGAGCTGCGTCTGTGATGGAGGGCAGGCTCTGAGTCTTCTAATGCAGCTCCTTGGTTACTGCTTCTGTGCTGCCATGTGTATGGAGGAAGTCCTCATGCTCTTGGTCAAGAAGAACATCTTCTCTACAAACCATTCCATTTCCCTCACTAGGCAAGAGCAACCATTTTTTTCAAGCTGGCAAGCACTGACCTGAGGAGCTGGTGCTGATTCCGGGCTGCAGAGTTGGGGAGCAGGAGGCCATGTTATTTGGAACTCCAAAGACTACGGGAGAGGGAAGAAGGTTGGTGAGAGTACATCCGCACAGAACAGAGGCAGAGAAGCGCTGGAAGAAAGGCCAGCATTGCACTGTGTTACACTACTGTTTTTAGGAAAACCTTGGGCTCCTGCTTTGCAGCATGGAACCAATCATTAGTCCATGGTGTGCCTTGGGTCATACTAGCCAATGGGCAGTTGCAGGTTGGTGGGGCTTTGAATGGACATCAATTCCAGCCAAGCCCTTCTCATTCATGACTGCTTCAAAGAGAGGGCACTTAAAACCCAGAGAAGTTAAATGATCTCTCAAGTTCACCCAGTTAATCCTTATATTTGTTTTCATGTTCTTTCTCATCATACATAGGTGTGTGTGTGTGTGTGTGTGTGTGTGTGTATTCCACCAGAGGAATCAGCATAGAAATTGAATTGAAGTTCCAGTGGAAAAATCTTGGGCTGCTTGGCCACAGGAAGCTCTTCTAGGAAGCCATGAGGTGGGGCCGTTCAGCTCCAGGGTGAGATGTGGAGGGGTCAGGACAGGGAGGGGCTGTGAGCTGCGAGCCACATACCTGATCCTGCAGAATAGGCATTGGTGTTGAGCAGGGATGAGCTCTGGGTTGTGATGTTGTTGTGATAGGTGCCCATGGAGGACCCTGCCGGCAACGTGGAGGACCACACATGGGAGGGAAGGTTGGCATCCAGGATGGTTGTATCATAGGTGCCAGACACTGAAAACACACACACACCCCAGTGAGACAAACCCATTCTCTGTGCTGGGGAACCCAGTGGGCTTGGTTTGCCAGAACTTTCCCAGTTTTAGCCCTGAAGGTCCCTAGTCCTGGCAACTCCCTCAATCTAAGGAAACTGCAGCAGTTGGTCATCCCACTTCTGTCTGAAATCTTGTTGCTGGTGAAAACCTGATCTCTTGAGTCAGAAATTCTTGTTGGCTCTTGATGAAATTTGAAGTAGGTAAATTTTGCTCTAGGGTTGCCCATTTCTCCTTCTAAGCCCCCCTTACCACCTCCCAGTGCACTGTCCCCACTAATGGTCTCTCTCTCTCTCTCTGTTGCTGACTCCCCTTCACAGATGCCACGGAGCTACGACTCCTTTACAGTAGAATTGCAGACAGCAGCGCAGGAAGGGAAGTCCTCAGTTCCAAGGCCACTCTGTACCGGTGGCAGCCTTCTCCTGTTGAACGCTCCTTAAACATTTCTTTGTGCCAACCAGGCCCAAGGGGCATGCTGTTACCCTGAGTGGCATTGGGCACATCTCAAATCTGAAACCAATTCTGCCTATTAGTAAACTGAGTGGGAGTTAGCCACACAGGTCACAAACTACTCTGAGGTTTGGTTTTATATTGAAAAACAAAAGATTGCTATCTCAAGGGTTTTTTTTTTTTTTTTTCCAGTAGTGAGAGGAAAGCTTCAACTCATATATAGCAGAACTGGCTTCTCTCCTCACCTCCCCCCAGGGACCTGCTGATTCATCTCTCTGCCTCCCACAGAACCCGCCTTGCACTTGGCAGGCACATGATGTATGAGTCCTGAACTACACTCAGCCTGCTTGTCTTCCCCTCAGTCTACCCTGCTCACTGCCTTTCCGCAGTGCCCAGTGCTTGGAACAGAGGCAGTACATAATAAATGTTTATCGGATGAGTGAATGAATGACAGAAAACACTACAACTTTCCCCAATATTCTTCCTTTGGGGAACCTGGCCAACACATTCCCAGGACAAGTCGAGAATTTCCTGGGAGAATCTCTAGGCTCTAGAGCCAGACGATGGCCGGCACGTGGGAAGGCTGATCAGATGGAGGTGAGAAGATGCAGTCCACATTTTCACGCTGCAGGAAGAGCAGTGCTCACGGTTTTGCGAAGTCTCCGCTGCATCCTGAAAAGCCTGCCTGGGCACACCTATCACCTTACTCCCTTCCTTCCATAGCAGCCTGGGGCTGGGGGGCTTACCTGACTGGGAGCTCGCTGTCACCACCTTGGTCTCCACAGTGCCTTTCTTGGGGATGGGGAGTGTGTTAGAGGAATTCCGGGTGGGGCTCACACTTGCTGAGCGGCTCCCCTTGAGCAAACGTTTGACGTCATCCAATTCTGTCCCTGAAAGGAATCCCCTAGTTTTTCATTCGGCTTGGGATTCCTTCCCAAGCTGCAGTGGTGAACATTCACGGCACCCTGAACACTGGGGAGGCTGAAGCCTCCACTTCACCTGCTGGGACATTTCTGGTTAGCCTTGTCATTTCTGCATTTTGTCAATTTATAGCACTGATTAACCTGGCACTTTGTAATGTTAATAGCCTCATAAATCTAGTGGCTCTACAAGGAGGTCAAAGTCCTCAGTAGATATTTCCTAATTAGACATCACAGGGAAGACTCTGTGGCTGGAAGACCCTGTCATCCTGGATCGGGGGAGCATTCACACCTGGGATAGCCAGAGAACAAGACCCCTTGAAACAAATGGTTCAGCGGTACTCTCATCCGGGCAGAGGCTGCCTCGGGTGTGGGGTCTCTGACCTTGTATGCTCTGAAGTGTCAAAAGGAATGTGTGGCCCATAACTCTTAAACATTATGCTGCTTTCCTGTGAGTTAATTTCCAGACCCTCTGGCAATGAGGATTTGCAATGAGGTGATTCAGTGGAGTAAAACATGCTGTGCCTCCCAAGGTGGCAAACAGAAGAGGAGGGTGGCATGGTGCAAGGGCAACGTGTGAGAGGAGACATTTGCTGATAACATGTGCCAGAGGACTGCCCAGGCACCCCCACCCCTGAGAGCTCCAGACTGTGTGGGCCCACCCACCCACCCACCCACCCACAACAGGAGTGCCACATGGTCAACAGAGACAAGGGAATCCCTGACATCTGAGATAACCAGGTTCGAACTCTCACACGTCTGCCTTCTCTGGTCTTAACCACCTCCTGGAGTCCCCTCCTGCTCCTTTTCCTTCAGGTGTACAGAAACTTCCTCCCGCGTCTCTGCCCACTCCTCTCGCTGAGACCCTCCTTCAGTCTCCCTTCCAGTGACTGACTGACCAGGGAAGACTACTCTGGCCCCCGCTCCCTCCGTCCCGGAGCCGTCATGGCTGGGGCTTTATTGCCTGTGAACTACAGAGCAGCAGGGCCCAGGACTTGCTCAGCTCGGCACCGCTGCATGCAGCCCTGGGTCCCCGTTACAACCTTAGACCTGTCATTTATGGCACGAGTGGCTGTGCACACGCAGCAGGGGCCCTGGGCTCTTGGGTCCCTCCCAGGACGGAGGCACTTACAGCGGGTGGATGGGGATGCGCTCTGCAGTCGGACTCGGATCTCGCTTTCTGTACAGGGGAGAGACGGAACAGCTGTGAGAGAAGAGGCTGGGCCCACAATGCCCGACTGAGCTCTGAGCTGCAGATTTATCTTTGGGCTGCTCTGTGACCCGGGGACAGAAAACCTAGGTGTGCCCAGGATGAGTGCTGCTTAGAAAGAGGTGTCCTCTCCTTACCCCAGACCACAGCGCTGAGAGCAGAAACCCCAGGCTGAGTCTGGAGGCGCCATCACAATCAGCAATAACCAACCCCTTTCCTAGGGCCCTGGAGGAGGAAATGGCAACCCACTCCAGTATTCCTGCCTGGAGAATCCCATGGACAGAGGAACCTGGTGGGCTGCCGTCCATGGGGTTGCAGAGAGTCAGACACGACTGAGCGACTCAGAACAGCTTCCTAGGGCCCACTCCCCTTTACCAGAACCAAGCTGCTCTCCTGTCTCCAGGGTTTCTTAGCCAACAGCAAGAGAATTCTAGTATTTCCTTAGTCAATCTTGGCCTCTTTAGGGCAGCAAGTGGGTGATTTAACATTCTAAGTTTCAGGAGGAGCATCAGCGTCAATTAACTATCAAGTTGTGTGTGGTTGGTATGTGCCTAACTTTCCAGGGTCCTGGGAGGCTTAGACTGACCCTTACGAATGCCCAGGGCCTAGGAATCCTGCCTTCAGCACAGCCCTGACACACTGCTTGCCACCCTCACCAGATAAATCAAGGGCAGCTTTCTCTAGGACCACATTCCCTCCTAGGGCCTTATCCACAAGCAGTTGTGGAGAGTGCAAAACTCTCGCAGAGAACTTCGTCCCCTGGAACAGTGAAAAAGAGGGGCTTGTGCTCATTTTTTTTTCGCTGTGTAAATGCAATTACAGCACAACTTGCTACAGTCACGCAGGAGACTGGACGTGAAATGAGATGTGATGCTAGCACCTTCACACGGTCCAGCAGAGCGAACCACTCCACACGCTTGCTAGTCTGCTGTCAAAAATCCACCCTTCCCAAAGGAGACCCCCAGGTGCTACAGGCTCCTTGAGGTCAGAAACCATGGCTTATTCATTCTTCACTCCTCACTTTTCCTGGCTCATGTCTGGATACACGTTAGATGCTCAGAAAATACTAATTGGATGAACTGAACTGAACCCAGTGACAGAGATTACCTCGTGTTTGGCTACGTCCTCTGGTTGAAGAAGATGCTGAGAAACAAAGAAAAGTAATATTAGGCATATATAAGAGGTGGCATGCTAAATATCTGTGATATGGAGGCAGAACTATTTGAGTGGGGGAGGTTGTTTTCATAGTGCATTTATATCCAGATAGAAACCTTTATGGATGGTGGATGTTTAATAAATGATGCCCACATGGCCAAAGGGCAGCGAAAGTTATGTAAGCCCCAGTGTGTTTAGGGTGTTAAGTTAGCAAATGAATGTTAAATTGGCTCACATTTAGAATGTTAACTAAGGTAATCATGATCCGTTTGGACTGGTTGATCACATTGATTAAATATATCAAGACTGCCAGGTCTTTCCTTTAGTTTTTTGTGGTTTTTGCACAAAGCAAGTAAATAAATGAAATTATAATCACTCATATCATCAATTCTTATGCAGAGTGGGAACCCAAGACTATGGACTCAAGATTTAAGATCCCACCTCAGGTTTCATTTGGTTAAAACGTGCCCCTTTGAGGCTGCTGTGGTAGAGGGGCTGGGATGTTTGATATTTGTGCATTCTCACCCCTGTTCCCCTTTGTAGGAAGGTCTCTGTGGGTCCTGTGGAAGGGAAAACTCTATGATTTTTGCCTGGCCTTAGGGCTTATCTGCCCAAGCCTGAGCCTTGTATGAGAAGCTTGCCATTTCATGAGCAAAGACTTTTGACAGCAAACTGATGCGTCTGACCATTTGTCCCCTTAAGATGCTTCAGGAAAAGAGCCAAGAAAAAGAGGTCAGCAGAGGTCAGACTCTTCTAGAAGAACCCACTTAACTCATGATGTTAACTCATGATGTTCCCTCTCCATCCCTGCCAGGATTTATCGACCATTTCTTTAGAAAATAAGGATAGGACATACCAAATTCCTTCCGAGGATACTCGGGGGAAGAGTTGCCGCTGGAGCTCCCTGGAGAAAGGACAAACATTTAGTACAAACGGCCACTTAAACCCAAATAGCTTCTGAGAGAGTGGGTCCTTTCTGCACCTTTGCAGCCTGGGTGTTCAGCCCAGGATTTAAAGACATTATGCCCAAGGGCCTTGCTTGTGGCACTTCCTTCTGGTCACTGACCTACTTCGGTGGGACGAGGTTTGAACAAAGGACAGCTGTTTCGTTTCCTTTTTGTTTTCACTTCCTCAGCTCTGCCCTACGCAGTGCTGATGCCGCTGGCCCATCTCTGATCAAACGAACGTGCGGTCAGCACCAGCAGTTCTCTGACCTCGTGCGGCGTGTTCCGGAGGTGGGCCTTGTTAGATGAAGAGACCGGTGCTGGCAGAGCAGCAGGGTGCACTCGCGGTGATCCTCTCCACCTGGCCTGGATTTAGGGTTCTCCCTACCCTTGGCAGCCCTGGGTCAAAATCATTTACTGGGATGTCCTGAAGCAGGATACCCTGCTTTTCCATCACTAGTCCCCATCTCATTCACTATTAGACCCATTTGCACCTGGCTTGTCTGTTTCCCACTAAAACTGTAGATTTATGTAGATCACCAGGAATTCCAGTAACCTTAGGGACCCCAGATGTCTTCCTCTCACCTCTTCCTTCTTGATCATAAGCTTTCCCTCTCTCTCTCTGACTTAAATGGCATTGCCACTGACTCCTCCTTTCTGTGATCTGGCTCTTCTTTCTCCATTTCCCCCCAAACTTTATCTTTCTGTTGTGTTCCCTTCTGCTTTTGAACTCTCTTCCCTGACAAACTCCTTCAGTTTCCAACTTCTGCTAACAACCCTATGTGGATAACCCCACGCGGGTGTCTTGCCTTGACTTCTTCCCTGAGCTCAAGTCCTATGTGTCCTGTTGCCTGCGAAGTAGCCCCACCAGAAAGTCATGCCAGAAGCTCTACTTTAGGACAAAATAACTGAATTCATTCAAAGGATGAGAGAAGCTACTGAGGGGAGAGAGTAGTTCTTTCTTAAAGTCTGTGGGGCCCTTACCTTCATATGTTCCATGGCGGGTGACATGAGTCTTCCTCTCGAAAGTTGAGCCTGGTGAGTTGGGCAGAGTGGAGGCAGGTGAATGGGCCCTCCTGTAACTGGAGGTGGAGGCATTGCCTCGCATGCTCCCACCTACAAGTGGGGAAAGACATAAACCCTCAGAGCACTTCACAGGGTGACATACAGTTATACTAGGTACACGCAGTCAGTCCTAATGAAGGAGGGCCCTGTGGAGGGGCCAGAGGCCTTCAGCAGAGCGTGACCGAAAGGGTGCTCAGAAATAATGGTGGAATTACTGCTGCTGTCCTTTCCCAGAACCCTGAAAGGCAGGGAGGTCCTTTCTGTCTGTAGCCAAAGTGCATGGAAGTGGAGAAGCAGAATGTTTCCTAAGGACCTGGCCTGTAATTGTAGACCACTGCTGGGTGCACCGGAATGCAAGCCCACATGCAACTGTCTCTCCACAGGTAAGGACTTGTGCAGGTAAGGAAATCTGGTGACATACAACCCCAGACTGTGTGAGTCGGACAGCTCAGCTGTTTGCATACCTTGGGTCTTCTCTTCAGTGTCATTCCAAGATTTAAAAATGACTCTGGACTCACAGACTTAGAGGATGAACTTCCAGTTGCAGGTTGAGGGCGGGGGGGAGGGGCGGGGGGGACAGGGGGAGAGAATGGGGAATGGAAGTAAAGAATTGTTAGGGAGTTTGGGATGGGCTTCCCTTGTGGCTCAGTTGGTAAAGAGTCCGCCTGCAGTGCTGGAGACCTGAGTTCGATCCCTTGGTTGGGAAGATCCCCTGGAGAAGGGAAAGGCTACCCACTCCAGTATTCTAGCCTAGAGAATCCCATGGACTATACAGATCACAAACAGTTGGACGCAACTGAGCAACTTTCACTTCATTTCACTTTGGGATGGACATGTACACACTGTGGAATCTTAAATGGATAACCAACAAGATCCTACTCTATAGCACAGGGAACTCTGTTCAATGTTATCTGGCAGCCTGGGTGGGAGGGGAGTTTGGGGGAGGATGGATACATTTATATGTACATCCACCTGAAACTACCACAACATTGTTAATTGGCTATGCTCCAATATAAAGTAAAACGTTTAAAACTATAGCTTTAGAGGCAATGTGTGTATATATGTGTTTCCCCTGCTTTGTTTGTTGTGTTTCAGTTGAAAGTTACCAGGTAATATTATTTCTTTGGGATCTACTGGGTTTGTGTTGGATGTTTGCCCAGTGGAAACTCACACAGTCTGGGATTGTATGTCACCGGATTTCCTTAGCACAGTAACCTAACCATTAAGTTTCTTTTGTTGATTTGTTGTTGTTAATTCAAATTGTAAACCCTCAGACATGCATACCCTTTTCTAAAAGAAATGACTTACAGAGAGTAAGTAGTTCAGTGGGAAAGGAGTCACCTCTCTAGGAAGGCTTCTTAACCATGTTACTTATATTGGGGACATAATGACAACTGATCCCATTTGAAATAGGCCTCACAGCTCTTTGGGGCATTTGGAATGGGTGACAGACAGTGGTGGTGATCCCTCTCCCTGCCCAGCTCCCCTTCCCTGACCCCTCCCACCAGCAGGCACTTACTTGAGTTTATGTACCCGCTGCTGCCATGCGTCAGGCTCTGTTTCTCCAGCCGGCTCCCTCCACCCAGAGACCCTGTTTTAGCATAGCCATTGCTGGCACCCCCTTCTGCAGAAATGAGGAGCAGGTGACAATTTACAAGTGGACTCAGCAGCCCCTCTCATGCACCCTCCCTGGCCTCTCACCCACGACCCTCTTGGTTTGGGGCCCCTTTCCCACCGGCACCACACAGATCTTATTTTGTTTGTTTTTGATACAAATGTCAAGAGCAAATATTCTACTGAATTTAAAAAGAAAGTTCCCGGGGTGGTTGCTGATTAGGGTAATTTAAGTATTAGAAGAGTCAGCAAGTGATGAAAACTCCTTGAGGCCAGGGCCTGGGTTGGACTTTTATGAATGCCTGGCCAGTGCCCTGGACCTGGCAGCCACTGGAAGTGTCAGAGGGCCGAGTGACAGCTCTATGAGGATGGTGTTTGACCTGGCAGCCCATCATGCTCCAACCTATGTGTGGATGCGGGGGCTTCCCACCCCCCTCCTGAACCAGGATTCCCAGGAGGTGCAGGGCTAGCTCGGGGGCTTGGATTTCCATTATAGAATCCACTAACCCCAGCGACCTCCTGAGAGAAGAGCAGATTCAAACAGAAGCCTGACTATGGTTCCCTCCTCCTAACCCAGGCCCAGGCTGGAGAAGATTTCTGATATTTTAGTGTCCAATCAAATCTAGAGAGACAGAAACCAGATTTGTGTATTTTAGGGGCCAGGGAGAGGGGAGAGAGGATGGAAATGTTCTAAAATTAGATTGTTGCAAAGGGGCCACACGACTCTATGGATGCGTTAATGACCATTGAATTACACACTTCAAACTGGTGGAGTCTGTGGGATATAAGTTAAAGTCAACACAGCTGTTAAAAAAAAGATTTCCAATATTCTGGATTTGCTGGACTGACGAGTGAGAGCCCATGAAAAAGGTTACACGTGGAGCCCTTCACATGAGCCTTAGTGAGAAGCAAGTTCTCAAAATGAGTCACTTACTTGGTGGTAAGGATGTAAGTCTTGTAGTTACTGTTTCTGTGATGACTAGAAAAAGACAAAGAAAAGAGGAGATCTTACATAACGCACTGCAATTCCTCCACTTTGGCAAGGCCTCGCATCTTTCATAAGCTCAGCACATTAAATTAGGTTCAAGGTAGATTTTTATACACTTGTGCTTCAAGGGATTTGATCTGACCTTCTGTAAAAGCAAATAGGTGCAATAACAATGGGACTTAATGTACCTAGAAAATAGGTTTATATTTCTTTGGGACCAAAAGTAGTTAGTTACCCACTGATTTGAAAAATGAGTTACCATGCATTAATGTCTCTCATCTAACAATTAGATCTAGCCCAGGCCTGGATTCACCTTTGAAGGAGGATCAGAACCTCAAGCCACTTTTCTCTGCACTGTCCCTTTTGAACAATCACCCAGTCCAGCTGAGGCTAGGACATCTTCCTGGCTGATTCCACTGTGATGTGGATAATGACCCTGAACTTCTTTGTGAATTTGGGGGTATCTCAAGGACGCATAATTCATTCTAAAATCTTCAGGGCCATGCCTGAGTGTGAGGAGATGTATGAAGGAAGGGGGTTGATAAGTCACATTTGGTGCTTGGTGAAATCATGGACAGGTGAATATTCAAGACAGACTTGAGAATCAGTCCCTTTGCCTCCTGAAATGGAGAAGGTGCCAAGTGGTTGTGAGGCTATGGTGGTCATAAATGTTTTTTTGTGTTTTTTAAAAACACCAGTTAGAATAAAGAACTCTTGCCTTCCTGAATCACTCTCTTCTCTACAGCAGCATGGGGGGTGGGTAGATTCTGAAACCATAACTGGGCCAATTTTGTGCTCTGACTGTGACCATCATCAACCACTGCCTCCCCCTGCATTGGACATCAAGGTGCCCCTATTTAGCTGAGCCCCCTGTCTTCTGAAATCACACTTCTCACGCATACATGTGTGCACAGGCCCGAGTATATGCATGTATGTGGTATGTATGCAGGTGCGGCTCATGAAAAAAGAAAAGGATGAAGAGGATGGTGGGGCGCCACTTTGTGTGCTGGCAACTGCTTCTTCCCACACGGCTATTACTGCTTCCACTCGTCACCCTTTCTTTCTTCACTCTGCGTGTTCCTATTAGTTTGGTTGTCTTAGCAGCAACGCGGGGTTATTAAAGGAGCAGAAGCAGCATCACGTGCATAAAAGGAAATGGTTGTAGAGACAAAAATGGCAGCTTGATTTGAATAATAGTCCTTGAGCTTTCACTAACCCTCTTGTGTGGACTTTTGGGATTCTATGACACATAAAAATAAATTATTTCTGAAGAGTTCCAAGTCTGTGGATGCAGAGATTTTTTTTTTTTATTGGAGATATATGAAAGTCACAGGATAGATGAAAGAGTTAGAGCTGCTAAGGGGACAGTTTAAATGTCTCTGAATTTATCATTTGGGCAGTTTCACGAAAGAAATGTGCCTGTTTTCAGTTTTCAGTGTAGATTGCAACTATGACACCAGTGTGATTCCAACTTTGTCCCTGCAGTAATGGGGATATTATTCTTTTGGATTTCCATCACGCTCTATCCCTAAATAAGAACACGATTGAATAAACTCTAGTAAATTCATTCAACAGGATATTATGAAATCATTAAAAGTGCTGGTTATAAAAACTGTAACATTGAAATGGCAATTCTGGTCTTTGAAGAAAAAACAACACATTTTGATTACAAGTGTATTTAAAAAATCAACAAAAGCCTTCTTAAAGGAAAAAATAAAGCCTATTTAGAAATACATTTGAAATTGTACAGTGAAAAAAAGAGCAAAAAAACTAAGAAAAAACCAAAAACAAGAAACATAAGAAATAGAAAAAAAGATACAGTAGTTGTGGTAGAATTAGGGACGAATCATTTACTTTTTCCAAATTTTTTATCACTTTTATAATGACATTTATCACGCTCTTACTTCTTTCAGTGACTTCAGTGCCATCTCGTTTGTTCTTGGTTACATCCATATCATCGCCACCTACAGAAAAAGCCAAAACCAGGAATAGCCATGTCCATTACCACCCCTTTTTATAAGCGCAGGTCCCTACTATTCAAGCTGAGAACTAAAAATAGGTTCCCAGGATTCAAAGCATAATTCTTTCGTGTGCATATATTTTAATAAGAGCCATTCCCATTTCTTGTATTAGTTAGGGAGTAATTTAATAGTTCCAGCTTGGATCCTATTCTTTTGTACTGAGATCTTTTTTTTTTTCAGGGTCCAGTTGACCAGGTTGAACCCTGCTGAGCATTAAAGGTCTTACATAGATCTGGCACCCTGACATTTGACTATAAAACTTCCACTTTTTGCCAAGTAGTACAATATCTTTCAAAGCATGTGGTGCTTTCAGCTAATTCATTTTTATGTATCCCACAATGTTCAGTGTTCTACAATGCTCTGTGAATAGAAGACATTCATGCTTCATTATTTAGAGTTCAGATGTGAGAATGATGTTTGATGGGTTGAAATCAGGATAAAAACCATTATGATGGTCATACTTGTGTGGAACTTTATACTTCACAACATGAAATTTTCTCTTTAAAACAACAACCCTACTATGCTTCTTTACAGACTTATGTAGGAAAAAAAACAACAGGAAAGTCAATGTAAAATCTATTGAAATATGTAGGAAAAGATTTGTACAAGTCATCTGCGTTCTCCCTTCACTCTTACTCTGGGCAGAAAAATCACTGAGATCTTGTCCACTGTGTCCTGAAGCGTGGATGGGATGAGGCAAGGCTGACTTCAGGGGTGGGGCTGGGCTGGGCTGGGGAGGAGCACGGTTCAGGAGACCAAGGCAAGGATCCCTGTTCCAACTGGGTGCTTTTTGGCTGTAGTTACCAGTTTCAGGCTCTGCAAGGACTTGAAACCTGGCTTTCCCTGGGGTTCTGTCTGCCCAACCTTCTTTTCCTCCTACTTGATCTTTTGGGTGCAGTTCAAATCGGGATTTTAGAATTCTGGAGCAAGCTACTCCCACTCAGGACACCCCTTTCTTGAAGATCTCTCCTTTCAGTCTTTTTCTCCTGCCTGGTGACTTTATGGTCTACTTATCCACTAGGTGCAATGGGCACAGGGCCTAGTCCCATCATACTTTCAGGGGCCTGTAAAAATTGTTTAACTTCTTTTTAAAATCAAACAGAAAAATGAACACACTCTAACTTGGATTATATTCTTTCATGCAGTTTTTTGTCTTTTTTTTTTTTTTAATAGAGGACGGACATCCACAAAGGCAAAATTATCTAGGCCGACAAAAGTCCTAATGCAGCCTGGGGTGAGTTCCCCACTATAAATCCAGACCACGCAAGACCAACTGGTCAACTACTTGGTGGAATCCACCAAGATCCGCACAGTTAGCGTCAGAGCCTGATCGAATGTGCCAACTCTTTTCTCATTGGGGTTTTTTAAATGCAGCTCCAGGCAAGGAATGAGGCATCATGGAAAAATTCCTGGCTGCATCTAAGAAGACACAGAAGTTCTTTGCAGGTATGTTTCCAAGAGCTGAAGAGCAGAGGCTCCATGAGCAATTTAACAGTGGAGTCCAGCTTTATCAGAGGGCCAAACCTAACTTGTGACTCTGTCTGTACTCCTGTAGGACTATGTCCCACCCGTCTACATACAACCTGACACCCTCTTTGAAATCCACCGTTAAAGCATTAATTGCCTTTGGCATCTCTGAAGCTCCCCCCACCTCTTCTTTTTTTTTTAATTCATCATCAGCTCTGAACCAGCAGGCATTTTGGAGATTAAATGTTCACATGCCCCTGGCTGCCAGTGGGGAGCCACCTAGCATGGCAGCACCTGAATTGTTATAAACAGTTCCTTTCAGGATAATATTTCATAACAACCTATGGAAACTTTAACTTTCCACAAGTTATCACTTATTACCATCCTTAAATGAAAGTTGCTGCTGGCAGCTATAAATTTGGATTGGCTGGGTCGTTTCCACTTATAGCCATCAAGGCAGACTGATGATAGCTCCAGTCCATTTGGTAAGAGTCTCAGCATCTAGGCAGCCAACCTGGCAAGTGTTTTCTTGTTCTTTCTGTACCTAAAAATATAACAAACATTTCTAGGTAGCCCCTATTTTTTTCTTAGATCCCAATGATGAAGCCTTAAGATCTGCAACAAAAAAGCCAAGAGTTCCCTAACTTCCAGAGGGCACAAGGAGATAGCCTGCTAAGAAATCAGATGCCCCCCTCCAGAATGGGAGGGAGGGGAGCCCTCACTGGCCAGTACTCTAGAGATAGAAGGACCCCTGGGTGGGTGAAGGTAGATGCAAGCTCTGTCTCAGCCTGGAGTTCCTACATGGCTGCATCCCATGGCCTTACACAATGATTTCTTGGGCCTGAAATAAGGAAGGAGCTCTGCTGGCTTTACCCAGACTGACAGTCAGAAATGGCAGGGATGTACCAGGAGACAAATGCCTTTCAACCAGAGCTGAGAGGAAATTTCCTGTGAGTTATCAAAGCGAAAATGATGGATTGAGGCACAAACCTGGATGGGGATCATCCCATGGGGCTACAGTTTTCCCACAGGATTTCCTTCTTAAATATTTTAAGTGCCAAGAGTTTTTAAAAAGTGTAACATAAGGGAAAGGAAAGTACATGCTCAGACTCGTGGCCAAGCCTGCCTCTCCCAGCAGTGCTTATCTGAACGCCTTGCCCCAAAAGTAATATTTAACGAAAGCACAGTCAAGTAGCATAATTTTAAACTTCTGGGATGTTTGGGCCACTTTACTAGAACTGAGGATAAGCAGGTCATTCAAGTCCTCAGTTCCAAAATTATGTTAACTTCCATTCATAGTTCTAAGGGGCTGCTTCGTGGTTATTTCATAATGTTCTTTTGAAGACATAAAAGTGATCCTGTGCCATTTTCTTATGTAAGAAAACACAATTAAGAATCATTTTTCTACTTTTATGAGTTTTTTCCCTTTCCGCTTCATTTAAATGATGTCACATCCACCTAAAACTATTCCTATTGATGATGGGGTGTAACCCAGGCTCAAACAGGGCCAAATTGCTGATACCAAGAGAAAACCATCTCAATTGACCTTCTTATAACAATTCATGAAACGCTTTGTCTTTAGCACAAAGAAGGGAATAGAGAAGAAAATGTTTTTCTATTTTAGGAATAAATGTCCCTATACTCTGCTAAGGAATCATAGGTATCCTTACAGCTCTTGTTACTCCAATCTCTGTACACTGTACATTTTAAAACAACAAAATAACCAAAGTTGTTGGGAAAACCACCCACTAGCTATTGCTCTGTTAACACAGAAGGGCCAAGCAGTTTGCAGGGGCTATGAATACCCATGCCCTAGGGTTGATAGTCTCAGAGGCTTCTGTCTCTACACCCCTCTGGCAAGCAATGGGTGCCCTCCCCTCTGCATTTAGCATCCTCCATTTTCATAACCAGGGCTGGGGGAGCTTGGGCCCTAGCTTGGTGATTAAGCTGCTTGTTTATAGCCATGTTTGGTTAAATCCTGCTACCACTAACAATGGCAAATGAGCCAAACCAGGCAGATACAAACTTCTTTTGGTCAGGCATAATTTAAAAATGTGGTTAGTTCTTAGGTCAGAGCGGTTTCAGCAATCTGGGTTTCTATCCAAGCTTGAAGCAAGACTCCTTGCTTTAAGTGCCCTCCTGTTAACTCTGATCAGATTCGTGGGAGGGTTTTGAAGGGGCTGAGAGTAAAGCAAGCTTTCTCTGATTTTCAAAAGGGCTCCACTGGGGGCTGTACATTTGCTTTAGTTTAGTTTCAACTTAGATTTGTGCCTTAGCTGTAAGAGAAAGCACATGGGGGTAAGAGGAATGATTCCGCTTTTCAAACAGATTTCTTTAAAAAAATCTCCCTACATTTTATGGAAAGAACAAATCCAACCATTAAGCTACTGATTAGCTGCTTCTCAAAGAAATGAGGTGCTAGAGGATTTGCCAACACTTCAAAAAAGTAAAGTGGTAAATTGTCAGTTAGTAGTTAATGTGGTCTGTGAGATACCTAAACTGGTAGTTCTCATCCCAAAACGAATTTCTTTTGGTCTACATTGGCCTGTAAAATGTGACAGATTTCTTTTTTTTCCTTGTTCCAAGTTTGACTCCAGGAAGTTCCTGGATTATATATCATTTCAGATATTTCACTTTACTTTAGATTAGGGGTAATAAATGTAGAGTGTGATATACAGCCAGCCCCTTGAGCTTAGTCAGAACCTGCCAGCACAGACTCTGGGGGAGCACACTGGTGCTCAGGGGTTACTTCTAGAAATCCCCACTCAGCTACACTTTGATTTCTGAGCTGTTCTCTGCTATCAAGGGGAGAGAGGGGAAGTAAAGAAGGGTAGGGAGAAAGAAGGAGAGAGAAACCGAGATTGAGAGAGAAGGAATTTTAAACTCTTTATATTCTATAAAACAGTTTAACACAAGTCATTTTACAATACTGAAAACAATACCAAAGAAATCTTGTCATCAGAGTTCACTTTATCTTCACTGGTTTTTTTATTCTCTTTCCCACTGTCAAAACTTTCTTGTCCCTTTAAAAGACCTACCCTAAGTAGAACACATAAGTCAAACTAATCATTTATGATCAATTAATCACATCAACAGAACACTGGAAATTAAAGAATGCCATCTTAGATTCTCTGACAAACATTCAAGTTCTCAGCGGCAAACCTCAAATTAAAGTCTTACAGGAAGCGAGAACCACCAAATTCCTATGACTTACCTAGTTTGAGATGCCGAAGGAATCGGAAACAACTTTGAGTAAATGCCCCTTCTTTCTTCCCCTGACGTTTTCTTCTAGACTGTTTGCCGTTCCCACTTTTTTTTATCCAGACCCAGCCAAGGTGTGTTAGAGCTGAGTGATCTTTCAAAAATGTTCACTTCTCTCCCCCTTGTTTCTTTCAGTTCTTTGCTTCCAAACAAGTCCTGACAAAGGTGTGTTGAGGTTTAAAGCATGACTCCACCCTTCCAATTATCTGACACTTGCAGGATTAAAAAAAAAAATCTGCCTCCAGGAATCAAACTTTACAGGAGGCAGAAAGCTTCTCCAGTTTAGAGCTATGGGGTTAACCATTTATGGGCCATGGGAAAAGGGAACAAAGGTTCAGCATAAAGGAAATTACCTTTTATTACTCCTCCTTACCTTTCACAGCCAGAGAACTGCCACAGCTTGGTATTCCCCTCCCTCGCTGCCATCAGTTCGGCTCAGTTCAGTCACTCAGTCATGTCCAGCTCTTTATGACCCTGTGGACTGCCGCATGCCAGGCCTCCCTGTCCATCACCAACTCCCAGAGTTTACTCAACTCATGTCCATTGAGTCAGTGATGCCATCCAACCATCTCATCCTCTGTTGTCCCCTTCTCCTCTCACTTTCGATCTTTCCCAGCATCAGCGTCTTTTCAAATAACATAGTTCTTTGCACCAGTGGCCAAAGTATTGGAGTTTCAGCCTCAGCATCAGTCCTTCCAATGCACACCCAGGACTGATCTCCTTTAGGATGGACTGGCTGGATCTCCTTGCAGTCCAAGGGACTCTCAAGAGTCTTCTCCAACACCACAGTTCAAAAGCATCGATTCTTTGGCACTCAGCTTTCTTTATAGTCCACCTCTCACATCCATACCTGACTCCTGGAAAAGCCATAGCCTTGACTAGATGGACCTTTGTTGACAAAGTAATGTTTCTGCTTTTGAATATGCTGTCTAGGTTGGTCATAACTTTCCTTCCAAGGAGTAAGCGTCTTTTAATTTCATGGCTGCAATCACCATCTGCAGTGATTTTGGAGCCTCCCAAAATAAAGTCTTTCACTGTTTCCATTGTTTCCCCACCTATTTGCCAAGAAGTGATGGGACCAGATGCCATGATCTTCGTTTTCTGAAGGTTGAGTTTTAAGCCAATTTTTTCATTCTCTTCTTTCACTTTCATCAAGCTCTTTAGTTCTTCACTTTTTGCCATAAGGGTGGTGTCATCTGCATATCCGAGGTTATTGATACTTCTCCCAGCAATCTTGATTCCAGCTTGTGCTTCATCCAGCCTGGAATTTTGCATGATGTTCTCTGCATATAAGTTAAATAAGCAGGTTGACAATATACAACCTTGACATACTCCTTTCCTGATTTGGAACAAGTCTGTTGTTCCATGTCTGGTTCTAACTGTTACTTTTTGACCTACATACAGATTTCTCAAGAGGCAGGTCAGGTGGTCTGGTATTCCCATCTCTTTAAGAATTTTCCACAGTTTGTTGTGATCCATACAGTCAAAGGCTTTGGCATAGCAAATAAAGCAGAAGTAGATGCTTTTCTGGAACTCTCTCACTTTTTCAATGATCCAGCAGATGTTGGCAATTTGATCTCTGGTTCCTCTGCCTTTTCTAAATCCAGCTGCCATGGGAATAGTCAAAATCCTGATGTGTGCGACTCCTAGTGTATCCAGGCCTGTGGGGGACCTGTGATCAGGGTCTGAGCCTAAGCCCTAGAAAAACTATGAAGTTGACAGGATTTATTTCTGAGATCTGTTTCCCCTATATATCACGGACAAATGCTGGTGACTTAAACAGTAAAGAATCTGCCTGCCATGCAGGAGACCCGGTTCTGTTTCTGGGTCAGGAAGATTCCCTGGAGAAGGAAATGGCAACCCACTCCAGTATTCTTGCCTGGGAAATCCCATGGACGGATAAGCCTGGCAGGCTACAGTCCATGGGGTAGCAAAAAGTCAGACATGACTGAGCAACTAACACTAACAAACTACTCCCCTATATATATCTTTTCCCTCTTTCTCTGATTCTGATCCAACCCAGGTCAAGCTTACCTGAAGGAAACAGTCGTGAACTAATTCAAAGTAAAATGTTAATAACTGAAAATACAGAGTAATTTGGTGGCATAGGGTTCACTTTTCTAAAGTAACCAGATAAAGTAATGCTGACTCCAAAGAGTGAAGTGAGGAACAGGATTTTAGGCATTTAGCAAGCTAATAATGGAAAGAGATACTGTTGGGGAGGGTTAAGGACCTTCTTGGCCCTCAAATCAGCACCCATGTAGACTCTATACAAGCAAAGACACATGTGAACTCCCAGAGGCCCTGTAACTCCAGGTATGACTCATAGGACCCTTAGACTTTTCTGAAGGGCCAATTTGCACCAACCTAGAAAGTTCTCATGAACACTGGATGGCATCTGGTTTTCTGGGACCCCCTAAAGACTACTTGAGACTCTTGGTATTGGTAATATGGGAAATCTGACCCTGGAACTCACTCAGGCAGTTCTTTGGAGCCATAACATCTTCTTGGGACCCAATGCCAGGTCTGGATTCCTTGATTTGAGGCATGATTCCTGGATCCTAGAGGGGAGTTGTGGGATTCTGGTAGCACAGTATCCATGCATGTCTGCACCATGCTGTTGTGGGTACTCATACTGAGTGGATGAGTAGCAGACCACTAAGCACCCTCTATGGGGTTCTCACTCCTAAGCTCCCAATATTTCTGCACTGAAGTTGCTTATTTCAGAAAACTGTCAATGGTCTAGAATGTGACACTGTTGGGTTCTTGTCTCCTGGAATGTTCCTGACTTCCCTAAATAGTTACTCATCATGTCTGCAGTTCATCTCACAGAAGAGTATTGAAGAATCTGGAAGATGGAAAGCTTTCAGCATGAAATTAACATAACACTGTCTCATTCACTTATTCATTAATTCATGAATTAAACAAAGATATACTGGCTTTTTGGCTCCTGAACTTGAAGTCAGACATTGAACTGAGAATTTGGTGGTGAAATATAGATATATTTTCAGTTATTATGGAGTTCAGGGTCCAGTGGAGGTGGACAGGCCTTAAATGTATTAGTCTGCTAGGGCCGCTGTAACAAAATACTGCTGGCCTTGCTAAAGAGAAATAGCAAGCCCCAGATGGAGTCATTTGCCCCCACAACACAGTAAAACAAGACTTAATTGCAGTTTTCACTTTTCCTAGGAATGGAACCTTTAAGTAGACAATCCTAAATTTCCTGATCAGCACTTAGTGAGGTAATTTGCATAATAAGAACCCTGACATTCCCTTTCCCCCCAAATAATGATCTGGCCTGAAACAATTCGTTTTATCTTTTGCTAATAACATCCTCGCCCACCCTCCTCTGTCTACAAAAACCTTTCATTTTGTACAGCCCCTCACAGAGCTTCTATTTATTGGACCAGATGCTCCTTGATTCTTGAATCTTTGAACAAAGCCAATTAGACCTTCAAATCTACTCTGTCAACTTTTTCTTTTTTAACAGATTGGTGGCAGCAGTGGGATCCAGGTGAACTTCTGAAGGCATTCAGTACATTCAAGGGTGGTGCCACATAACCCATTTTGAGTTCACTCCTTTCTCACTGTTTCCAAGGGATGTTGGCGAGTTCCTCTCTGCTAAGCTATGCTTTTTGGCATTCAAGCTCCCAATCTAATTGGCTTTCCTCCTCAGGACAAGTTAGCTTGAGCACATAGATGATTCTACTCAGAACCCAACTGAACTGGCAGATGGTTCTGCCTGCAGCCCAGTCTCTAACCTTTCAGACCACAGTTGTCCAGGTGGAAAATCCAGCCCTTGGCTCTGTCCCTGGATTCCACATTGAACACTGCTGATAGTTTGGTCTGCAGTTTTGTTGTGAATCCTTCCTTAGGTTTCATGTTGGTAGCTGCTGCTGGTACCTGGAGCTTTCCATTTATGTGGAAGCAGATCATAGGTCCCAGTCCTTGGGGTATGCTGGTCCAATCCTTTCCCCAGTCCAAGATTCCATGGGAACTGATGGTGGTGCGCACAGGGCTGTCTTCTGGCCAGGACATGTGAACATCTCTTAGTTGCTGCCAGTACATTAAGGTGTTTGTCTTGTTTTGTGCAGATAAAGGCTATTGCTCAGTTGGTACCTGGAAAACCAAATGAAACTCCTGTGAGGTTTTGTCACCAGATCCCAGATCCCATGTTGGGAACTACTGGTGGCAGTGGTAGTCCCCCATTTATTTGGAATCATTCCACAGTCCCCATTTTGGGGGACCTATGGATTCAGTTCTTTCTCCACACCCCAGATTATTGGTGTGGCTCCAAGAAACCCAAAGGCCTAGTTAAGAGCAATGGGATACTTTATATCTAAAGAGTTGTGTGAGCCACCTTATGGTACACTCATTTCCTTTATGTTTAACATCAATAGTCCTGGAATGGAAGTTGAAGGTGGCAAGATTTTACTAAAAACAATCTAGAATTACAATGGTCATTATGAAGAAAATTTCAAACAGACAAGATCATTTTAAAAGTGACCCAGCAATCCCACTGCTGGGCATACACACCGAGGAAGCCAGAATTGAAAGAGACATGTGTACTCCAATGTTCATCGCAGCACTGTTTATAATAGCCAGGACATGGAAGCAACCTAGATGTCCATCTGCAGATGAATGGATGAGAAAGCTGTGGTACATATACACAATGGAGTATTACTCAGCCATTAAAAAGAATACATTTGAATCAGTTCTAATGAGGTGGATGAAACTGGAACCTATTATACAGAGTGAAGTAAGCCAGAAAGAAAAACACCAATACAGTATACTAACGCATATATATGGAATTTAGAAAGCTGGTAATGATAACCCTGTATGTGAGACAGCAAAAGAGACACAGATGTATAGAACAGTCTTTTGGACTCTGTGGGAGAGGGAGAGGGTGGGATGATGTGGGAGAATGGCATTGAAACCTGTATAATATCATATAAGAAACAAATTGCCAGTCCAGGTTCAATGCAAGATATAGGATGCTTGGGGCTGGTGCACTGGGATGACCCAGAGGGATGGTAGGGGAGGGAGGTGGGAGGAGGGTTCAGGATGGGGAACACGTGTACACCCGTGGCGGGTTCATGTTGATGTATGGCAAAACCAATACAATATTGTAAAGTAATTAGCATCCAATTAAAATAAATAAATTTAAATTTTTAAAAAAGTGCCCTTAAAAGCAAGAGTTCCCAAATCAAACAGGACGGAATACCTATTTTAATTACTATGATGAAGGCTCTAAAATTTTTTGAAATTTTAAAACAGTTTCATTAAGTTTTGTTGTAAAAGACTAATGAAAAATGAAAGACACAGCTAGTATTTAAAACAACACCTAGGCCTCCCCCATTACACTCTTCTAGGAGTTCATCAAAACACTGGCCCAGAAATTGATGCTTCAATTATAAACAATGGAGACACTGGAAAAAAGATTGTCTTCAAAGGCCCTAGGCAGATTCTTCAACATCAACTTAGGTGCCCTGATACACAACCTTCCCAAAGTTGACGAAACTCAGGGATTTTCTGGTAAACTGCTGCATTATTCCCTTAAACAGCCAAGGGGGAACTAAAGTTAAAATTTATTGGGTTGTTCAATACTGCCAGAAATATTCAGTTTGTCCCAAATGAAACCTGACAAGATGTTTGAAAGGATTTAATAACTTTTAGATTAGAAATGAGGCCAGATTGGAAGCTGTTATTCAGGGCCTGCTAGGAATTTATTTTCAAAGCCCTAAGCTAAATATATTGAGAGAAAGAGACACTCCAACCATAGGCGGATGGGCGTATCAATCCTTTTTTGTCAATTCTCAAACCTCCTTTATTCATTTCAAAATAGTTGTAGATATCAGGACATTAGAAACAGAATTGTCTAGTAAATATGTCCCCAAACTCCATCTTGGAGAAAATTTGGATGCCTTCTCTATGAATCTTCTACCCTCATCTTCTCTAGAACCTAAGAGCCGTTCTTTGAAATACGCATGTTTCTCATCAGAAGAAAATGGGGAAGAAGTATTTGGAAATTGGGAAGATTAAAAAAAAAAAAGCAAAAACTCAAGTGTCTTCTCCACAAATATGAGTTGTTATAAGATCTCTGCTGGCATGTCTATGTGTGTCTATATGTACATGTTATGGATGTGAGATACTTTGTACCTATGGCTGCTATTGCCAAAAATAATTTTGCAAAAGAGCTGTATTTAATTTGGTTTAAACTCAAGTACTTATATAAACTAAGAGTTGGGTATTCCACAACTCTCAGAATATAGAGACTAACCCAAATGTTCTTTTTAAGTCTATGTGATCTAAGATTAATCCTTCATAAATAAAATCTAGTTAAAGTTTTTGGTTTAATTAAAACAGACATGTCTTTAGAGTTATCAGCTTTAAATATTAACACTTTTTATTCTACATTTGTTTACAAATTTATCAATAAGAAAAATAGATATGATGAAGTTCAGATAGGACAAACCACTTTAGGGACCAAACGATTTAGTTTGGGAAAAGAGTTTATAAACATTTTAACAATTATATTTTCTGGCATATGTACTTAAAACTAACTTCTAAAATATTTTAGTAAGTTGGAACCTTAGAGTTTTGGTAAATTAAGGTTAATGATAGAAATTCACTGAATAGAGTGTTTCAAAAAAACTAAAATATTATTTATTGAACATAGGTTTATCTATTTTTGGCTTCTTTTTAGAGGAACTTAAGGTATACTCGGTTCTGTTAGAAAACATGTCCTTTTATCACAATGAAAGATTACATTGTGAAGAAGGACGTTTCTAGAAATAATAAAATGTATTCACAAATTTGTCAATCTAAAGAATGCTGGTATAAGAGACAGTGTACAACTGTTTACATCCTAAATTTTCACTAGAAATTAAGGGTTTTGAATACTAATGTTATTAAAGCTACTGAAAATAAAAAGTAAAGCATCTCCATATGCCAGGAAAGTAGATTGTGTTTTTGGCTAAGAAAAGGAATGAGGATTGAAGATCTATTTTTGTTAAGAGGAAGTGAGAGTAATTTTGTCTAAACTAGAATATCTGTTTATTTCAAAGAAATGGAAGAAAATGAAGGACAGAGTAAATGTATAAAGAAAGAAAGAGAAAAAAAGTATTGTACCTCATGTAATCAAACTGGTTAAAATCCAATTTTTACTATAAGGGTTTTAAAATTTAAAGTTCAACATCATAGTGTATTTATGTTAAAGTAGAACTTAAATTTTCTTTCATCTGCTAACTAAAGAATTGTTTTATATTGATCCATAATCCTATTTAGTCAAGTGTCCAACCCTTTGGATATTTCTGACAAACTTTCCAAAATCAAGTTCTAAAAATGAAGTCTTTCTGATCTAGAAAAAACTTTGGGATTTTTCCAGAGGGCCCCTGGAACATCCCAAATATTTGTTAAACTAGTTAGGCTTTCTTCATATATTAAATTACATGAGAAGCATTGCCAAATAAGAAGTAACATTAAGATTTTTTTTCCTTAATGTTGTGTCTTCAGAGGTAGATGTAAGTGTTCCAGAAATTATGTAAAATGCTGGTATAAAGTGCCATCTGTCATCAAAATTGAGGCTCGCACCAAAAGGACTGAACATGATATCAGGGAAATTCCCTGGCTGATTTTCATACAAGGGCAGCAGCAATAGAATCTACAGCGATTGTGGCACTTGTGGGTGAAGCCCATTCTGCTTCTGCAGAAAATGACCCCTCGTTGTCTAACTTCTGACATTCTGATGTCCTTGTAACATGGCAACAGTCTGCTCCTGAATCGGAGACATTAAAATGGGTAAACAATGGCTGTAAGTGAAACGAACAGAAAGGGCTATGGGGGCAAAAAAGGCAGTGGCTTGGTTCTTCCTGGTTCCCTGGCAAAATCCATTTTGTTTTCAAATTTCTTAATCCACAATAGGGAAAACTTTTTATTTGTCCCCAGAGGCCTCAGAACTCCTCCTTCTGGGTCCTTTGAGTGTATCTACCTGGGCTTTGTTCAGTTGTCATTTAGTACAGGTGATCAATGTTTTTGTTGTTGCATGTATGTTTTCTGGATGGGTTGTAGCCTTCCCTTCTTGCACTTACATCAACAACCAGACCAAATTTAATATAAACAAGTTAGTTTCACTGAGATTATGCTTGGGAAAAAATGTAAAGAGAAATATGTTTGTACCTTTATAGACATTAGATTCTAGTCCTGTTAATTATCTTTGAGGTTTTGTTATATAAATGTAAACTAGACTGAATCCTGAATTCTTCTAGTTTCCTCAAATATCTGGCTAGGAGAAATGTTTTTAAATTTCTCCCACCCTTCTGTTTTGGAATCACAAGAACAAAGATGGCCCTTCAATCACCTTGAAAGGGGCTGTGACTGGTCCTCCTCACTACCCAGATGGCAGTGAGACTTCAGGACTTGAGCCTCGGATACACATCTCACAACTACAAGGACTATACCTGACCTGTGGTTCTGTACAGATTCTAGAGATCTCCAAATCTAACTGACAAGGAAGAGCTGCCATCAAGTTAGGCTGCTTCCAAAGTGATAGATTAAGCTGCTGCTAAGTCGCTTCAGTCGTGTCCAAATCTGTGCAACCCCATAGACGGCAGCCCACCAGGCTCTCCCATCCCTGGGATTCTCCAGGCAAGAACACTGGAGTGGGTTGCCATTTCCTTCTCCAATGCCGGAAAGTGAAAAGTGACAGTGAAGTTGCTCAGTCGTGTCCAACTCTTCGCGGCTCCTCCATCCATGGGATTTTGCAGGCAAGAGTACTGGAGTGGGGTGCCATTGCCTTCTCCGGCAGACAGGACTAAGAATCACCAATTTGGGAGATTCTCCTCACCTGAGACCTTCTAGCTTCAGGCTGAGACATCTTCGTGGCCCCTCTGCTCAGGCTGTTTGATGGGGGTGGACCCAGTCCTTTCTGTTGCTTCGACAAAGACCCACCCAGGACCTGAATAGACTCACACTCTGCACTGTGATACCTTCCCAGATGCTGCAGCAGTGAGAACCCACCCTGGCCCAGGAACGAGTCCTGGCAGCCCCAGGGAGGCCTAAGCACCTCCCTTGGCGACATGTTCTGGGGCTCCAGTGTTTTGCCCATGCTCGCCACTGTCCCTGGCCCTGATTTGGAGAGTGATGGACAGTGCTGGGCAAACAAGACATGCCCTGGGAGACAATAAAGACCTGCTCTCGTTCAGACAGCCTCTTCCCTTCCCCAACCAGAATCCCATGGTGACGGATGGCAGGAGGCCCCAGCCTCGGGCTGATGGCTCACAGAGAGGGCTGACAGCCAAAGACTGGCCAAAAACAAAAGGCTTTTTGACTTTCCAATCCCAATGAGAAGCCTGGATGACTCCAGCAAGTGTGTTTCCCTAAAACTCACTCTCCTTGGGAACAATTTAAAAATCTCAGAACAGCCAAAGGGAGGCATGGTCTTGGGGCAATTAATGACCCCCACAACAAGCTAAGGCCATTTCTATTATATGTAAGCTTGTTAGTGAGAAAGAAACCACTGGTTGTTGCTGGCTCCTGCTGGTGCTCAGTTACTGTGGTGGCAAGTACCACCAGGGTATTTGTGGTGGGAAGGGGCATGGGCTGTGCCAACTGCTCCTAATTAAGCCAGTTAGACATTGTCAGATTGCAGAATACCCAGGTCAGTACAGCTCAACTGGAAGAGAAATTAGGGTTCAGCTCTTAGCACCTCAGTTCTGCCCCATAGTTAGAGGAGCTTCCTGTGGCCTTGCCCACTCTAGCCACTTGCCTGAAATAATAGCAGAGGCCTGCTTTGATCCCAGCCTTGTGAGCAATGGTCCAAAGCCCCTTCCCACCACAGATAGATTAAGACCTCCTACTTAAACATGAAACCCTTTCTTGTCTTTCCTTTACTCTGACATTGACCTAGAAAGATAACACCCTCATCTGTATCTCCCAAGACACTGATAAGGGGAGTAACCTCTGAAATTTAGAGCAATTTTTATTTCAGGCTAACGGAAAAATCTCACCAACTCCTGACTTGAAGGGGCTCACACAACAGTTCTTACAAATGAATCCATTAACAGTGCCACCTTCATGGAAGTGTTTGTGCCCCAACAGGATTTGCTTTTGTCTGTGGTTGTAACCTTTGAGTGGACCTATGGATGCCTGAATGGCAGAAGCGCAGCTGAGCAGGGCCTCCTAGGCTATCTAACCATGTCCCTAACTATTCCAGAAAGGACTGACCAGGAGTTTTTTCCTGATTCACAGTTTCTGTCTGTAGCAGTGAACACGGCCTAGTTTTCTGATTAGGAGTAGACATAAGTGAGACCATGATCAGTAACCTCTCTGAAACTCTTTTTTTTCTTATTTCAGTTTTATTGAGACATAATCTGCATATAGCACTGTATAGGTTCAAGACGCACAGATTAGAGACTTGATCTTCACACATCAAGAAATGATGATCACACTGAATTTAGTGAATATCCATCATTTCACATAAATGTGAAAATAAAGAAATAGAAAAAATATTTATTCTTTGTGATGACAACTGCTAAGATTTACTCTTAATGATTTTCATATATAACATATGGCAGTGTTAATTACATTTATTGTGTTGTACATTGAAACCCTATTACTTATATATCTTATAACTGGAAGTTTGTATCTTTTGACTGCCTTCATCCATTTCCCCCTCCTCCTGCTCCTCACCTCTAGTAACCACAAATCTGATTTCTTTTTCTGAGTTTGCTTTTGAAATATAGTTGGCCAACACTATGTCCGTTCTTGGTGCACAATATAGTTATTTGATATTTCTATACATTTCAAAGTGACCGCCGTAAGTCTATTTATGTTACTGTATGAAGGTATGATGTAGTTCTTGACTGTGTTTCCCACACTGTACATTTCATGTTTGTGAGTCATTTATTTTGTACTTCTTAATCTCCCTCACCTATTTCTCTCTTCCCTCTATCTTCCTGAGACCTCTCCTTAACCCTTGATGATAAAGCAGATTCTCTTGCTAAGCAATTAGCTTCCCAGCAAAAATCATTGGAATCTCTAGCCAAGTTTGTTCTTGATAAAAGGATAGTCCTTGATTCTCTTTTAGCTAAATAAGGAGGTGTCTATGCTGTGGCCCACACTACCTGATGCACCTGGATTAGCACTTTGTGAGGAGTTGAAACTTGGTTACAAATGATTACTGAGTAAATAGATAACTAATGAGAACATACTCTATAGCTCAGGGAAATCTGAGTGAGTGAAAGTCGCTCAGTCATGTCCAACTATTTGTGACCCCACGGACAATACAGTCCATGGAATTCTCCAGGCCAGAACACTGGAGTGGGAAGCCTTTCCCTTCTCCAGGGGATCTTCCCAACTCAGGGATCGAGCCCAGGTCTCCTGCATTGCAGGTGGGTTCTTTACAAACTGAGCTATCAGGGAACCCTGTGGTGACCTAAATGGGAAGGAAATTAAAAAAGAGATGATACAAACACACACACACACACACACATATAGCTGATTCACTTCACTGTACAGTAGAAACTAACACATTTAAAGCAACTATACTCCAATAAAAATTAATTGAAATAAAATTTAAAAAATCACTGACCAAGCCACTTGGCTTAGAAATAACTCCTTTGATGGTGTATTTTTATTTGATTCTGATTGGTTTGGGTTTTGGGGACCACAGCTCCAAAGTGCACTCCAAACACTGGGAATTGATCTATTTGTAGTTATTATAAAAATCCCCCTGGTGCATCATATCCTCTCAAAAACTAAATATATGTTCGCAGCCACTAACTGCCAAGCAAATCATCTCCCTAAGACTGGCATGTCAGAAAAGGAAAGAGAATGACTGATTGAAGGATTATGAACAGGGGACTGTGACCTGTGAGTGTCACAGGGATTAAACCAAACAGAAGGACCTTAGGATACCACACCCAGGATTAATGAAGCTGCAAGAACTACAGAGTGGTAGCCAAGAGTGGCTCTTGCCTGGAAAATCCCATGGACAGAGGAACCTGGAAGGCTGCAGTCCATGGGGTAGCTGAGGGTCAGACACGACTGAGAGACTTCACTTTCACTATTCACTTTCATGCATTGGAGAAGGAAATGGAAACCCACTCCAATATTCTTGCCTGGAAAATCCCAGGGATGGGGGAGCCTGGTGGGCTGCCATCTGTGCAGTCACACAGAGTTGGACACGACTGAAGCGACACAGCAGCAGCAGCAGCCAAGAGTGGCGCTAATGCCTTAAATTTTGATCACGTCTCTCAGTTAGAGTTTATCAAAAGGGGATTTGCTAAAAAATAAAACAAGACCCAAACCATTTGTCCCATGCTAGCGTGCTAAGTTGCTTCAGTTGTGTCCAACTCTGTGGGACTGTATTGACTGTAGCCCACCAGGCTCCTGTGTCCATGGGATTCTCCAGGCAAGAACACTGCAGTGGGTTGCCCTGCCCTCCTTCAGGGGATCTTCTTAACCCAGGGATCAAACCCACATCTCTTATGTCTCCTGCATTGGCAAGCAGGTTCTTTACCACTAGCTCCACCAGGGAAGCCCCTCATTTGCCCCAGCAACAGCTACATGAGACTTCACTGCAGTTTCAGCCACTCCGGGTATGTGACTTTTAAACAAACATTGAAATTTCCTGATCAGCCCTAGTGAGGTAATCGGCATAAAAACACCCTTGCCATTCCCTTACCCCCAAACATAAGATGACCTGGCCTGGAACAATTTTTTTTCAAGCTAATAACTTATACCAGACCACGTGACGTGCCTCTTGAGAAACCTATATGCAGGTCAGGAAGCAACAGTTAGAACTGGACATGGAACAACAGACTGGTTCCAAATAGGAAAAGGAGTACGTCAAGGCTGTATATTGTCACCCTGCTTATTTAACTTCTATGCAGAGTACATCACGAGAAACGCTGGGCTGGAAGAAGCATAAGCTTCCAGCACAAGCACAAGCTGGAATCAAGATTGCCAGGAGAAATAACAATAATCTCAGATATGCAGATGACACCACCCTTATGGCAGAAAGTGAAGAAAAACTAAAGAGCCTCTTGATGAAAGTGAAAGAGGAGAGTGAAAAAGTTGGCTTAAAACTCAACATTCAGAAAACTAAGGTCATGGCACCTTGTCCCATCACTTCATGGGAAATAGATGGGGAAACAGTGGAAACAGTGTCAGATTTTATTTTTCTGGGCTCCAAAATCACTGCAGTTGGTGACTGCAGCCATAAAATTAAAAGACGCTTACTCCTTGGAAGGAAAGTTATGACCAACCTAGAGAGCATGTTAAAAAGCAGAGACATTACTTTGCCAACAAAGGTCCATCTAGTCAAGGCTATGGTTTTTCCAGTGGTCATGTATGGATGTGAGAGTTGGACTATAAAGAAAGCTGAGCACCAAAGAATCAATGCTTTTGAACTGTGGTGTTGGAGAAGACTCTTGAGAGTCCCTTGGACTGCAAGGAGATCCAACCAGTCCATCCTAAAGGAGATCAGTCCTGGGTGTTCATTGGAAGGACTGATGCTGAAGCTGAAACTCCAATGCTTTGGCCACCTGATGCGAAGAGCTGACTCATTGGAAAAGACTCTGATGCTGGGAAAGCTTGAGGGCAGGAGGAGAAGGGGACGACAGAGGATGAGATGGTTGGATGGCATCACCGACTCGATGGACATGGGTTTGGATGGACTGTGGGAGTTGCTGATGGACAGGGACGCCTGGCATGCTGCGGTTCATGGGGTCGCAAAAAGTTGGACACGACTGAGCGACTGAACTGAACTGAGTAACATACTTGCTCCTCTCTCCTTCTGCCTATGAAAGCCTTCCATTTTGTACAACCCCTAGGAGAACCCTTCTATTTACTGAATGGAATGTTGTTTGGTTCATCATTGAATGAAACCAATTAGATTTTCAAATTAACTCCAAAGAATTTTTTTTAAAAAAACTTAACACAAATTAATCATCTCCCAACTCTCGGCGACAGAAGTCTCAGATCAAGTCATTGGCAGGCTTGGCGCATCCTGAGGTCTCTCTCCTTGGTTTGCAGACAGCTCTCTTCTTGCCTGGAGTGCTGCAGTCCATGGGGTCACAGAGAGTTGGACACAACTGGGTGACTGCACGACAACATCATCTTTCTATCTTTGCATGGCCCTCTCTGCATGTGCATCTCTGGTCTGTGTGTCCAATCTCCTCTCACTATAGGAACACCAGTCAGACTGGATTAGGGTTCACCTAAGAGCCTTTTTTAAAAAAAATTTATTTTAATTGGAGGCTAATTACTTTACAATATTGTGGTGGTTTTGGCCATACATTCACATGAATCAGCCATGAGTGTACATGTGTTCCCCATCCTGAACCTCCCTCCCACTTCCCTCCCAACCCTATCCCTCAGGGTCGTTCCAGTGCACCAGCCCTGAGCACCCTGTCTCATGCGTGGAACCTGGACGAGCAATCTATTTCACGTATGATAATATACATGTTTCAATGCTATTCTCTCAAATCATCCCACCCTTGCCTTCTGCCACAGACTCCAAAAGTCTGTTCTTTATATTTGTGTCTCTTTTGCTGTCTCGCATATAGGATCATCGTTACCATCTTTCTAAATCCCATATGTTATGCGAGTGTACATTCCTCGGTTCTTTGTCTCGTCTCAACAAAGATTTGGAACGATGGACATTAAAGCCCTTGGCACGTCACAGCTCTCGGGTCTTGGACAAACCGTGTTATAGCTCTTAGGCAAATCAGTGTTACAGCTCTATTTCATTTAGAAGATAGCAAGAGAATCCATCCTCGAAGTGTGAGGGCATGCCAACCCAAAGACTTGAAGAGAAGAGGGTGGAGGGGTGCGCGGGGAGGGGGGGAGAGAGAGGGAGAGAGAGAAGGAGAAAGAGAGGGAGAGAGAGAGAAAGAGTGCACGCTCGTGGGAGAGAAAGAGAGAGAGAAAGCGCTTCGGCTCCTCCTTTTATATGTTTCTTCCCTCCACTTGGGCCTGCCCCAGGCAAATTGGGCTTAGCCAGGAGTGCTGTTTGTTCTACCTGAAGTCTTCACTCTGGTCCTCGGACCTTCTTTTGTTCTATTTTCGCAGGCTTTTCCCTTCCTTGTCTTTTGGCCACCACCATTTTGGACTCCTTTTCCCTATTCTACCTACCTAACACATATATACTGTATTGGTGATTTTCTTTCTGACTTCACTCTGTATAGTAGACTCCAGTTTCATCCACCTTATTAGAACTGATTCAAATGAATCCTTTTTTAATAGCTGAGTAATACTCCATTGTGTATATGTACCACAGGTTTCTCATCCATTCATCTGCCGATGGATATCTAGGTTGCTTCCATGTTCTGGTTATTGTAAACAGTGCTGTGATGAACATTGGGGTACAAGTGTCTCTTTCAGTTCTGGTTTCCTTGGTGTGTATGCCCAGCAGTGGGATTGTTGGGTTGTGTCACAGTTCTATTTCCAGTTTTCTAAGGAATCTCCACACTATTCTCCATAGTGGTAACAGCCTTTTTTAAACCTAATTGCTTATTATAAGGTCATATCTCCGAATATTATCACATTCTCAGGTATTAGGGGCTAGGCTTCAACATCTGAATTTTAAGAGGAGACAATTCGTAACAAATTATCTACATAACAAACACATATGTACCAATGTACAATTAAGAATGTGATAACTACTATACAGAAGAGTTCTGGATACTGTAAGAGAGCAAAAGAAGAGACATAATCTTAAAGGATACACAAGAAAGTGCTGCTAAAAAAGTGACACTAAACTGATGAAGGTAGAAAAGAGATTACACAGGTGAAAGGAGAGATGGAGAGTTCTAGAATCTAGAAAAAGGAGAGAAGGCTCTTAAGTGAAAGACACATGGTGAGTTTGAGGAAGAGTGATGGAGCAATATTTAAGTACACCAACTGAAGGGAGGGTGGCAGTGAAAGAGAAGCTGGAGAGATAGGCAGGGGCTAGATCACATAAGGTCTCATGAGCTGTGGTAGGGAGGTGTTTCTTGGTACTTTACAAATGTTCTTAAATTGACATTAGGAAATAACTCTATGCAGCCACTGACTGTTTGAGTGTTTATACTATTATGAAAAAAGAGAGAGTGGAACTAATCTTTCTAATATCTATTTTGTGCCAAATATTTTACATACTTATTTTAACCTCTACAGTAACTTTTTTTTTTCTCTACAGTAACTCTTAACCTCTACAGTAACTCTAAGAGGTATATACTGTTATTATCTTCATCTTATAGCTGGGAAGGGTGAAATTCAGAGAGGTTTAGTCACCAGGCCAAAGATCTTACATCTGATAAGTGGCTCCAGAGACAGGTAAAGAGATGGAAAAGAAGTTAATGATTGATCATGCCTACATGATGAGGCCTCCATAAAATCCCAACAGTATGTGATTTAATGAGTCTCCAGGTTGGTGAACACATCTACGTACTGGGAGGCTGGCACGTCTCATCCTCCCCCAACTCCATGGGGACAGAAGGCTTTGCTCTCAGGACCCTCCCAGACCTCATCCTATCTATGCATCTCTTTATCTGGCTGGCTGTTCATCTGTATCTTTTATCATATCTTTAAACGATTGGTAAACAAAAATGTTTCCCTGAATTCTGTGAGCTCTTCTAGCAAATAATCAAATCCAAGAGGAAGAGGGTAATGGAAACCTCCAGTCTATAGCCAAGTTGGACAGAAGCTGTGAGCAACCTGGGGGCCTACGACTTGCCATGGGCATCTGAAGTTGGGGAACCGTCCTGTGGGACTGAGCCCTGGACCTGTGGGATCTGATCCTGTCTTCAGGTAGAGAGCATCTTCACTGATTGAACTGTTGGATATCTGACTGTGGCAGCACTGACTAGTGTGGGGTGAAAAAGGCGTCTGTTGTCAGGAGTGTTGAATACGGTAGTGGAGTGAGAGTCATGGCAAACAGGAGGAGGATGGGAGATGTCTATACAGTGGCAGAGCCTATATTCCACTTGACTTTTGAACTCTTGTGTACTGTATCTTAAAATATAAGTATGCCCATAGCTTTGAACTGAAATAGGCAGTATCGGAACAGGTCAGCCTGAGGGCAAGTGAAATAAGTTCTTAAATAATAACTAAAATCATTGGAATAGTGGGGATATTTTCAGTCAACATCATTATGGTGCTGGTATAATTTATTGATGACTTCAGATAAAAATCCATCTATTAGGACTTGACACCCACAGAATCTATTATTCAGCTATAACTGCTATATAAAACCAAACATGCTAACCAACCATAGGAATCAGCATGACAGGTTTTTCCCTTCCCTTGGGTTTCTGTAATAATACGGGTATTCTCCAGGGACAATGAAAAAGTCAGATCTAAAGCAGATAAATCACAAAGTAATTCATCCAGGATCCTCTGAGCTTACTCAATAGCTGTGTGTAGGAGGTATGTGTGTTTGTGGTGTGTATGGATGCTCCCATCTATTCATATGTGCATGTGTGGATACTGTTTACAGAGTCTTGTACTAGGTACTTTGAGGAGAAGAAAATTAGAATTAAGTCCTTATATTCTAGTTACTCTAGGCTCATAGTCTATTGCGCTTGGCAAAATCATTTGCAGTAAGACATTATCTTGGTACATAGAGTAAAAGAAAGCTTATGTTCACCCAACATTCATATAACATGTTCCTACCATATTCTTGGTACTGAAATAATGGTCTTCTAAATACTTTAAGTTAAACCAAGAAGCAACAAAATTCTTGCTAAAATGAAGAGATTTAGGAGATAGCAGTGACTAAGACACCGGAAAGGTGTTTCTTGTTCCTGCTCCATCTGCAGCTATGTTGATGAGTCATATTTAATCAATTTTTTGATGCATCAGAAAGAAAATTTCCTTAGGAGGCAACTGAAAAAATATTCACCCTGCCCAGATTACCTACAGACTTTTAAATAGGTTGGGGAGGAAAAAATATCCATTCACATGTAGCCCAGACTGGCACCTGGTGACCACTTTCATCCCTCGCTGAGTGAAGGGATGTAGGTGTAGGTGGCCCCCATTTTCCATGGTTGATGAGTTTCTGAAAAGTGATGTGTAAATCCAATTTTTGTTATCAGGGTGGTGTTTTTGTCAAATGGATAGTTACTACCTCACCAATCGTAGATTTCCCTTGATTTGTTTGGTTAAAAGGAGTGAACCCTATAGATGGATTTCCACCTAATCTATGACCCTCTACCCATAAAGCAGAAACACGTGAAAGTGACATGGTATTCTTATGATACTTTCATCTGGGAATCCTGATGCTTTGGGACACACTTGCCTTGCATTTCTAAGAAACAACATGAGTGACATTCACTGAGAAGGAGGTGAAGTTCATGAGAAGGAGGTGAGAGAAGAAAGTTTTCTATTTAGTGGGACAATTTCAGTATCTATAATCATTGATTCAGTTCTTTTGTGGACAGTAAATCCACTGAATTAAAAAAATGAATTCATACACATCAAAATAAAAATGATACAATAATTATTTGCCACTGTTTGAGACTACCTTTCTAAGGCTAGAAGACTATATTTCCTACTAGCTTTCTCTTTGGTTAGCAAGTGCTCCTGGACAATAAGACTTCCCTGTAAACAATTATGATAGCAGTATATGTCAGAGTCTATGGAGAGGTTTGGCTTTTGGAATGATGCAGCTAAAAAATAGTACCAACTCTTGCCCTTCACTATTAGCTTAATGTCTCCATCTGCTCTTTTTCTATAATGGTTCTTGAATTGTTCCCAAATTTTGTTCCTTGCTGCCTTTATTATAATAACAAAGCAATCTGAGTTTCCTTTCTTCTAATTTCAGATCTATTGATTCTTTTATCCATTCAAAACTCACACTTATTTGTAGAATGAATAAAGAAACATCTATCGAGGATCTACCATGAACAAGGTATTAGGTGTATAGATACAATTGAGAATGAGCTATAAAACCTGCCCTCGAGGCACTGACAATGTAAAGGAAAGATACATGGCTAAATTCACCACATGGACAAATAATTACAATATAGGGAAGAATAATGCACAAGAGAATGAAGAACTATGGAAATTCACTTCCAGCTGGGGGCAAAAGCTTCATGAAAGTGATGTTATTTGAGCTGGACTTTGAAGGCTGAATGGTACTAAGAAAATGGGGGCGAGGATGGAATTTCAAGTGCAGAGTCCAGCATGAGAGGCACAGACCCAGGAGAGAGTAGAGGAGAGGAGGAAACTGAAACATATTATGAAAAAGGAGTAGGTGGGGAGAGGTCTGAAGTATGGGAGTGGCCATCAGATCATGGGGAATCTGAAATGCCAGTCTTCGAGGGTCTATGTTGTTCTGTGGGTGAAGGACAGCTGTGGGAAGTAAAAAAATGAAATGATGAGAACTGGGCCAAAGATGTATTTGATGATAGTGCAGAGTAAATAAGATAGAGATGGGATAGTGGGGCTGATCAGAAGACTATGGCAACAATAGTTTAGGTGAAAGACAATAGGGCCTCATGTTTAGCAAGGCAAAGGTGATAAAGGAAAGGAACCCAGGTGTATCAGTAAGGCTAGGACAAACATCTAGCAATTCCTGTTGAATGAGAGAGAGGACAGGGCCTAGGAAGACGCTGAGAGTTTTCCAAACCAAACACACACCACAGCACCTTACCTCCCCTTTCCTACTAAGTTACTTTCCTTAAAAGTCTACCTGTTAGAGTTTACATTTCAATGAAGGATACTGGAAAAAAAAGTCATTCTCTCTGGTTTGGATTCTTCTCTGTCTCCATTTTGTCTATGTTCATGACCTAACACACTACAAATAGGAGGTTTCAAAAAATGATTTACTTTTCTGTCTTGAAAAATGTAGATATTAAGACAATAGGATAATATTAGAATTTATCAACAATAGGTAATACATTTAATAAGTGAAAAACCACCATGTGTTATGGCTAACACACACCCTACTAAGTTATCTGCAGCTTGTTTCTAATAATTCAACATTTATAGATAGTTTTACCAAAAGTCAGCAATGGATCAAAGAAAAATAAGTGACGTGTGGGCCTTAGCAGATGCTATTCTTTCATAATCAGAGAAAAATATGCTTGTAATCCAAAAGCTTCCTGCATTCATGGAAGAAATGAAAATCCTCTTGTCTGAGTGAGAAGTGATTTCTAGCCTTACATTTGGCAGTGTTGACCTGCCCACCCTGGTGGTGTTAAGCCTTTCTAAGAACTGGGGAAACCAAGATATTCGCACTTTATTTGCTCAGAAGTGACATGGGAGATATGTCAGAAGCATCAAGGGGATGAAAAGTTCAATGCTGCTCAGACAAAGATGTGCACTCAAAAGTGCATATAAGTAAGCCAGTTATTTAAAATTTGTATTAGGTTTGATCTTTATTGAGAAGCAAGAGAAAAGAATTTAACAAAACAGCAGGAAACCACCTGACAGAGGGCTTTATTACTGCGTTTTATTGGCTTTTAGCCCAAAGGTTTGCAAGGTCTGTGTCAGGTGATGAGCTTTCCTTTGTACTGTAGGCCATGATTCAGAAATGGGTTTGGTTCTCACAAAACATGTCCCCACAAGGACTATCTTTGTTAACATGAAGACCACACCCTATTATCTGGTTTGTGATTACCACTGTTTTCCTCATGGGTATTAACTCCTGTACATAGACTCACACTGAAAATCAGATCTCATTGTCTGACTTTCCTATTGACTTATATTCCACTGATTATAACATGCATCTGAAAGTTTCTGAATTATTGTTACACCAGTGATTCCCATCTTGTGTTTTGGAGGATCTGGTGTTATAGCCATCTGCCAGAATCAGATGTAAGTCACATAACTTACATTCAGTAAAATTTGCCTTAAGTGTCCTATACTGCTACTGCTACTGCTAAGTCACTTCAGTCGTGTCCAACTCTGTGCGACCCCATAGACGGCAGCCCACCAGGCTCCCCCATCCCTGGGATTCTCCAGGCAAGAACACTGGAGTGGGTTGCCACTTCCTTCTCCAATGCATGAAAGTGAAAAGTGAAAGTGAAGTTGCTCAGTCGTGTCCGACGCCTGAAGACCCCATGGACTGCAGCCTACCAGGCTCCTCCGTCCATGGGATTTTCCAGGCAAGAGTACTGGAGTGGGGTGCCATTGCCTTCTCTGAAGTATCCTATGAGTTTTGTCAAATGCATATAGGTGTTTAACCACCACCACATTCAAGATACAGGACAGCTCCGTCATACCCCCAAATCCCTTCTGCTCCATTGTAGCCCCGCTTTCCAGTCCCTGGTGACTGTTCATCTATTCTCTGTTCCCATAGTTCTGCCTTTTCCAAAATGTCCTGGCTTCTTTGACTTAACAATTGAGATTCATCCATATCATTATGCACATGATTCCTTTGTATTTTTATAACTAATACTCCATTATTTGCATATGCAATTTTCATACATTCACATATTGATGGTCATTTGGATTGTGTCCAATTTTTGTTTAATTATGAATAAAGTTGCTATAAACTCGTGTACAGATTTTATATGAATCTAAGTTTCCATCTCTTTTGAGTTAGTATCTGGGAGTGGAATACTGACCTAGATAAATGCAGATAATGGATAAGAAACTGGCAAATTGCTTTAAAAAATGTTTGTACCCTTTTGCATGTCTTCCAATAACATGTGAGAATTCATTGTTCTGCATTCTTATTAGCTCTTAGTATTGTCCATTTGTTTGACTTTTGCCGTTCTATTAAGTGTGGAGTTTATTATGGTTTTACTCTACATTTCTCTGGTGACTGATGATGCGGACCATTATGATGTGGATGGGTTTATTTGCTACTCATATATCTTCTTTGGTGAAGTGTCTATTCAAATCTTTGCCCATTTTCAAATCGGGTTGTTTTCTTATTATTGAATTTGAGAATTCTTCATATATTCTGGATACAAGTCTTTATCGGACAGGTGTTTTCTAAATATTTTATCTTAGTCTGTGGCTAGAAGTGACATTTTATTGAGTTTCTTAGAAGTCCAACTTATCTTTTTTTTTCTATTATATTAATGGAGACATGTATAAGAAATCTTTGCTTAATCCAAGTTCACAAGGATTTTCTCATTTTTTTTCTAGAAGTTTTATTATTTTCAGCTTTATGTTTATGTCTATGAATCATTTTGAGTTAATTTGTGTCAAGTTAGAGGTATGGATTAAGATTCATTTTTTAACACAAGGATGTCCAATTGTTCCAACATTATTCATTGAAAAGATTACCCTTTCTTCATTGAGTGACCTTTGTAAATTTGTCAGAAATCAACTATTCATAAATCTGGTTCTATTTCTGAGCTTTCTGTTATAGTCCATTGATCTGTGTGTCTGTCTACTGATATGATCATGTGATTTTTTTTTTTTTAGCCTATTGATGTAATGGATTACATAAACCGATTTTTAAATGTTGTATCAGGCTTCCATACCTGTTATTGATTTCTAGTTTAATTTCATTGTAATTGAGAGCAGACATTATATAACTTTTATTTTAAATCTGTTTAGGTGTGTTTATAGCCCAGAGTGTGATTTATTTTGGTGACTGTTCCATGGAATCTTGAGAAAATGTGTATTTTGTTGTTTTTGGATGAAATACTAGTCTATAGATAGCAACTGTATTCAGCTGATCAATGACGTTGAGTTCAGTACAGTCCTTACTGATTTTCTGCCTGCTGAATCTGTCTATTTCTGATAGAGGAGTGTTGATGTCTTCAATTATGATAGTTGATTCATCTATTTCTCTTTGTAATTCTGTTAATGTTTGCTTCATGTAGTTTGACACTCTGTTAGGTGCATACACATTAAGAACTGGGAATAGCTACCTACTCCAGTATTCTTGCCTGGAGAATTCCATGGATACAGGAGCCTGTCAGGCTACAGTCCATGGGGTCCAAAGAGTTGGACATGACTGAGCAACTTTCATTTTCACCTTTTTATAGAATTGACCTCTTTATCATGATGAAATGCTTTTCTTTACTCCTAATAATTTCCCTTGGTTTGTCTGCCAAATGAATGAATATTCTGGCTTTCTTTAAGTTGTTAGCATGTTATGTTGTTTTTCCCTGGTAGTCCAGTGCTTAAAACTCTGTCCGTCTAAAGCAGGGGGCACTGGTTCAATTCTTGGTTGGGAATTTTCACATACAGTGTGGCCAAAAATAAAACAAAGCAAAGTCTCAGTTGTTTTATTTTTCATCCATACTTTTAATCTATATACATCTTTATATTGAAAGTGGGTTTCTTGTAAACAACAAAGAGTTGGTCTTGTGTTTGGTCCACTCTGACAATCTATTATTGGTGCATTTATTTATTTATTAACATTTCTTTATGGACTATTTTTAAAGTCTTTATTGAATTTGTTACAATATTGCTTCTGTTTTATGTTTTGGTGTTTTGGCCATGAGGTATGTAGGATCTTAGCTCCCCAGCCAGGGATCCAACTCATACTCCCTGCATTGGAAGGTGAAGTCCTAATCACTGGACCACCAGGGATCACTGACATTCAAAGTTTAATTATTGATATAGCTGTATTAATATCTATCATATTTTGTCACTGTTTCCTATCTGTTACCTGTTTCTATTTTTTGTTTTCCATTTTTTTTCCTGCTGTGTGATTTGTGATTTTGAGTATTTGATTTCAGTTTCTCTCCTTTGTTAGCATATTGGCTGTATTCTTGTTTCTGCTTTTTTAAACTTTATTTAGTGGTTGCCCTAGAGTTTGCCACATACACTTACAACTAAAGTCCACATTCAAATAATGCCATAGCACCTCATTGGAAATAAGAGTACCTTATAATAAAATAATTCTAACTCCTCCCTCCTGTCTCTTATGTCATTGCTATTTTTCATTTAACTTACAAAAGCATACAGAAATGTGAATACACACACACAATGCACAAGCATCCATAATTGAATACATTGTTGGTATTATTTTGAACAAACCGTTATTATTAAATCAACTAAGAATAAGAGAAACAACAGGATTTTGTTGTAAGAAAACTGCATTTTTTTAGTATCTCAAAGTATACTTCCAGACCATGAGACATGCTAGATATAAAGAAGGTTACATCAGAATTAACAAAAAAAAAAAACTAGTCAACTACTTAAGAAGTTATGAAAAACTAAGTATTTATGCAATTAATAGCTTCTAAATAAATAAAAATTAGGATTAAGGAGACATAAACCCATAACCATAGTTGTTTAAACACTATTTTAATAATTGATAGAAGAAGAAAATAGTCTCTCAGGATATTTATATTTGAAAAACTTGTCAAGTTTACCAATATGACTTACAGGACGTTTATAGAACATTATACCAAACAGTATAGAAGAACCAAATGGCAACCCACTCCAGTGTTCTTGCCTGGAGAATCCCAGGGACAGAGGAGCCTAGTGGGCTGCCGTCTATGGGGTCACACAGAGTCAGACATGACTGACGCAACTTAGCAGCAGCAGCACACCAAACAGTAACAGAAAACGTGTTCAGTTTAAGTATACAAAGAGCTTTCATCAAAAGAAAACCATAAGCTAAGCCATAAAACAAATCTCAGCAAATTTCAAACCGTACTGAAATACAGAACTTATAAAATATACTCTCTGACTATAGAAGTGTTAAATTAATCAGTATATAATAGAGAACAAACTAGTGGTTACCAGCAGGGAAAGAGAAGGATGGAGGGGAAAATAGATGTATGGGATTAAAAGGTATAAACCACTATGTATAAAATAAGCTACAAGGATATATTGTACAACACAGGGAATATAGCTAAAATTTTATAATAACAATGAGTATAATCTTTAAAAATTGTGAATGGCAATCCGCTCCAGCACTCTTGCCTGGAAAATCCCATGGATGGAGGAGCCTGATAGGCTAGTCCACAGGGTTGCAAAGAGTCGGACACGACTGAGCGACTTCACTTTCACTTTCATGTTGAACATCAGTAACATATTATACATCAAGAACACTTAAAAAAAAAATTAGTATCTAAAAGGTATCTAGAAAATTCCTAAGTGTTTAGAAATCATACCATACAGTTTTAGTTTTATTTTCTTAAACTTTTAATTTTGTATTGGGGTATAGCTGATTAATAAACAATGTTGAGATAGTTTCAGATGAACAGGGAAGGGACCTAGCCATAAATATACACGTATCCATTCTCCCCCAAACTCCCCTCCCCTCCAGGCTGCCTCCACATAACACTGAGCAGAGTTTCATGTGCTATACAGTAGGTTCTTGTTGTATACAATTTTTGACCACTATCATTTTCCTTCTTTCTACAGAACTTCTAACATTGCTTTGAAGGCAGGTCTATTGGCAACTCAGCCCCTCAATTTTTGTTTGTATCAGAAATCTTTATTTCTCTTTCACTTTTGAAGGATAATTTCACAGGGCACAGACCTTTAGGCTCAGTTGCGACCCCATGGACTGCAGCACACCAGGCCTCCCTGTCCATCAACAGCTCCTGGAGTTTACTCTAACTCATGTCCATTGAGTTGGACATCTAGCTCATCCTAGCTAGCTCATCCTCTGTCGTTCCCTTCTCCCACCTTCAATCTTTCCCAGCATCAAAGTCTTTTCAAATGAGTCAGTTCTTTGCATCAGGTGGCCAAAGTATTGGAGTTTCAGCTTCAGCATCAGTCCTTCCAGTGAATATTCAGGACTGATTTCCTTCAGGAGTGATTGGTTGGATCTCCTTGTAGTCCAAGGGACTTTGAAGAGTCTTCTCCAACACCACAGTTCAAAAGCATCAGTTCTTTGGCGCTCAGCTTCCTTTAGTCCAACTCTCACATCCATACATGACTACTGGAAAAACCATAACCTTGACTAGATGGACCTTTGTTGGCAAAGTAATGTCTCTGCTTCTTAATATGCTGTCTGGATTGGTCATAGCTTTTCTTCCAAGGAGTGATTTTTAATTTCATAGTGGTAATCATCATATGCAGTGATTTTGGAGCCCCCCAAAATAAAAGTCTGCCACTGTTTCCACTGTTTCCCCATCTATTTCCCATGAAGTGATGGGACCAGATGCCATGATCTTCATTTTCTGAATGTTGAGCTTTAAGCCAACTTTTTCACTCTCCTCTTTCACTTTCATCAAGAGGTTCTTTAGTTCTTCTTCACTTTCTGCCATAAGGGTGGTATCATCTACATATCTGAGGTTATTGATATTTCTCCTGACAATCTTGATTCCAGCTTGTGCTTCATCCAGCCCAGCATTTCTCATGATGTACTCTGCATATAAGTTCAATAAGCAGGGTGACAATATCCAGCCTTGACTTACTCCTTTTCCTATTTGGAACCGGTCTGTAGCGAGTTTTTTTTCTCTCAACACTTTAAATATTTCAGTCCACTAATTGTATGGTTTCTGAGAAGTCAGATATAATTCTTATCTTTGTTCTTCCATAGGTAAGGTATTCTTCTGACTTTTTGGCATTTTTAAAAAATCTTTTATTTTCTGTAGCTTGAAAATGATATGCCTGTGGGTAGGGTTTTTTTTTTTTTTTTTTTTTACCATTTATCCTGTTTGGTGTTCTCTAAGCCTCCTGTCTGGGGTTTGGTGTATGACATGAATTTGGGGAAATTCTCAGCCATTGTTATTGCTTTAGATAGTTCTTCTGCTTCTTTCTCCCTTTATTATCCTTCTCATATCCATGTCAGATGTATTGCACCTTTTGTAATAGTTTCACAGACCTATATTTTGTAGTCATTTGTTCTTTTTGCTTTTCTGTTTTTTTGAAGTCTATTGATATATCCTCTAGCCCATAGACACTTTCCTCAGCTGCGTCTAGTCTATTAATAAGCCTGTTGAAGGCATTTTAAAATTTCCTTTATGCTTTTTTTCTATTATCTAGGATTTCTTTTTGGTTCTTTCTTAATATTTCCATCTCTCTGCCTACATTGCCCATCTGTTCTTGCATCCTGTCTGCTTCATCCATTAGAACCAATGGCATATTAATTGCAGTAGTTTTAAATTCCCAGTCTGATAATTCCAAAATCTCTGCTGTATCTGGTTCTAATGCATATCTGATTCTTCATATTGTGTTTTTTTGCCTTTTGGTGTGCCTTCTAATTTTTTATTGATAAGCTGGACATGACGTACCAGGTAAAAGGAATAGCTGTAAACAGACATCTAGGTATGTGGTGGTGAGGTGTGGGAGAGGGGAGCATTCTTTAGTCCTATGATTAGGTCTCAGTCTTAAAGTTTATGCCTTTGGACTGCGAACTTTACAACTATTTGGATTTTTTTTTCTACCCATGTAAGTGGGACAGAATAGCTAGAGTTGGCTGGAGCTCAGTATTCCCTTCTCCAGGTCAGTTAGGCTCATGAAAATACTCCAGCAGGTTAGGCTCTAGTTTACTAGTTTTCCCTGATGGTGGGCCTTGTTAAGAATGAGTTCTCTGGTATATTTCAACATGATTCCTTTTTTCTTCCTGCCAGAAGCAAAAGGGGATTTTTCCTCCACTATTTACTATGGGAATGAGGTCAAACACCTGAAAGTTAATCTCACAATATTATGGGGCTACCTATAACTGGGTCCCTCTGGAGTTTTCAACCCTCTGAGTTGTCCACACAGAGTCTTTAGCAGTTTGGTGGCTACAGTTCAGGTTTTCCTAAACCAGCACCTGTTTCAGGGGTAGTTTCTGCTCATGAATCTCTGCTCCAGTAAAACATGACTCCCTCTGTTCACCTGTCTGACTCTCCAGTCTTGGGGGCAGTGGTTTGCTCTGTGTTCTCCCCTCTCTTAGGAATCCAAGAAGACCTGTTGCTTTTTCAGTGTATTCAGATATTTACTTGTTAGGTTTGAATGTTGGCTCCGTACATGTAGAACTGGAAAACCAGAAGTCTCTATTGTTTCATATTCTCAGTTCCATTAATTTCTGCCCATTTATTATTTCCTTCCTTCTGCTTGATTCTTTTTTTTTTTTTTTTTTTTTCTGGCCACACCTCGAGGCTTGTAGGATCTTAGTTCCTCAACCAGGAATTGAACCTGGGCCCTTGGCAGTGAAAGCATGGAGTCGTAATCATTGGACCGCCAGGGCATTCTTTGCTTATTGTTTCTTAAGATGGAAGCTTACATAATTGATCTGAGATCTTTCTTCTCATCTATTATAACCTTTACGGGTTTCTCCAGTGGCTCAGCAGGTAAAGAATCCACCTGTAATGCAGGAGATACAGGAGTTGTAGGTTCGATCCCTGGGTTGGGAAGATCCACTGGAGGAGGGTATGGCAACCCACTTCAGTGTTCTTGCCTGGAGAATCCCATGGACAGAGGAGCCTGGCAGGCTGTAGTCCATGGGTCACAAAGAGTTGGACACCACGGAAGTGACGGAGCATACACACACATTACATTATAATGTGTAATATAAACACTACTGCTAAATATTCTAAGTATGTACAGTCTCCCACAAATTTTGATATATTGTTTTCATTTTAAGACATCTTTTAATTTCCCTTGTGACTTCCTTTTTGACACGAGTAATTTAATTTTAAAATATTTGGGGGATTTTCCAAATAGTTTCCATTATTAATTTCTAGTTTTATTACATTGTGGTCAGAGAACATACTTGGTATGACTGCAGTTCCCTTAAATTTGTTGAGGTTTGTTTTACGCCCTGGAAAACAGTCTTCCTTTATTAATGTTTCACATGCAGTTGGGAAAGAAAGGCTTTGAACTGATTAAAATTTTTACCTGAATTTTTCTTAACCTCATTGTAAGATGACTTGGGTCTTTCTGTGTGTCCTGCTATAGATGACCAGTACTTATGTTCTGTGTCCTGGAAAAAGGCCTGCTACTGCTGCTGCTGCTGCTGCTAAGTCGCTTCAGTCGTGTCCGACTCTGTGCGACCCCATAGACGGCAGCCCACTAGGCTCCTCCGTTCCCGGGATTCTCCAGGCAAGAACACTGGAGTGGGTTGCCATTTCCTTCTCCAATGTATGAAAGTGAAAAGTGAAAGTGAAGTCGCTCAGTCGTGTCCGACCCTCAGCGACCCCATGGAGTACAGCCTACCAGGCTTCTCTGTCCATGGGATTTTCCAGGCAAGAGTACTGGAGTGGGGTGCCATTGCCTTCTCTGGGGAAAAAGCCTGCTTTTCCTTAATTACAGGCTGCTTGATTGTCCTGCAAACTCAGTGCTCTGCTGGGTTGAAGGGAATTATGATTTTATATTTCATCTGGATTTTTATTGCTGTTAATGTGGGAGCAATGAGCATTTCAGTCCCTCCCCCCGCCCAGTTCCTATATTCTAGGAACATGTGAAAATCCTAAAATTAAAAAAAAAGTGGAGTGGGACTTTTAGGACACCAGGAGACTTAGGCAATCAAAGTGTTGTTCCATTGCTCCTTTATTATCTTCCCAATACAATATTTAAAATCATTCAAATTTTTCCTCATATGTCTTTTAGCTCCTGGCTAGTGAGATTTCTTCTTGGTTGGCTTAGACATTCTGGAATACCCACTTTTTTACTAGGAGCAGATGCACTGGATTTTGCCTTCTGAGTTCTTTTATTACCATTCTTATGGCAGAAATAATTGGCAGAGATGATACCTAACCAAAACTTCTGTGATCTCATTTGAGACTGGGTCAGTGGGCAGGTTTCTGCTTTTTTTTTTTTTCCAGTAGCAACATTAACTAATAAAAAAACAACACATGGTATTATATTTGTTGAAATATTTGAGATCTGTCCTCTAGGAAAGATGCACACACAGGTTAGGGTGACTTACTTCAGAACTGTTCATTTCATTTTTTCCCCATGGGGGATATACAAATCATTAATAATGTGGTGTTAATGTCCTAAAGAGAGGAGTGGAGCAAGGATTTCCAGAAGTGGGCAGGACATAGGGTTATTATCATAGCTCTGTGCACCGCACACTGTCAACTGAGAATATATTATCTGTTTTAGTGGTCATGGTAGCTGGTTCCCTGTTTCTTTCTCAAACTTCATCTTAACCCATTGCTCTTGTTAGTGATGAATTTGTTGGAGGAAACATGACCCATCCCTGGCCTTTAGTACATGAAGTCTGTCAAGGGACTTTTAAGAAAGGCTTATTGCTTCAAAGGAGACGAAAAGAGATAGCCCTTTTCTTTTTCAGGATATTGTTATCTGGATGTGATATGGAACTACTAAAAAACACTGTAGTCACAAGAGTCAGATCTCTACTGCTGCTGCTGCTAAGTCACATCAGTCGTGTCCGACTCTGTGCGACCCCATAGACGGCAGCCCACCAGGTTCCTCCATTCCTGGGATTCTCCAGGCAAGAACACTGGAGTGGGTTGCCATTTCCTTCTCCAATGCATGAAAGTAAAAAGTGAGAGTGAAGTTGCTCAGTCATATCCAACCCTTAGCGACCCCATGGACTGCAGCCTTCCAGGCTCCTCCGTCCATGGGATTTTCCAGGCAAGAGTACTGGAGTGGGGTGCCATTGCCTTCTCCACAGATCTCTACAGTGAGGGGAAGAGAACTGAAAACATCCTTGCTTCTCAGTGCCAACACTTGAGCACCTGAATAAACAGTCCTAAGGCCACCCTACCTCTGGATCCCTTGCATGTGCAAGCATAGACTTCCTTATCATTTAAGCCAATATGGTTATTGGTGTTGAAAGCATCCTCACTGATACCTAAAAATAAATAATAGTTTTCTTCAAATATAGATACATAATAAGTAATAGTATTCTCTAAATATATGTAAATGCTATTGTGGATAATAAAATACAAATTCATTTTTAACATTATCAGAGTCAACGTAGCCCTCTGGCATAGCCTAATTTTCCAACCAGTTGATTCCAAAAGTACAAGTATCATGATATAAAACTCTACAAAATATTCTGACCTTCAGAAGAGATATTTATATCTCCAAGAGTTGAGAGTGACTCACGTAAATGTAAAGGCTCAAATGTACCTCCCTCATTGTGAAGGCCACACAGACACCTAGTTTTCACAAGTACCATGAAGAGATTAAACAGTCTCAGAAGAACGCTAGACTCTGAGACTAATTTTAGTTAAAAATGGGCATGGTTCTAATATTAATATCATAAAATCTTGGAGCTCAAAGAGGTCTTAGAGATCAACCAACAATGATGCAAGTGAAAAAATTGATAATCAAATAGACTGAATAAGTTGCTGAATGTAATTAATGGTAGAATCAAGACTAGAATACAGATCTTTCGTTTGCTTCTTCATGCTATGGCATTTGAGAAAATTATTTAAGATGATTTTAAGTATCCTAAATACCGAGGAACTTCAAGAATCACCCCCAAATTTGTGGCCCAAATCTATGCTATTAAAATCCTGTGAAAGTTCTAACAATTCTCAATTATGAGGTTAAACAGAATAATCCTGCTTTTGCTAACTTTTTCCACCCACTATTTTCTCTGGGAAGAAATGGGCTCAGATCTCCTTCACACTAACAGGTTATTTGAAAGGGCAGGATAACTAGTGTGGCATAAAATCAAATATGTTGTATAAGGTAATGTTTTTGCAACTTACATTTATCAGACTGTATGCATTTCATCTATATTAAAATAACTGCTGCAGGAAGAGTACCTGAAATGGGGTACTAAAATTTAATAATTTCTGATTATCTCAAATACTCAACCTCTCTGGAATAGCTAAAGAACTCAATTAAACTTTTCAATGGCAAAAAGGTAAAAATCCAGAAGCAGTCCTTCTTTTTCCCTAGAAGCAACAAGAAGCAACATTAACTTCAATATAAGTTTTTCATAATAATCCTATGTAACTTGCAAGAGTATTATGAGGTTCAAGAAGTAATCAATTAACAATATATTATCATAACTTAAACAACATTTTTTTAAAATAACATTTTAATAGGTAGTTTTGAAAGGAAGTCACCAATCTAAACTGAAAACCTGGGAAAACAAACCCAGACTGAAAAGAAATATCCCAGTTGATGGCTTGCCATATTGATTTACTATATATAGAAGCCTTGCCAATATTCAAGCCTGTCTGCTTTCTTAGGGATAATTCATGGGTAGAGAATAAGGTTCTTGGCACAGGAAAAGCACAAAAGGGGACTTTTCCTTAAAGGGATAAAAATGTAGCAGGTATGTGACCTTTGAGTTTCCACTTTTGGTTTGTCTGGGTTAACTCAGGCATCTGAGAAAGGATTGAGTGAGTTAAGTTGTTTACATGAAACTTAACTTATTCAATCAACCTCTGAAGATTTTTTAGGTGAGGAGAGAGACACGAATGGAAGACAGAAGAAAAGAGAAGAGTTTTCTCTGATGCTCAGACAAATGGGGCTGGGGGTGGAACAGGGTGGGAGGGAACTTGCATTAGTTTCAAGATCTGATAAGTTAATACTCAAAGGGGATTTTATCATAAAAGCTGGAAAGTCTGAAACAGAAAGTTAATTTCATTTGATCTCACACCACACAAAAGCTCCACAGTAATGATCTACTTGTACTCCCAGTTCTTACAGCCCATCAGATTGCCAGCTTTATCATCCCAGAATAGCCTCAGGCTTGTTCTAGGGCCCAGAAAACTCATGGGAAGAGATGTAAAGATATCATTGGCTATTTTGCAAAATCAGTATAGTGTTAAGCCTGACAATAAAGCTAAAGAACCTAAGCTTCTTTAAACTACTTGGAGAGAAGGTGTTACAGGTAGCCATGGATTTCCTCTCCCCATATAAAGGTGGAAACTGTTCTGCCACTCCGAGATCAGTACCCAGTTAGAGAAAGAAGAACACAAATCAGAAAAGCTAACATCCCATGGGTGAGACTGGGGAAAACAATTTGATATCGATTGATATCAAAGGGCCAACCTCAAAGTTTAATGTCTATGGACACCATTCTGGCTGTTCTGCTTATTGAAACTGAGAGTCTTGACTTGACCCTGTTCCCCTATGTGGGGTACCTCTGGCCACTTGTCCTGTGTGTGTCTTCAGCATCTGCCCATTTTTTTCTCTCTGTGTCTCGTAACAGTTTGATTTTCTTAAAATACTTTTTTTTTTTTAAAGTCCTTGGAGAAATGGGCCAAGTTTTATCTTTTCACTGTATTCCTAATATTGAACACAGTGACTGTAGTATAAGGGGCATTGAATAAAACCCCTTTCTCTCTCTCTCCCTCTCTTGCTCCCGATTAGTATTCACAACGACTCCTACTTACCTCCACAGAAGCCCTGCTGCATTTAAACTCACCGTGTTAAAAGCCAGACTTGTTACTTCCCTTTCTCTCTCCTCAGTCATAGTCGTGATGGTCTACAGGGCAGGGTCTGTATCAGGCCCCCTGTGACTATTCAGAAAATATTTTAAATGGAATGAGGAATGAAACAAGGAAAAAGAGAACAGAAAGCAAGTATGAGGGAAAAGTAGTAAAATAAAGAGGGGGTTCATGAAGTTAACAAAGAAAACGAAAGAGGGAAGAGGAGAGGAGGACAGTGGATGGGATGATGATAAGTGTATTTTAGATTGTTTTTCCTCAAATTGGGAGGGAGTGGATGCATCTAGAGCCCTCCACGGAAAAGTCAGAACACTTTTCTAGCTTAATCCTCTTCCCTTCCAATGTTGTATTAACAGCTTCCAATTTGGGTTAGACTCTGAGACATGCTCTGAGCGTGATGAGAGAAGTGACTGAGGGGCATGTTTCCATCTTTTAGCCATTCCTGTACATGCAGATAATAGGAGTGGTCAGGCCATTTTCCACTATGGAGCATGATTCTGTATACCAGCTGACAAAAATAGAAAAGGTGCTTGTTCCTAACCTCCTAGTTCTCAAGATGAAGCTCTGAAATGAAGCTCTGGGGTTGAAGTTCATTTGTTTTTCCCATGGGGAATGCTTCCCTATTTTCTCTTAAGTAGGTAAAGGGACAAGATCTTGCTTGCTCTCTGGTCCTGGAGTTTTTACAATCTTGTAACTTTTTGTGTGTTTTCTTTCTGGGTTCTGTTGCCAGCTTATTTTAAGTCTGATGCTCTAATCTCTTTGAATGATGACATGTCATAACTGTAACCCCAAGACATTTTCAGGTAAAGGCAAGATGCAGGCACTCCTTGATTTTATTTGTGGGAGGTACATTCTAGCCTACAGGGAAATGTGTAAGAAATATTGTTATTGTTAGGGGCTTGGTAAAATCATGCTGACATCAGGTAGTTTTGAAGGGTGCTTAGAGCTATGAAAAGAACATTTTCCAGAAAAATTATTTGTTTTCAATAGTTGTTCCAAAAAGAGGCTTAAAGGACATCTGTGATTTTTTTTTAAACTAGTGAAAGCACCTGTCATAGCTTTCTTGGCAGGAAAGCCATTAAAAATCTAGACAGTGCGTTGAAAAGCAGAGACATTACTCTGCCAACAAAGGTCCATGTAGTCAAGGCTATGGTCTTCCCAGCGGTCACGTATGGTTGTGAGAGCTGGTAAAGAAGGTGGAGTGCTGAAGAATTGATGTCTTTAAACTGTGTGCTGCAGAAGACTCCTGAGAGTCCCTTGGACAGCAAGAGGATCAAACCAGTCAATCTTAAGGGAAATCAACCCTGAATACTCATTGGAAAGATTGATGCTGAAGCTGAAACTCCAGTATTTTGGTTATCTGATGCGAACAGCTGACTCATTGGAAAAGTCTCTGATGCTGGGAAAGACTGAGGGCAGAAGGAGAAGAGGGCATTAGAGAATGAGATGGCTGGATGGCATCACAAAAGCAATGGACATGAACTTGGATGAACTTCGGGAGATGGTGAGGGACAGGGAAGCCTGGCGTGCTGCAGTCCATGGGGCCACAAAGAGTTGGAAATGATTGGACAACTGAACAACAACAACATTTCTAAGGCAGCTGCCTTCACATGCTGAGTTTCAATCTGTACACCCCAGATTCTTGGCATCCCTGGCAGAGGTTTTTCTATTGGAATAGAGAATTTCACTAAAATATGAATGGGCAAGATGTTGTGAACTAACTCCCTCAGTCAGCAATGAAGCAGGATGTGAACATTAAAGGTGGTCCCTTTCAGGTGAGACCCTGGCCCAGAAACTTGAGGCATATTCTTTTTTTGCAATCTTTTAAACAAAACAGTATGAGCACTCAGAGTCGCTTATTCACATGCTATAGACTGTATTAAGAATTTTCTGTGGGTTTCTAATATCAGTGAATACTGAAAACACAATTCAGCTTATTGCCTTCAGGGATGCTGCTCACAAGGCAATTAGGCAACATTATTGATTAGGGCTCAGTACCTCCCCATACAACTCAAAAAGTTGTCCTAAAAATTTAGAGTTCAGAGCCAACAGTTATTTTCATGTGAGAAGAACAGTGCATTCATTCTTAAGGCAGATGACATCCACCACACAGTAAATGAAATGAGCACACAGTTTATTTTGAGATGAATGTGATATTCCACACATCATTAACTCTGTGGATGGACCCTGTTTACCTTCGTGCAGTTTTAGTCACCTAAAGACAATCGGGAAAGATGTTCCCATTTGAATGCAGAGTTCCAAAGAATAGCAACATGAGATAAGAAAGCTCAGTGATCAATGCAAAGAAACAGAGGAAAACAATAGAATGGGAAAGACTAGAGATCTCTTCAAGAAAATTAGAGATACCAAGGGAACATATCATGCAAAGATGGGCACAAACAACACTAGTGGAGGTGATGGGATTCTAGTGGAGCTGTTTCAAATCCTAAAAGATGATGCTGTGGAAGTGCTGCACTCAATAAGCCAGTAAATTTGGAAAATTCAGCAGTGGCCACAGGACTGGAAAAGGTCAGTTTTCATTCCAAACCCAAAGAAAAGGAAAAGCCAAAGAATGCTCAAACTACCGCACAATTGCTTCATCTCACCTGCTAGCAAAGTTCATCCTTGCTCAAAATTCTCCAAGTGAAGCTTCAACAGTATGTGAACCATGAACTTCCAGATGTTCAAAATGGATTTAGAAAAGGCAGAGGAACCAGAGATCAAATTGCCAATATCCGCTGGATCATTGAAAAAGCAAGAGAGTTCCAGAAAAACATCTACTTCTGCTTTACTGACTATGCCAAAGCATTTTTCTGTGTGGATCCCAACAAACTATAGAAAATTCTGAAAGAGATGGGAATACCAGACCACCTTACCTGCCTCCTGAGAAATCTTTATGCAGGTCAAGAAGCAACAGTTAGAACTGTACATGGAACAACAGACTGGTTCCAAATTGGGAAAGGAGTATGTCTAGGCTGTACATTGTCACCCTGCTTATTGAACTTATATGCAGAGTACATCATGCAAAATGCTGGGCTGGATGAAGCACAAGCTGGAATCAAGATTGCCAGGAGAAATATCAGTAACCTCAGATATGCAGATGACACCACCCTTATGGCAAAAAGTGAAGAAGAACTAAAGAGCCTTTTAATGAAAGTGAAAGAGAAGAGTGAAAAATTTGGCTTAAAACTTAACATTCAGATAACAAAGATCATGGCATCTGGTCCCACCACTTCATGGCAAATAGATGGGGAAACAGTGACACACTTTATTTTTTTGGGCTCCAAAATCACTGCAGATGGTGACTGCAGCCATGAAACTAAAAGACACTCCTTGGAAGGAAAGCTATGACCAACCTAGACAGCATATTAAGAAGTAGAGACATTATTTTGCCAACAAAGGTCCGTCTAGTCAAAGCTATGTATGGATGTGAGAGTTGGACTATAAAGAAAGCCGAGTGCCAAAGAACTGATGTTTTTGAACTGTGGTGTTGGACATGACTCTTGAGAGTCCCTTGGACTGCAAGGAGATCCAACCAGTCACTCCTGAAGGAAATCAGTTCTGAATATTCCTTGGAAGTACTGATGCTGAAGCTGAAACTCCAACAGTTTGGCCACCTGCTATGAAGAACGGACTCATTGGAAAAGACCCTGATTCTGGGAAAAACTGAAGGCAAGAGGAGAAGGGGAAGATAGAGGATGAGATGGTTGGATGGGATCACCGACTCAATGGACTTGAGTTTGAGCAGGCTCTGGGAGTTGGTGATGGACAGGGAACCCTGGCATGCTGCAGTCCATGGGGTCGCAATGAGTTGACACCACTAAGCGACTGAACTGAACTGAATTGAAACACATCTGAGAACCTTGCTGTTCATAAAGCAGCTAATGCCATTCACTAGAGAACAGATTTGACCTCAGAATGGGGAAGCCTACTGGTATCTCAGTGACTTTCTCAGCCATACCTGAACCAACAGGTCATGGTGTATCACTAGGCAAGAATTTTGTCAGTAAAGAAAGAGATGTCTATATATTTGCTGTTTCTAAATAAGATTTATAAATAAAAAAAATAAATAAGATTTATGATGTGGTGGATAGAAACAACAAAGATGAGTAACAGAGGAAAAACATATAATTCAGGATATTTAGAGAACTCACATAAGCTTCAAGTAAAGAAGTATAATATAGGAGACAATCCAAATGAATGAATGTAAAAAGTTCACCCTTGCTTTGCTGCACCTCAAATTCCAGCAACACACTGCTTGGTCGTAGTGGTTGAAGACACTATGTTATTGAATAGGTAATTATCATCATGCCTGTAGGTATACAAGTAGATTAAAAAGTGTTGAAAATGGTTTTATTTTTTCCAAATAATTCCCCATAATTTTCTCATTTTAATATTTCCCATGAAGAAAAGTTTCATTAAACCTCAGGTCATTGCATATCAATCCAGTCCTTCCTAAAGTTCTAATTTAGAAAAATTAGTGTTATAATGAGACTGTACCAGTGTAATTTTGGTATTATCTGATTTAAAATGTTAGTGAACCCATCCATCTCATGACAATGAGTTGCCTTGGATGTGATCTTTGACTTTCATTATTTCTATTTGGGTTTCATTAGTTCTACCTGGGGATTGTGTTTATGTGACAAGTTTTTTGGTTATTTCTGAACACCTGTGAGTATATCTGCTTTCTCTTCTTTCAGGAAATAATCAACACTCCCAGTATGTTGTTCTTTTCAATGACTAAAAAAGTGGATGTTTCTCTAATCCAGTATCCATAATTACATATCCAACAAAGTTCACTCTAAGGCCAAAGTGAAGTTTTTAGATTTCTCCATTGTCCTGCATACCTGCTAGAAGCTACCACTATACTGCTTATCCTTAGTAAACTAAGGCAGGAAAGAACAGTTCTCTTCCCTTCCTGGCATAACATTAGTCATTTCTGAGGCTCTGCCCTGGGGAATGTACAGGGAGGAGAGGAGAAGAAATCTGCTGTCCAGATCCTCTCCATGTGAGTATGATTTATGTTCATATGGTAACATGTACTAAGCTTTTTGAGATGACTGTGCCAGGAGCAAGAGCTTACACATCCTGTCCCAAGTCTTGTGTTGATTCAGAGTGTGACTCAGTGAACCTCACTGTGGGGACTGAGGGTAGAATGGCCTATGGCAAGTCTTCCTTGAAATACTATAATAGAATCTTTCACCAGAATGTTGACACATCTAGCTGCCAAGGACAAGTGGCGGTAGGCTATCCCTAAAATTGTGGGCCTGGGAAGCAACTTCTTTTGCCCAAGTTCTTAACCCTAAAACCTTAATTACCTAATTCAAACAAATGGCTAATGACATAAAAATACATTTACATCCTATCAGGAAAACAGCTGTAATTCAAACAAATGGCTAATGGCATAAAAATACATTTACATCCTATCAGGAAAAGAGCTGTAATTAATAAAGAAGACAAAATCAGTCAGCAAGGGGAAAGAATAATTATTACAGAAACTACATGAAGCTAAGAAACCAAATACCAACTTAAACTAAAATTAAATTTAAAAATCCATTCAACTGTAGTGGTGGATATACTTCATTACATATTTGTCAAAGCTCATGGAATGTACACCCCAAAGAATGAACCCTCATGTAAACTGCAACTTTAATAATAATGTTTCAATACTCTTGCACCAATTGTAATAAATGCACCCCATCAATGACACTAGCTACTAACAGTAGAGGAAAATATGTTGTTGGTGGGAAGAGGAAGTGAGCAGGTATCTGAGATCTCTTTGTAATTTGTGCTCAATATCTCTGTAAACCTAAAAGTGCCCCTAAAATAAAGTCTATTCATACAAGGATTTTTAAAAATTATATATAATATTATACCTTCCCTGGTGGCTCAGATGGTAAAGAGTCTGCTTGCAATGCTGGGGACCCAGGTACAATCCCTGAGTCAGGAAGATCCCTTGGAGAAGGAAATGGCAACCCACTCCAGTATTTTGGCCTGAAAAATCCCATGGATAGATGAGCCTGGCAGGCTACAGTTCATGGGTTGCCAAGAGTCAGACATGACTGAGCGACTATCACACACATGTAGTATATAAAATTTAGCTAAGACATAGAAATGCTTGTTACCTTAAAACTTAAGCTTTTCTTATAAATCCAACTGAGGTCTGGGTACAGAAACCTTGGCAAGAGAGATTGGTATTCCTCATTTTTTTCTTAGCATTTCAGATTCCACTTCACAGCAATGAAGTCAATCCTTGAGATAAGCAGTTAGCAAAAATACAAATAATTAAAATTATAATCATGACACATCCTTGAACGTGAAGCATTACTTGCAAAATGCAGCTTGACTTGAACTGAAGTGTTTATCCAGGGCTTGCTTCAATAGTATGAGTCTATGTGGAGAAACCTAGACTTGGGTCCCAAAATTCATGCCATGTTCTTTGAGCCATTTTATCTTTGAATAATGAGATTTTCAAATACTTTTCTTCTATGCCTCTGGATAAACATGGTAGGGTCAGCAGGATAAACGTGCAAGAAGTAACCCTGCAGCCCCACCAAAAGATGAGGGCTGCTCAAGGCTACTCAGCAGACTGGCTTCCTGCAGTTCTCAGCAATCAGTCATGCCAGTCAATGCCTAGAAATGTGCTAGACTCGCCTACTTGTCAAGAGTAAGCAACAGACAAGTTACTCAGAGGAGTTCTGAGAGGAAGATGAGTCAAGATTTACTCATCTGTGTTTTCCAAATTTGAGCACCCACCTATTCAATCATTAACTGTGAGTTCACAGTTCTCTCCACTTGAGGATGACTGATGAAGAGCACAGGCTAAAATAGGACATGCTTCTTTGACATTTCCCATTTCCTAATCTAAATCCTTGGGATATCCTCCTATACAGTGACTCCAGGAGGTAGAGATGTACTTATTCATTCACAGCCTTTACCATAAGTAACAGAAATGTGTAACAGAACTTTTAAATTCTGTATTTATAAGGTAGTGTTTCTCTAATATAAAAGAGAGTTAGGAGATGAATGGTTGGGTTCTCCGTGGGTACTTTAGTAAAGTCTAAATTGTGCCCTAATAACCAGGACTCTAGAGCTTCAGACAAGGGGATGCTGGCAATAACAGACCATGTGCTTCTGCAAGTGGTGCAGCAGGGGGATGCCATGGTGGTATGCAGATTTCATGCTTTTTTCAGAATAGCATGAAATAAAATCACATTTAATTTTGGCACTAGGAGCAATAATATCAGCAAGAAAGTGACCAAACTACATGTTTACAAGTCTTTAAAAAACTTATGAAACAATCATTTGTTAAATATTGAAGGAACATGTAAAACAAATCAATTTACTGATGTTTTTTCTTAATATGAATTTTCTACCTATCCATCCTGATATCTGTCATCCATTAACAGATGCTGAAATTTTAAGATGAGTATACAGAAAAAAAAAAAAAAACTGGAAGCATTCAATTCCTTATTTTAATTTTTCCTACATATTTAAAAAAGATTACCCTAATTTTGATTTTACCTGTGAAACACCTTAGACCAGCTCATAGAACACTAATGTTCTATTGGAGCACAGTTTGAGAAATTTTGGCTAAATGAAACAGATGAGAAAAGTTCCCTTATCAAGCATCTCTCTTGTGCTGCCCCTGCCAGCTGCTTCCATCCTCAGCTTTCAAGTGGTGACTTCAGGCCATCACCACCTCCACCACCAGCACTACCACCTCCATCCTTGTGTTCAGGGTTACTGTCTGCCACATTCCATATTAAGCACTTCATCCACCTCACTAGATTTAATGGCATAGTTGTTGTTACCCCATTTTATACAGTATGAGGAAACACTTTTAATGAGAGCGTGAGTTAACATGGATTATAAAGGCAGAGTTGAGATTTAAGCCCTGGTATGTCTGACTCTACTATCCATTCTCTTTTTAACTGCTACCTATGCTTCCTTCATGACTCGATATACAGCAACAAGGGTGGAAAACAACAATCCATTGTATTTATAAGCCTGTCAATAAGCCCTTACATCAGGTATTCAAAAGTTTCTCAGTCACAATCTATCACTATATTATTACCCAAGGTGTCTCTGTGTCCTGTAACTGGGTTTATACACTTACAGAATATATTTAACAGAATTAGTTACAAAAAAAAGATGTTGATTGAAAAGTAGGAAGGAAGATCTATCTGGATTGTTGTGAAGACAATAACATATAGCTCAAATACCATTTTTCCCCATGAAGGTTTCCTTGACTCAACCTTCTGGGAACTCCTTAAACACTTTCCCTGTACCCTTAGCATTTTATCTCCCAGTTGAACCCCCCCAAAGTCTGCTAAGTCTTCTGTGCAGGTGCTGGGAATATAGAGATCAAAGACACAGTCCCTGATCTGAAATTCTTGTGATGATATATGTATTATGAAACCTACTGGGTGCTATAAAAGAGGAAAAACATTTAACTTTAGCTAGATGACTTGGGCAGAGGAGGAGAACGTGGGTTAATGGGAAGTGAGACAGAAAGGAGATTTCGACTCTGATCCTAGTGAGGTGGGAGGAGAAATCAAACAGAAGGAGGTGCATATGTGTTCATAGGTGTGCTTGTGTGCATGCATACACACGTGCCTGTGTTTTCCAGGCAGAAGAACCAAGTTAGATGACAAGCAGGAGAGGAGCCTGGCCTGTTATGGTAACTGTAAGCACATGATTCAAGAAGGCTTGTGTACAGGGTGTGCACTGAGAAATGGTACCAGCTCAAATCGGAAAGGTATGTTTGAGTGATTTAGTGAGGAATTTGGATTTTTATCCAGAAGAGGTCTGGGTGTCACTGGAGAATTTAAACATCTTTGGAACAATCATCCTGGCAGTAACGTAGAGAACAGATGGACCTGGTAAGTGAGATGCACAGAGAAAGCAGGGTGCAAGTCTAGGAGTCGGATGTGCAGGCACCCAGGCTAGAGCTTGGGCAGCGCTATTGATGCTGAAGAAGAGGAGTGAGAGACAAAATATATTTAGGCAAATAAAATGAATAAATGGGACAAAAGAAAAGCAATCTCAGTTTTTCAGATAAATAAAACTTACTTACCTTCTTCTGTTGTCCCTGAAATGACTCACATTTCTTTACTTTTTCCAGAGGTTGTACTATTGGTAAAAAGCACAGTTAGCAGAATGAATAGAATTAGTGTTCTTAGAAGCAGCCCAACATATATCCAAGCCAGGCTTCAGCAATACATGAACCGTGAACTTCCACATGGTCAAGCTGGTTTCAGAAAAGGCAGAGGAACCAGAGATCAAATTGCCAACATCCACTGGATCATCGAAAAAGCAAGACAGTTCCAGAAAAAACATCTATTTCTGCTTTATTGACTATGCCAAAGCCTTTGACTGTGTCAGTTCAGTTCAGTCGCTCAGTCGTGCCCAACTTTTTGCGACCCCATGAATTGCAGCACACCAGGCCTCCCTGTCCATCACCAACTCCTGGAGTTCACCAAAACTCATGTGCATCGAGTCGGTGATGTCATCCAGCCATCTCATCCTCTGTCATCCCCTTCTCCTCCTGCCCCCAATCCCTCCCAGCATCAGAGTCTTTTCCAATGAGTCAACTCTTTGCATGAGGTGGCCAGAGTATTGGAGTTTCAGCTTTAGCATCATTCCTTCCAAAGAACACTCAGGACTGATCTCCTTTACAATGGAGTGGTTGGATCTCCTTGCAGTCCAAGGAACTCTCAAGAGTCTTCTCCAACACCACAGTTCAAAGGCATCAATTCTTCGGTGCTCAGCTTTCTTCACAGTCCAACTCTCACATCCATACATGGCCACTGGAAAAACCATAGCCTTGATAGACGGACTTTTGTTGGCAAAGTAATGTCTCTGCTTTTGAATATGTTTCTAGGTTGGTCATAACTTTTCTTCCAAGGAGTAAGTGTCTTTCAATTTTATGGGTGCAATCACCATCTGCAGTGATTTTGGAGCCCCCCAAAATAAAGTCTGACACTGTTTCCACTGTTTCCCCATCTATTTCCCATGAAGTGGTGGGACCAGATGCCATGATCTTCGTTTTCTGAATGTTAAGCTTTAAGCCAACTTTTTCACTCTCCTCTTTCACTTTTGTCAAGAGGTTTTTTAGTTCCTCTTCACTTTCTGCCATAAGGGTGGTATCATCTGCATATCTGAGGTTATTGATATTTCTCCCAGCAATCTGGATTCCAGCTTGTGTTTCTTCCAGCCCAGCGTTTCTCATGATGTACTCTGCATAGAAGTTAAATAAGCAGGGTGACAATATACAGCCTTGACGTACTCTTTTTCCTATTTGGAACCAGTCTGTTTTTCCATGTCCAGTTCTAACTGTTGCTTCCTGACCTGCATATAGGTTTCTCAAGAGGATCACAATAAACTGTGGAAAATTCTGAAAGAGATGGGAATACCAGACCACCTGACCTGCCTCTTGAGAAACCTATAATAGAAAGAGTTGTAAACATCAACGTATGTCATTTGCATTCACTAAAACTTGTGTTCAAACAAAAATCCCAAATGCTTCCCCATTTTCCCCAATTTAAACTGACAACCCAAGATTATATCATGTTTAGTACAGATGCAAGCAACCTCTCCTTCACAGTTTGTGACCACAGCCCATTTCACTTGCAATTCACTGCATACAGCAACAAAAATTAGCAAATAAAAGATTTGGAAGGCCAAAGAAAAATCAAGTAGATGAGGTCTGTGTCTTAACAGCTTTACTAATTTAAAACTTCACCTATGGTAAAATGTGGCTTATCTCACTTATAATATACAATCAAGTTTAACATGATTATTAGGATACTATATCAGCCCTAAGAAAGTACACGTATATCTACTAAATTCATGTTTACATCATAAAATGTTAATCATAAAATCATGAACTTCCAAATCCTTTTTAGTCAGTTATATCAAAGGCTCTGAAGAACACGAAGGATGCTTTTCTCATTAAGGAGGAAATCATGATTTTCTCAGAATTTCGCCCTAATTAAGTGGGCTCAGGTCTCATGGTGTTTGATCTGCTATTTTGATCTCAAAACCCAGGTTAAATCTGCAGAATAATTTGTAGTATGGAGTAAACAAGCCTAGGAATTGGTAATCTGTTATAAAAATTGTATTTTAAAATACAGTTTTGTTTTGCTTTTTTTTAAGGGCAAGAAACACATAGTAAAAATATCTCACTGCCTTCCCTTTCTCCTTCCCTCTCCTCCTACATAATTCTTGGCAGTCAATTTTGAGCTTTTGAGGACAGATTCAGTTACCAGCATAGTGGTCCAGAAGAGCTTCCTGTAATATTAGCTTGAGTATTGATTGAAAGATGATGCATTTGGAAGGTTTGCCTTGAGAACTGCTAATTAGTATTTGTAAATTTGAGTCTCATAGGTATTCTCAATAGTCCACGTGTAATTCTTACCAGTAGTCTTTCAAACCTGTGGTAACATGCTACTTTCACTCCTTAAAATTAAGTGACTTCAGGTACTGGCTCACCATATCTTGATATCACTGATATTCATGAACTTCTTTTTCTGAAATGGATTCTCTTCCTAGAGTTTACTTTGGGGACTTAATCCCATTCTGAGTGCAGAAGAATCTACCTAGATTGAGGGGAACAGTAAACCTGATTCTTTCAAACTATAAAAATAGAAAGTATTTATAGGGTTGTATTGGTGGGTAAAACTGGTTGATTGATTCATCCTAAAACCTAGTGACTGAAAATAAATTGCTATCCTTGTAGATAGTTATTGGAATGAAATAAAGTCCGGTTTACATACCTTCAAAACCTCAGGAAAATAGATCTGAGTGAAAATAATATGCACTGGGAAACTGCTTTTTTTTTAAAGAGGAGCATCTTGCCAAAGATTCAAACTCATTACTTTTGGGGTAGCTTAATTGCACAAGCTTTATGCTAATTATTGTTATATTAAAATATTTGGCAGCCTAACAAAAATCTTAAACTTGTACATGCACGTTCAAAATACCCTGTTTCAATGGCCCAGAGTTAGACTAGGAAAGCGTTTCAGAGAATGCCAACCTGTAGTAATGTTGTTGTTGTTTTTTTCCTTTAAAACAGCAGTTTATAATTTATAATTTCTTAGGAACTTGCTTAACAAATATGTACGTGATTAGTTGCTTGCCCTCCAAAACCCAGCTCCATGTTCTTTGGTATCAAGGGATGCTTCCTGCCAAATGACAGGCTTTCAAAAGTCAAGAAGACCGTCTTTGCTGGTGAGTGTTATTCCTGCACTTGGTATGAATTTCACTCTCAGCACATCTTTGGCAGCATAAAGGTTGAGTTATTAATATCCAGCATTTATAAAAAGGTACAGATTCACAAGTTATAAACAAGTATGAGGAAGACAGTAAAACCAGTACAATGGAGTACTGTGGAGTATTGACAAGAATTTAAGTAACTTTCTCAATGATTTAAAAAGAAGATAAAAGTTGGAAAGTGGCTACAAAGAAAAGGATAATTTGACTCAGAATTTGTAACTTACAAAAAGTGAAAAATAACTGAGATGATATAGGCACTTGATAGCTGCTATAATAATAACCATAGTGACATACGGGGAAATTTTGGGAGGTGGAAAGTTGGGAAGAGCTTGAGCTAAAAGTGTACACTGTTGAATGAAAAGCATTACCTGTCTTAATCTTCTGTTAATAAAGTTTAAATAGCTGAATGAAGTCTTGGACAAACATGTGAGGGTGAATATAGGCTCTATTCTATGCTCTTTTTCCAGGATCCTTTCTATGGGAGGGATATTTTTTTACCACAAAATATAGTGATATCATTTGCCAAATGTGGGTCATCAACATCATCACTAAACTTCATACATTATTTTTTGGAGAGCCACAGATGTGTGATAGAGGTGGAGAGCTGGGCAATGTTGATATCACTGGCAAGCAGTGTAATTTAGACACAGTGTGGGGTTAGTGAGCACTAGCCATAATTTTGGAGGTGGAAGGGAGAGGAACAGGAAGAGGTGCTTTTGTCAAGTTGTCTTCCTCACCTTTGACCATGCTTCTCCAAGGGATCCTCCCTGGGGAGTCAGACCTCATGGTCAGAGGTTCTGGCATTCAGTGGGTTTCGTATTGCTCATAAACGTCCATGATGAAAATAGAAGACATCTTATGTTGCCTTTGGGAGCAGTGGCAAAGGGATCAAGTTTCAGTCTAGCTCTTAGATCCTGAAAGAAAGTGAAAGTGTTAGTCACTCAGTCATGTCTGACTCTTTGTGACCCCACGGACTGCAGCCCACCAGGCTCCTCTGTCCATGGAATTCTCCAGGCAAGAATACTGGAGTGGATGGCCATATCCTTCTCCAGGGGATCTTACTGACCCAGGGATTGAACCCGGGTCTCCTGCATTGCAGGCAGATTATTTACTGTCTGAGCCACCAGGGAAATCCTTAGATCTTGAGCTGAACCAGAAAATTCCTGGTTATACACTAATTCACAGATTTACTCTACTGCTACAGATAGCGCTAGTGGTAAAGAACCCACCTACCAATGCTGGAGACAGGGGTTTCATCCCTGGGTTGGTAAGATCCCCTGGAGGAGGGCATGGCAACCCATTCCAGTATTCTTGCCTGGAGAATCCCATGGACAGAGGAGCCTAGTGGGCTACGGTCCACAGGGTCACAAAGAGTTGGACACAACTGAAGCAACTTACGATGCATACGTACCATCAAAGTTTGGCAAGATATGGAAGAGCAGAAGCCAAAAGGTCGACAGTGTCCTAGAACATGGTAGAATGGTCTCTTAACTCCTTATTTTCCTGGTACTAACATACATTCTTAAGGCATCCCAGGAGGCTCAGTGGTAAAGAATCCACCTGCCAATGCAGGAGATACAGAAGATGCAATTCAATCCCTGGGTCAAGAAGATCCCCTGAAGGAGGAAATGACAACCCACTCCAGTGTTCTTACCTGGAAAATCCTGTGGACAGAGGAACCTGGAGGGCTACAGTCCATGGGGTCCCAAAGAGTTGGATACAACTTAGCGACTGAGCAATGGACATTCTTACTCCTCCATCTTAAAAAAGCATCACATCTTTTATATTCTCAAGACTAAAACAGTAATAAGAAGTGAGAGTAGAAAAGTGAGTTGACTTCTTTGTCAGCACTTCAAACAGATTTCAATACTGTGAAATTATCTTGGGAGTTGTTATCTCTCAAACTTCAGGTGGTTAAAGATGATTATAAGACATGTTCTGTTGCTTGAGGATTTGCTGACATCTATTGCCTTTTTTTCCCCTCTGAATAGGTGTAGGGGTGACATTTCTGAGTTAATAAAGGATTTGAGAAAGATGTGGCCTTGAGCAATACTTTTATTACCATTACTTTTCCACAATCTAGCTCTCTGCCACGACCCTCCCACTCACCCACACCCTACCCCCTTCCTCACAGCTATTAATCTAACCTGAATCACTCTATTCTTCTCCAAGAGAACACACCCCACTAATAGCAGTGAATCAGACACTCTTACTTCTCTAGTCTCTAATGCACTTGACAAAATGCCAGATCTAATAGAATAAAAGGACAGGAACTTCATGTGAAAGGATCTCTTTAGGTTCTTGTTCAGTATACTACCCTCAACATTAGTTACCAGATCAATTTTCTGGTTGCCTGGTGGTAAACAGGTTTTTATCATTGATCTTCCACATATCTCCATGCTTGAAGTAGTCATTCTACTCAGTGAGGCAACCATTCAGGCATGCCTAATATCTAATTCAAGGGCTCTTCCATCTTGAAGCTGAAAACAAAATCCTCTCTTTTTAACCTGATGAAAAAATATTAAAGAGTTTACTCTCAAAGAACACCCTTTGATAACAGTCTTCAATGGTCTCTGCAAGTAAATCAATTAAACATTACAGAATTCCACTTAAGATATCTAAGCAATAGCAAAAAGAAATAGAATTAGTTTCAAAAAAGAAATAGTCTGTCAATTATTTAAAGGGAAATTTATAACGGCACACTAAAACACCTATCTTCATCATGGATAGGTCTGTAGGATGAGACTTGAATTCATGGCAGGAGAAACCTAGTTTTTTAAATCAATTTTTATTGGAGTATAGCTGCCTTGCAATGTTGTATTAGTTTCTGCTATACAGCAAAGTGAATCAGTTATATGTATACATATATTCCCCCTTTTTTGGATTCCTTCCCACTTGGGTCAGCACAGAGCACTGGGTAGAGGGGTAGAGCTCCCTGTGCTCAGTAGGTTCTCGTTAGTTATTTATTTTATACATAGCAGTGTACATAGGTCAATTCCAATCTTCCAGTACTTCCCACCCTCACTTCCCCCCTTCTATGTCTATGTCTCTATTTCTGCTTTGCAAATAAGTTCATCTCTATCATTTTTCTAGATTCCACATATAAGCGACGTTGTATGATATCTGTTTTTCTCTTTCTGACTTACTTCACTCTGTATGACAGTCCCTAGAGGAGAGTCTTTCAACTTATATACCAGTGTCATAAGAAATATTGAACACTAGTTGAGAGAATTTAGTAGGCCTTCTTGTGAGTGTTATACTGTTTAACTTGTTCTAATGTACTTTATAAATCAACTTTATCATGTGGATTATATACATTTCTTCACCCAAGTGAATTTGAATTCTGGTTTTAAAAGTGTGTATTTATATTTTAATTGTTAAAAAATACCTATGGATACTAACTGTGTCTACATGATATGAACTTTGTTGTCAATAAGAAAAGTCAATGGAATGGAATCTAGGTCATCCAGAGGTGACTGTTAAGATTATTATTAATGTTAAAAATTACAAAAAAATAGTACAATAAAATTTTAAATTGTAGCTTAAAAGAGTGTGTGTGTATGTATGTGTGCTTTGCTGTATGGAGAGACAGAGAGACTATTCATTATTCTCTTTTTGCTATTAAAAAAGAAAAAACCCACATAAAGGTTTTTAGGTTTATGTCATTATCTCACCAACAATAATCATAGACAAGAATGGACAGAAGCATTTTACCACACCCTGATGAATAACAAAGTGGTGAACAGTAGCCTTGGGTATGAAATTTAAAAACACACAGAGAAAGCCTGCCTTAGGTTAATATTAATTACTATCATCACTGAATTCTACTGCTCAAATTGTTCTCTATGGTGGAGTAGGATCCTTGCCTTCTGGTTCTCTAGGGCAGGATTTTTCCTTGCCTGAAGTTTGAATATAATAAAACATACTATGTCTGAAACATACTATGAAACATACAATGTCATGTGTGGGAAACAACTACTTACAGGCCAGTAAACTTCAGGCTCTGAAAGACATGGAAATGATTGCTAGGCCTTATCTCAAGATACAATGAAAACTATAGAGGCTATATTCCAGATCCCTTACAGTAAATTGAGAGTGAAAGTTCTATTTCCACTTTGGTATGTAATGGGAGTAAGTAAAACTTGTGCATGGGAAGATCGTTCAGTTCTAACAACACTGGAAATCAGAGATGTAGGTCAACAAATGCACATTTCTGAAATACAGGTTCTTCTGAGTACTCCTTCTAAAGTTCTTTGAAAATCTGGCCAAAACAATCCCATTTAATATACAGGTTCATATAGTAAGCAAGTCAGAACATTTGCTAGGCAAGATGTTTTCATTTATGGAGCCAGCAAAAACACAGTTCTAAGCTCAGGTTATAATGATAAAAGGGTTTTGGAGCAGCTGATTTTAGGGAATCATAAAAACAACCCAATGTTATGCCCCAAGGTGTAAAGAATATGCAGAGTGTGCATTGTGCTTTTAGTGTCAGGACAAATCACTCTGCTTTTTTCAGTGTAACTGATGCCAATGGATGAGTAAAGGGAGAAATAAACATACAGACTTGGATCTGTGGCTTAGCAAGCCAAAATCACAAGTTCTCACTTTCATTTTGTAAATTCCTTGAGATTTATATAATTTTTGAAAATTTTAAAAGAATCATAATACATTATTTAACTATATGTGGCAGCTTCAAGTTTTCTATTTATGGCTTACGTCCTACAAATCATTGCATCTTTTAAAAATCTGCGGCCTTTTGAGGGGAGATAAGGGATGGATGAAAGGATTATATGATGCATTCCTTTAGATCAATTAGAGAGTGATGACTATATTGTAGTTCCTTATATAACAACTTTTGAGTGTTTCCTAGATACCTATTGCCGCTTTTCACTGCCTGTCCTGAATTCTCATTTAATTCTTCAAATCCTAGGAGGATTGATACTATTATCCCCTTTATGGATGAGGAAGCTGAGACACAGACACATTCCATTACAAACACCACAAAGGCGCTGGGATCTGAACCTAAGCAATTTGACTCCAACATTTATGTTCTTAATCACTGCATTAGGTGGTCTTCAAGTTCTGTAGATACATTCCACTGTTTAGCACTCAGTTATTCCTTCTGGGTCCTTGCTACTTGTAAGCCATTTATATCAGATATTAGTAAAAAGACAGTGTCAACGTTTAAAATGGCTATTCCTTAGAATTCAAAACACTGCCCCGCTAAAATTCCCAACTTCCACGTGACTCAGAAATTACTCAACTGTCTTTTCCCAAACTCAGTGCTCCACCCAATTAGTTCACTTTGTTGTTGCCCAGCAACGGAACCTCGCTACACAGGAAACGAGGAGGGCTATTTTAGACCGAGGATGCCACTGCCCAGTATTCAGCCAGGGTTTGGACCAACCTAATCTTAGTCATTGTTCTGCTTCCTGTATTGCACCCCAACGACTTTCCTTGGGCTACATTTTCTTTCAGGTTTGACGAAAAGATTCGGAGCCAAGCTAAGAAATCTAAATTTTCAGACAGATTCGCCAAAAGAAGGAAGAGGAAAACAACAACAACAACAAAACCACCCGTGGCGGGACCGCAGACTTTGAGGCAGCAGTCTAAAAGCTCTACTGCTTCCGCTGGGGTCTTAGATTTCTAATGTGTCTGACTGTCAACGGGCCATTGACCCATCTTTTTGTAGTCTTTGCCTTTGGAGTTTACAAGCTGTAAATATAACACACAGCAGGCCCGGAGTCTCTGGGTCCCGTGGAGTCTGAGAAAAGGCCTTTGCTGTGGGGAGCGCGAAGAGACTGACGGGAGCTAGGAGAACAGGAGGGCCATTCTCAGGCGTCCTTTAGAAACACAAAAACCAGGAAGCAGCAAAGGAAGGCGGTATAAAAAAAGAGCGAGAAGAAGCCGCGAAGAAAAGCGCGCACCTCATGGGAACCGTTAGTTGCTTTAAAGCTCTTCCCAGCAAACGGCCGCGCGCGCAGTGCCGCGACTTTCGGGCGCTGGGCGGAGCAGAGCCGCGCGTATCGGTCAACTCGGCCAATCACGCGTCACGGCCCCTCCGTTTCGTCCTGCCCCCTTGCGGAATCTCGAGGCCGCGCGCGCGCAGTCCCGCCTCTCCGGGCGCTGGGCGGAGAGGAGCTGTGTGTCAATCAATCTGGCCAATCGCGCGTCTCTTCCTTCTCCCGCGCGGCCCGGCCTCTGAAACGGCGCAGCGGTTAGCGCGCTCTTTGTGCTGTCTGGGGATGGCTGAGGGAGGTACCGTGCGGGGTGTGGAGTGGCTGTCTGACAGCTGAACTTCTTCGGGGTTCGGATGGGGAATTGAATAATGCTCCCTTTCCGCGGTCAAGGCACCTCTCAGCTCCACCTCAGGTTTTGGGTGTCTCGAGGGCTCGTGTGGGCCTTCTGTAGTGGCTGGAGGGGAGGGAGGGCTCCTCTGGGATTTTACCCTGTAGAGTTGATGGCCTTTGAGAAACTTCAGTCTCTCCTTTTCACGGTCTCTTCGCTATTTAATTGAAAACGTTGCAGACAGGAGTGAACTTACCCGTGCTTGTGCTCCTTATTCCTCACCCCCCGGGGGTCGTTAGTTTTAGGCACACAGCTTCTAGGATTTAGGGTAGTGTAACAGGTTTAATTATGTTTATTTAAGTGGGATAGTAGTGGGAAATAGGAGAATGTGATCCATAATCAAGAGGAAGAGTAATCAATAGATAAAGGCATAAGATGAACTCAATTTAAAAACCGACAAGCACTTTAAAGAAGTTATAAATATATATTTTTAAATTTTAAAATATTGGGCTGCCCTTGTGGCTCAGCTGGTAAAGAATCCGCCTGCAATATGGGAGACCTGGGTTCGATCCCTGGGTTGGGAAGATCCCCTGGAGAAGGGACCGGCTACCCACTCCAGTATTCTGGCCTGGAGAACGCCATGGACTGTATAGACCATGGGGTCGCAAAGAGTCGGACACGACTGAGCGATTTTCACTTAAAGCACTAAAGGATTTCAATTACATTTTCCTTCATTGTGAAACTGGCTTAATGAGATTAGAGAATTCCTGAATGTTATTCTCCTCCCCGCCTACCCCGCCCCACCACCATATGGCAGGTTTTGAGACTTTTATCAGTCAGTAAAAACAAATGGAGAGTTCTTTATGTGAGATGCTAGCTGGGTAACTTGTCATGAAAAAACTAGTAGTCACCATAATGACCAACAATCTAATTTAGGGAAGTAAACAGAAAATTGCACACAAAAAAGCAAGAATGAATCACAGCTAAGTGAAAGGAAGTTGTTTAAAATTGAATATATAGAGGTGTGGGCGAATTTGATTTCTGTTTTGTCATTATTTTCTGTTTTTTAGAAGTAAAGCAAGATTTCAAGATGGAAAGTCCATCAAACTTGGCTTCGATGTTACCTAGCACTCCACAAGCTGATGCCAATCCACCATCTCCCCATTCAAGTAGTTCAAGAAAACAAGTATGACAATCTTAGTTCTTTCACTGGATGTATATTTCTAAGTATTGCAGTAATGGTGGTTTTAAGTCTACTGAACATTGTTAATAGTGTGTAGGTTAATAAGTAAAATTTTTGTTAACATCATTTTAGGTGTTTCCTTTTAGAAAATGTATTGGACCTTCCTCTTAGATTTTCATCCTGACTCAATTATTTTCATTTATTTTCAGTTCAGGTTATTACAGCATTCCAAACAAAAAGTTTGATGTCATGGAGGTCTTTGGTGGAAAGATCTTTTTCCTTAATTTGTAACTAAGCACTTAACCATATCAGGCTTGGACTAATTGCTGAACAAATGTTTGTGATTACTGAGTAGAAGAGTGCTGGCTTAAAAAGAGAATAAAACTTAGTGGAGCTTCCAGAAATTGAAAGGTATTTTGTGATGGTTACTTTAGATATATGGAGACAGAAAGCCATCTAGTGGTGTCTGCCACAGAAATGTAGTCTTGATTCCTAGATTTATTTATATCAAGAATGTTTTTCTTGATTGACATTATTAACATTTGATGCCTTTTTCAGCCTATGAGTGCAACCCTTAGAGAACGATTAAGGAAAACCAGATCTTCATTTAATTCCTGTTACAGTATGGTAAAACGGCTTAAAGTAGAGAGTGAGGAAAATGATCAGACTTTTTCACAGAAATCAGCACCTTCAACAGAAGAAAACTTTTTAGAATTTCACGAAAAATTTAAACACATAGATAGTGAATTTGAAGAAAGTACATATTTGAAAGATACCTTCAAGAATATCAATGTTTGTGAATCTAAATCACTTGATACTGAGCCATGCAGTGATCTCCAAAATGACTTTATGAATGAGAATCTTGCCAAACATGAACTAAACAAAGAAAAAGCAAAATTGATGAAGCAGATTCACGAGAAAGAAGACCTTCTTCGGAGGCTGAAGCTAGTCAAAATGTATAGATCAAAGGTGAGAAGAATTTCAGAGCCATTGCCTAATAATTTTTTTGTTTGTTTGTTTTTAGATAAATGGTAGGAAAGTATTTCAAAAAGAAAATACAACTTTATTTTACAATACTTAGAAATAAGCCAATTACCAAGAGACCTGGCTTCCAACAACTTTAACTCAAATATAAGTCATAGATTTAGAGAAGAGGCCTTAAACACCAGGTATACATTTTTGAAAGCCCCAGCCCACATTTAATATGCAGTTGAAGCTTTTCTCTCTAGTTTCCATCCCACAGCAGTATTAGAAGTTTCAAATGTTAGCTGCAAATTGCAGTGAGAACAGAAGCAACAGTGACAGTGAAGAGAAAAAGGCTAAAAATGGGCCACAGAGTACAATAAAAAGTATTTTTAGTAATGATTTTGTGTAATTAAATTATTACCAACAAATTATTAAAATGTTTCATGCATTTTCTTTAAGAAAACAACAAAAATATAATAAATTTTAGATCTCAATCCAGGTAGGTTGAAATGAATAGAATTTGGGCACTTGGAAGATGACCCTTATTTATCTGCATTATTCATTTATATTGTAATTGCTCTTTTCCAGTGTGTAATCAATGATGGAATGCTATACCTTATTTGCTCTTTTGAATTTTTAGGATTTCTCTAAATACAACCACTTGAGTTTTATGAGATTGTGACACTGAAAAATATTAATTTGAATATAAGTTTTAAAGTATAGCTGTAGTAGAAAAAGTAGATATTTTTAACCTATATTGTAGCTTCTTTACATAGTTTTGCCTTATTTTTTTCTCTGAAGGTAAGGTTTTTACTTAAAACCATTTTTCTTTTTTTCTGGGTAGACGTCCCGTTCATGTCCAAATATGTTACCCTTTAAACCTACTATGCATTGACTGATTTAACAACTTTCATTAAGTAAGTTAAAATAGGATGACGTACATTCATGCCTTTGTTTTGTTTCTGTTTCAGAATGACCTGTCTCAGTTACAGTTGTTAATAGAGAAGTGGAGAAGCTGTAGCCAGCAGTTGCTTTATGAGTTGCAGTCAGCTATGTCTGAGGAGAACAAGAAACTAAGCCTTACTCAGCTGATAGACCATTATGGGTTAGATGATAAATTGCTACACTATAACAGAAATGAAGAAGAATTTATAGGTGTTTAATTCATAATTTTATTCTCCAGAATATCTTTGTGAATGACAACTTAATCAAAAGATACTTATACATTTTAAAGGGAAGATATAAACCATTAGGGCTTGGAGAAAGGTATCCTGGTGAACCTGGATCAATTTAGGGCCTATGTTATATAAATATAAACAAAGTTCAAAAATGAAAATTTAGTGTTTTGAATAAATTTCCCAAAGAAAACTTGCCAGTTAAAGAAAGGTGAAAAAAATGTTTTTAATTAAATCATGTTAAGATAATTTGGAGAACTGTGGAAGTGAGTTTTAATACACTGTTTTATTTATTGTGGTAAAACGTTTTATTTTAAATGTTCACTAGTCCATCTAGTGAATGTCTAAATGTAAACTTGTCTAAAAATACTTGCTTCCCCTAAGTTTATGCCTCTGCCTTGTTTTCACCCATTTACCTCATGTTTATCTGGATGGTATAGCAGGTATTTAAACTCATGTTCAAAATTATATTAGTTTCTGTCTCTTCAAATTTGTCACTTGTATTCTGCATCTCATTTAGTGAAATGATCATCTATTCTTTATAAAACCACATATGCTCATTTCCCACTTCAAGGCATGGTATACAGCGTCTTTTACATTCATCTGCCTTTCCAGTCATATCTGTGAAAAAGGTTAAAGTTGGCATATCTATTCCATTAATAGGCTTCCCTGTGGCTCAGCTGGTAAAGAATCTGCCTGCAATGCTGGAGACCTGGGTTCGATCCCTGGGTTGGGAAGATCCCCTGGAGAAGGGAATGGCTACCCACTCCAGTATTCTGGCCTAGAGAATTCCAGGGACTGTATAGTCCATGGGGTTGCAAAGAGTCAGGCACTACTGACTTTCACTTTCACTCCATTAACTGACTCAGCCGAAACCCACCTTCACTGGGGGTGGTACCTAATCTGTTATCCTGGCCATAGATAGACATATGACCCAACCTGGCCCAGTCCTTGAGAATCTGAAACTAAAGAAAAGAAAGCCCATCTCCTTTTGTGACCAGAGCAGTTGTATGTGAACTTGGAAGCAGAAAAGCTTGTGTGTTTTAAGTGTGCCCTTACAGGGAAAGGCAGAGAGAGAACTTTGTGAGTCAGTGGTTTCTTGGTTCAGTCTTCCTGAGGACTTTCTGGGATTTCTGTTCTTGGGTCGTTTTAAGGGCTAACACAGCTTTGCTTGGGTTTTTTTGTTTTAGTTTCCCCCTACCCCCAACCAAAAAAAAAATTCTTAAAAAAAAGTACTTCCCCTGCTACTTGGTAAATAGCTATTACCCTAAGCTCCCCCTGCCCTCTACTCCCAAGTGCTCCTTTTTTTCAGTCCAGTCCTTCCCCATGAGCCAACAAACTATTAATGTTGGCATATCAGGATTTTGCTCTTGTATGCATTCTGTTAGTGCCCATGTTACTTACCCTCCCCACCCCCCTCCCCAGTTCTTACCTTCTGTACATTGCCATTATCACTGGCTTCTGTGAATCCAAGAGGACTGGCCCAGTCCTCACATGAGCCTTCCCTGGCTCTAGTATTCCCAGATGGGCATCCCTGGGAAGCTATGTTGACTAGCCTCCCCTGCTTCTTACTGCTCAGTCTGAGGTTCTAAGTGGGGCTGGGGAAGTGGCTTCCCTGGTGGTGCTGGCATTTGACTGCAGCTGCCCCACTGCTGATTAGCACATCTGGAGTCACTCTCAGATGTCCACTTGGAAGAAGTACAGCATCAGTGAGACTCTGGTTTGGGAGAGCTGGGGAGGAGGTGGGGGTACAGTCAGGGGGATTTTTAAGGCCTTGGCTGAGGGCTCCAGCAGCTCAGTGGGCATTTCTACAAGCGGAGGGAGATCATGGAGTATGGATGGGGCTTATGGGAGAGGTTGGGGCCTAGGGATGCCCTTGAAGCAGTCCCCTTTTAAATAACTTGTTAATTTCACCTCCATTTAATAGGATATATATTTTTAAAGAACTAGTGAATAAGAACTATTTTTATCCATTAAGATGAAAACTAACACTTAGCATTTGCTTAGACCATATTTCTAAAAATATGTTAACTCACTTGAGTATTATAATTACCAAACACTCCAGTTTTAAAGATGAGGAAATTTTAAGATCAAGTGGTTATTTATCCCAAGGAACCCAGCAACAGAGCTCATACTCTTAAGTCCTATCCTCAAAACCCTGTTATGTTTGACTCAGTTAATTATATTACTACTTGATAAAATAGATAATATTTTAAAGGGCTATAAAAATATGAATATAACTGCTGTTAGTTCAGCAGAAGCTGAGAAGAATTAGAGAGCGTTGGGTTGCACGACCCATGTGCCTTTCCAAAGCACCTACCAACACCCTCAAACCAGAAGATGCCTCCTGTTGCAAGTGCTGCTATGCTACTAGAATTCATCCTGGGGGCAAGAGACTTTTGCTAATTTCCATTCTATCTATGCCTCAAAGATGAGGCATTTAAGCAAGGAGCATTGCAAGATCACTCAGGGTGGACATTAAGAAACAGAAACCACACAGGTTGTTTTAAGACCCAGCAATCCACAGAGCACTGTCCAGTGATATTTATGGCCTTAACTAGTAACAAATGGAGGCTCCAACAGTTAATTTAGGTGACATGGAAATGTTACTAATGGACACTACCATGCTTAATAAGCCAAACTGACTAGGACTCATTCTAGGTCTAAGAAGGGGAGTTGTCAAAATGATACTGACTCTTATTTTTCTTACTATTCCCACTAAACTGGTGATCACTGAACAGGTGATCAA